>NW_011889167.1:127690-132851 GCF_000151845.1 Pteropus vampyrus | reverse complement strand
GGCTGTGGGGACGAGACGTGCCTCCCGTGGCCCTGACCCCAGAGCTTTGTCCACCACACGGTGTCCGAGGCTGCAGACTGGCCGTGTCACGGGAGACGTCCCTCTGAGGTGGTAACGCCACCGTACCCCGCTTCCAGAAGGGCATTGGGGTAGAAGAGCCTGGCGGGCTGCAGTCCGGAGCGCACTTACAGCCCGGGCATCTGACCTGAGTGGGACTCTGCGTGAGCCATGTGGCCCTCTGGGATCCCCGTGTCGTCCTCAGCCGTGGGCAGCATGATGCGGTGGCCATGTCCCCGCAGGAGCACCGAGCTACCGCTGCTTAGCGCACGGGCCAACCTCGGCCGGATAGAGCAGTTGCTCGTTCTCACGCTCATGGAGCTGCAGGTCGGCTGAGGGCTCTGCTTAGGTCGGGCTGGCGGGGAAGCTGTACGGGATGGTTCGCTCTACGTGTCCCTCATCCGTCCCCCAAACCACAGATGAGCCTAGGAACAGCCTCATGGTGACGGCTGACACACAAGAGCAACAGGCAAAGTTCATAAGACCCACTGAGGTCCAGGCACAGGGCAGGCTCCTGTTCACCTCAGTGTCATTCATGGCCAGAGCAAGGCACATGGCCAGAGCCCCAGCCACTGCGGAGTCACCCGGTCACGTGCGTGGGGACTGCAGAGTCACCCGGCCACGCGCGTGGGGACCAGCACACGTGCGGGAGGGTGAGCACCGAGACTGCATGTGACCTTCCAGACGGGTGACGGTCAAACTATGAAACCTTTTGCCAGTGTACGAATCCTATACGATAACCAAAGCTCGAGGAAGCGTCGTTAGTCACATCGGCGTGTTTGTCTCTCCCACGCTCGTCTCTGCTGCCCGAGCGCCTGAGCCGCTCCGGGAGGACAGTGACGGTGCTTTCGTCGTCAGCCTGACGCCTTGAATTTATATTTTAAGAAAACTGACAAAAATCCTTGATATTAAAACCAAGTTTTTTGCGTTTGTCTGTGCAAGGTCGTCGGAGGGAGCACGAAGAGCATCCGGGTGGCCCCGTGGCCGTCGGTGAGTCACCGGACACCGCTGCGGGAGGGGTGTCGCCTTCTTTTACCACGTCTCGGAGGGAGAGGGTCAGCGATGCTTTTTCTGTCCGTCTGATCCCGGGTGTGGACGGGTGACGCCCCTCCCCGTTGGCAACCCTGCGCCCTTCCAGAGACGGGTCCTGTCACCTGGGCCATGCTGGCGAAGCCGCGCCCAGCAGTCAGGGCGCCCACCCCCGGCTGTCGCCTGCCCGGAGCACGGCGGAAGGACGGCTGTCTGTCAGAAGGTCCCGCGTCTCACAGGCGGCAGGAGAGGCGATCAGGTCTCCGCCCCGATTCACGGCTCCCTTACCAGCTGCACGGTTATGTCGTGTGCGCTTTTTAATTAAAAAACACGATGGTCCCAGCAGATCATTTATTTTGGGTTTTTTGCTCCCTTCCCGCTCTCTCGCCTGCCTTTCCGGGGGCCGAGGGCTGGACGTGGGCAATTTGCCGCCATCCCATCAAATCCTATTTGAGGGTGGCCTTGGGAACCTGCCAGATGGCATGTTATCCTTCTGTCGATGACAAATGTGCCAGACGCCCGGAGCGCTGGGGAGGACGTGCAGTCGCTGGGAGCTACCTGAGGAAACACGCCCAGTGTCGCCCCGACGTGCCAGGCGACAGCCTCTCCCTGGGTACCGGCCGTGAACTGCCCACACAGGTGCAGGAGAGCCACAACTGACTCTCCTCCAGGTCAGCCACGCCAGCGGGTAGAAGCCCCCGGGCTGCAGAGAAGTGCAGGCGAGGAGAGCCCCAGGGAACCGATCTGCATTCACGAAAGACTTGTCTTCTGACACAAAGGGCGTCTAATCCAAGCGCAGGCCGCAGCCCCTCCCTGGGTACCGGCCGTGAACTGCCCACCTCCATTCACGTGTGTCACCCCAGATGCCCTCCTCCTGCCCGACCCGGGCCCCTGACACCCCCCTCCTCCTGCCCGACCCGGGCCCCTAACACCCCCCTTCTCCTGCCCGACTCGGGCCCCTGACACCCCCCTCCTCCTGCCCGACCCGGGCCCCTGACACCCCCCTCCTCCTGCCCAGACCGGGGTCTCTAACACCTGTTCATGTTTCTTCTTCTGCAGCACGAATGGTTTTATGAAGTAAGTTCTGAAGTCCCCGCCCCGGCTCGCCTGTCCCCTGCGTGTCCCCGTGTCCCCTGCGTGTTGGCCGCTGGCAATTGCGGCACTAGAGCTGGGACAGCAGGACATGGAACGCGCCGTTGTGGGGACAGAGGGTGTCCAGTGCCTTTGGCCGAGTCCGCGGAAGCGCAGGCCTGTCCTCGGAAGCCCAATGGGACACCCCAGCCCGGGGCCCGCAAGGTGGGCAGACGCCATGCCAGAGGGACAGGCCTGCGTGCCACCCGGGGCGCCAGGCCGCCCACCCCCCACGTGAAGCGTTTTCATGCTCCGCTTTTAGATTATAAAGGGGGAAAAAAAAGGTGACAGGTCATTTTCTTGAGTCTCTAAATAATCCAATTGCTTAAAAGGCAGATTTCATCAGACCCATTAAAATTTCTTTATGGCTGATCACTCTGGGGGCTCAGTTAGCTTCGGGAGAACACATACATGAGGTTTTAATTTCATCTGATTTCACTGTAAAACGGATTAAATGAGCATATTTAAAACGGATTCAAGGACGGTATATGCTGCCTGTCATGGGGCATTCTGTTTGGCTAAATGAGAGATTTTCCGTATCATCCTTAGGTCCCCGGGTCCCGTGTGTAAATACGTTGCAGTGAGATGGACAATGAGCTGGAAACATAATTGAATTTCACAGGAATCCTCTAGGGCATCCATTAAAATTCAGAGGCTGCAAAAGCAGTCAGAGTTATTACAGCTATCTTTAAATTGGGGGAAAACATATTGTGGGAGACAGATACGAAAGATTTTATCTTTTTTTTTTTTTTAAGGCGAGGCAAACCCTTGGTTGACCTCACAGATTGCAAGGACCTTGTCAGCTTACAATCCCTTACTTTTTGTTATTATTATTATTATTATTTTTAATGCCTACAGCACCTGGTCTTCCTAGGTGGTCTCCCATCCAGGTACTAACCAGGCCCGACCCCGCTTAGCTTCCGAGATCAGACGGGATCGGGCTTGTTCAGGGTGGTGCGGCCGGAGACAGATTTTATCATTTTTCAAAATGCGAAATAACCATAGGTTTATGGAAAAATTACAAGGGCAGCCACATGGAACTGTTCCCTGCACCCCACGCAGGGACCCGCAGACCCTGTCCCCTCGCATCCTCCAGAGTCGTCCCCTCCCTCCCAACACAGCCGTCTGGAGCGGGACCTCACGTCACCCGTGCCGCCGTCCACCCCTCAGACCCCGTCAGGCTTCCCCGTCGTCCGAGTCGCGTGCTTAGAGCCAAGGACCCGACGCGACCAGACGCGTGGGTGCGACCGAGGCACCCTCGAGTCCGGAGCAGTCCCTCTGCCTTCTCTTGAGTTCATGACCTTGACCCTTTGGAAGGTGGCGGGCCAGTTACTTTACAGACTGTCCCTCGCTGTGCGTCTGCGCGGTGGCCGTCGGGGCTCGGCGTTCAGGTGCGTCGCCGGACGGGCGTGGTGTTCTCGCTGCTGCCTTGTGCCCGGCACGCGTCTGCACCCCGGTCAAGATGGCGTGTGGCAGGTTTTTCCAGTGGAGAACTAGCTGTTTCCTCTGGGTAACTAGTAACTTGCTGGGGTGCTTAGGAGTTATATGACTGGCCTGTTTCTCATCAGACGTTTCACTAGTATCTGTCTAGTGGACGCTTGGATTGCCACCCGCTCAGTGGCTTGCTGTCTGCTGCTGTTTGTTTACTCTGATGCTGTCCCTCGCCTGGCCCGTGGGGGGCGCTCTCGCCGTGCTCCAGCCCTTCAGGTGGCTCCGCACTTTCTGGCACAGCAAGGCGGCCCTGGCTCCGGTCTGCGTCCTTCACTCTTTCAGCCCAGACAAGGTCACTGTGCTGAGGAGCCGCAGAACGGCATTTAGGAGCCGGGATGTGGGTGCTGCGTGCCCCGGTGTCCTCAGACCCCTGAGAACAGAGCGTGTGACACGTGGCGCGTGTGTGTGCACAGAACACGCTCACAGCTGCATGCGCTGTCATTCCGTAGCTGTCGTCTGTGCACGGGGACCACGTGGCCACAGCATCACCTGCAGCGTCACCCAAACGCCACACAGCTCTGTCCAGTCCTTGTCCTTATTTTTACCTCCCTTCCATGGACGATGAGAATCGTCGCTCCTTATTTTCAGCTTGTTCACTCGTGACCAGTCCCCCGCATCTAATACCGTCCTTGGCCAGCACCCTCTCCCCACGCGAGTGACCTGCCCAGCCACGTGGACAGAGACCCCTGTGCTTGGGGTCCCTTTATGTGGACTCACTCGTGGCCGCGGTGGGCCTGCCAGGCCAGCCCTCTGCACCGGCGCTGCGGAGGGTCCCCCCGCAGGGACGTCCTGCTCCCCTGACACCGTCCTGCTCCTCCGGACGCGGCCCCTCCCCCTCCCCTGTGGCACAGGTGCGCACGCCTCCTAAATGAGCCTCGAGCCTGGACTGTTCTCGCAGGGGAGGAGGGGAGGGGGACGGAGAACAGAACAGGGCGCGGGCAGGATGAGAGGGGCGCGAAGGCGCCTTCCGAGGCTCCAGTTTACGCCCGTCGTCCCTGCGTCCAGCGCGGCGTCACACTGCCCGTACCTCCCGGCGGGTCACGCGCACGACTCCCTGACCACAGGTACCTCCGCCTGCGCTTCTCCTGAGCTCGCGACGCCGAGAGCTCAGCTTCCTCAGAAGGTTCGGATTTTGCCAGCTCGGTGACAAGGAGTCATTCAGACGGTTCGGGTCAAGGTGACCTCTAGTGACACACCTTGAAACTATACCGAAGGGCCCAGAGTTAGGCTAAGCAGTTGTTCGGAGAATGTCGATTTCCGATGTTGACATCTGTCTGACAAATATTAGGAAACAGCTCTTTCCCAGCATTGGTCTTAGTCATATGTAAAGTAATAATTAAGAGCAAACAGATACGGCCATAATTCACAGCAATCTCATTCGTTCTGAACGCGCACTAGCGTGTCACAAAGCCGTTTATCACATCAGCCGAAGCTGTAACTTTACAGAGTGGAT
>NW_011889167.1:122475-127010 GCF_000151845.1 Pteropus vampyrus | reverse complement strand
TGAGTCTCGGTCACTTCCTGCCCGGACGTCCAGGTCCCCTTCCCGGGCTCCGGTCTCAGGGCCTAGGGGAGCCGCTCCGCGTCCCTGGCCACCCCTCCGGTCCTTTGAGGGCAGCCACACTGTCCCCGTGTCCCTGTTGGGAGGGCGGCGGCACCGTCCCCACGTCTGCCTCTCGGAGGTGTGTGGCATCAGCCGGCTGCCTTGGTCTCGTGGCTGAGACACAGGTGCTCACGTCAGAAACAAACAGTGGCACAGACGTGACGGGCATTGAGGCCAGCGGGCCCCGGGCAGGGGAGCACGACGCCGCACCGTGACCCGAAGGCCTTCGCCCTTCGCGGGGGTCCCTGCTGCCCGGAGTCGCGGGCGAGTGGGCGGAATAGGGCTGCTCTGCCTCTTGCTTGAGGAGAGATCGCCTCTGCGTATTTCTTTCTTTTTCTTTTAGGGTTTTTCTTTTTTAAGAGCATTTTTAGGCTTGTGGCAGAATTGAGAGGAAAGTTTGGAGATCTCTGTGTGTAACCCTCCCCCCGACAGGCACAGCGTCCCCGTCATCACCGTCTCTCACCCGACGGGACGTTTCTGAGGCCGACCGGACACTGACATCGCATTGTCACCCAGCGTCCAGTCTGCCGCAGGGGTTACGTGCCGTGGGCTTAGACGTGTGCAGTAACACGCGTCCGTCAGGGTGTACACAGCGCGTCGTCACTGCCGTTGCCATCTGTGCCGTGCCGGTCCACCTGCGCCCTCTGCCCGACACGTGACGACTGCACAGCTTCACTTGCTCCGCGGTTTCGCCTTCTCCAGAATGTCACAGAGCTGGGGTCATACGCGCGGCCTTCCAGACTGGCTTCTCTCTCTCGGTCGTGCGCATTTAGGTTCCCGTGTCTTTTCACGGCTTCATGGTTCATCTCCGTTTGGTGCTGGATAATGTTCCACTGTCTGGATGGACCACAGTCGCTTCGTCCGTCGCCCACTGAAGGACATCTCGGTTGCTTCCAGGTTTTGACGATTGCGAATGTAGCAGCTGGAAACATCCGCGTGCAGGTTTTTGTGTGGACGTTAGTGTCAAAATCCTTCGGGTGAGTGCTAACCAGAGTGATTGCTGACCGTGTGGTTAAAGTCTGTTTAGTTTCGTAAGAAGCCTCCAAACTGTCTTTCACATTGTCTGTTTGTAATGTATGACTTCGTAATTGTACAAAATGTGCAAACATCTGCCGCTATCTCATAAGTAACAACGGCAACGTGGAGTTGGAGGCTGGGGCACCGCGTCTGAGAAACTGCTGGTATCCGATTAGCCCCGAACAGAAATAGCCGTGGGCTCCGTGCCGCTGGTGTCCAGCGTCCGTGTGCACACACGCAGCGGTTCCGTGGCCCGGGCGGATCCAAGGGAAAGACTCTGGCGGGCAAGGAGACTGCAGATGGCCGGAGGCATTCTGGCCGCAGCGCTTCAGCCCGGACCCCTCGCCGTCAGTCAGGGTAATGTCCTTTAAATCCCCACGAGGGAAGGGGAAGGGAAGGAAGCAGCCTTTTTAGCCAGTGACGAGCTAGCGTCGCTGAGGTCTGCACAGCTCCGTCGACTGGCACGTTCGGCAGACGCCTTCTAGCACGTTCACTGCGGCTCCTGGGGAACACGGGCGGGACCCCCCGCCTCTCCGTCTGTAACCCAGACGATAGCGACAGATATATCGGCAGGCTGGTTGTTCGCCAAGAGCCATTACTACTGTGGGATCAAAAGGGGACAATTTATTAATTAAGTTGGAAGACAAAGGCTTCATAGCCCTGTTATTATTAAAATGAGCAAAAACCACCTGTTTTCTTGCATTTGCATCTCATTGAGGGTCTCATTAAGAATAACAAAAGCATTGTAATCAAGCAGCAACACGGGGGCTGGCTAGTTCCGGATGTGCCCTGTGAATCATCCAAGGAGTGAGATGGTGAAGGCTTCATTCATGATGGTTATTTGCATACTCGTGTGCAAGAATTCATTATTTAAAAAAAAACTTTAATTTCCAAAGCCATCATTTGTCTCTATTTTTAATCCATTTTGACTAAATAGTATTATGCAAATAGCTAATACTTGTTAAGCACTCAGGACATGCCATGTCAAAGGTCGACGGGAATGAAGGCATTTAATCCCCCAACTCTATTTGAAAAGCAACGTATTACCCCCACTTTCACAGATGACGAAACGAGGCTCGTCACTGAGCACTCGCCCCGGCTCACACTGAAGCCACTGTCGGGCCGGGTCAGGACCCCGCCGGCTTACTCTGGGCTTTAAGCGGGACGAGCTGGCATTTGGCAGATATTTACCGCGCTCGCTTGCTGGTTTCTGAACACAGGATGGGGAATGACAGCTGTTCAGGTCATTCCTTAGGACTCTGTCCAGACCCCGTCTGTCATCTAAATAGTTTGCCTTTTTTAAACCGCATACCTGTATTTCATTAGGTTATTTTCCGTTCTTCTCAAACACGTAACAGAAAACAGTTGGATTTCACAAGGATCTTCAGGTCTCTCAGCGGTTTGGGGACAGGGGAGGATGGGCCCTGGGCCGTCCGGTCTGACCCGTTTTCCCCCAGCGCTTAAGAACATCCGGCTTCTTTAAGCAGACAGCTGGCTCAGGGTTCAGAGTGGCGGAAGAGCTATCAGCACATGGACCGAGCCGTGTCGCGTCGGGCAGGCAGCTGGGGAGCGAGCTGTCGGGGGTCTCCCCCCGGCACACGGGGCCCATCACGCGTGCGGTGACCCGCCCAACCAGCGGGCGCCCTCCCCCACAGGGGAGCCGGGCCTTCTGTGACGCGCTCTCATGAATTCAGATGTCCCTTAGATGAGGCCAGCCCCCGCTCCCTCCAGTCTGCACCCGAGGTGGAAAAGCTCCACCTAAGATGCTGGTCTCCATGGCCTTTGCTCCTCATACCCTCGCCCTGTGTGAATCGCAGCCACGAGCCACCGCGAGTCGTTGGGGTTTGGGTGGCTTCTCACCTGTGCCCCCCACCCCTCCCCTGGTCGTACCTGCAACAGGCCACGTGGTGCTGAGACTCCAGGCACGTTCGCCGTTTCTCACGCATTGCGCTTCTGAACTATTTTCGCTTCTCATTGGTTCAGGCTTTCGTTTTTCATAAACCATTTACAATGTGGCATCTTCATAATCGTGTAAAAACGAAATATCTGCAAAACTAACAGGAACAGAAGAACTTGTGCAGATTATAGCGAAAGCCACTTCCCTTTTAAAACCAGACATCAAGTTCACAATATAAATGAGTAAAGAAAATGAACGTGAATAATAAGACTAATAAGCTCCATAGGATGAATAAGTACGTCTAGGTTTTTTAACTCTAAATAGACACATTTTTAAGCACATGACCAATAACAAAAAAATGCTCCGGTATTAGGTCAAAAATAAAATTCTCATTATAGTTCTCAAAGCAGAAAATGCACAGCTTAAATAATTGAATCAAAAGATGATAGGCCGTTAAGAATTCAAGAATAGCCAAATGTTATGCTCTGAATGATTATAACAAGCACACACAGTATTCTTAATAAGTCTTCAGAAGAGATAATTACATATTTATTAGGAAAAAAATTAGAAATAAATAAGCATGTATTTCCCGAAGGTGGGAGAACAGAAGGAGATCAGATGAAGTGGGAGACGGTGCGTGGATACGGGAAAGCGTGAACGAGTCCGTCACGCTGCAGAAATGGGGCGCTCCGAAAACGACATGAGACGCAGCCGCACGCCGACAAGGACAGACACGCCAGTGCTGCTGGTGACGTTTCCGTGAGGTTTCAGGGTACGGCTGTCCGGGAGCAGGCACGGTGACCCTCCGCTGATGTTTTCATGTTCTGACACGAAGACAGCTCAGAAGATGAGTGTCCTCTGGGTTAATGACTTCGAACCTCAGGGATTTACTTGTTAAGACCTTTCTTCGGTACGAGTCGCGAAAATTAGCATTCAGAATGGATTTCGAAAACCAATTACTATTAAGTTTGATAATTATAAATTGGAAAATGAATTTTTAAAAATCGCTATTTCAAAG
This sequence comes from Pteropus vampyrus, assembly GCF_000151845.1. NCBI lineage: Eukaryota > Metazoa > Chordata > Mammalia > Chiroptera > Pteropodidae > Pteropus > Pteropus vampyrus. The sequence goes on along the minus strand of NW_011889167.1, from coordinate 122,979 downwards.
ATGTTTCCACAGAATTCACTGGAGACATGAAACGCTTTCATGGCTGTTCCCTTTCTCAAAATGTCTTCCTTTGAGCCTTTCTCCCCGAAAAGGCATTTCACTTGAGCATGAAAGTCATACTGCGTCTCATCTAGAACATGTGCAGACGACCGTCCTTATTTTTCAGGAAGCACATGTTGGAACAGTTTGCAGCCTTTCAGATTTTTGTGAGGCGGAGTATTCATTCATCACAGCAGTTAAGGTTTCTCGTACCCTGCAGCAGAGGAATTTATCACATCTCTACATCAGCAACTGCTCTGATGATTAAAATTCTCTTGCTGAGGTGGACTTAGGAGCATCCCAAGCTGCTGTCTAATGAATTTCCTTTATTATGTGACCCGAAGTGCATGTGATTTGAACACGACGATAGAGGATACAGACCCAGATAAGCTAAGTCAGTCTCTGGAAATCCCGTGCCAGGGTTTGACACACTGCGTGTGTCATGCAAACTCTAAATCGCTTTTC
>NW_011889167.1:117325-121690 GCF_000151845.1 Pteropus vampyrus | reverse complement strand
GTGTACAGGTTTGTGTGTGTGTATGCAGGGCTCACATCCATGCGCATGTGTGCACGTGTGCATGTTTGTGCAGGGGGCGTGTTTGTGTGCGTGTGCCAGTTGTGTATGCGCAGGGGGCGCATCCATGTGTGTGCGTGTGTGTGTGTGTGTGTGTTTGTGCAGGGGGCGTGTGTGTGTGCAGTTTGTGTGCGTATGCACAGGGGGCACATCCTTGCGCATGTGCGTGCATGTGTGTGCACAGCAGGGGCCACGTCCGTGTGCAGGTGCGTGCGCCCCCGCCAGCCGAGGGCCCCTGGCCAACGAGAGGCGAAGCTGAAAACTGGCGGGGGCGGCAGGGATCGGGCGCGTCTGTCGGAAGCGGCGGGGTCTGGTCCGAAGGGCTCTGCTGTTTGCGGAGGAGTGAACGGGGCCAGGAAGCCCGATGCCGGCGCAGAAGGCTCCGCACCCAGTGGTCTCGCCTGGTGGACAGCGCTGTGTTCGGCTGTCTGTGACCTACCCTGTCTTTTGTGACTTACCCTGTCCTCATGACTTGCTCTGTCTGGCTGCTGCAGCAAACCAGCACAGCCTGGTGGCCTGCAGGCCGCAGGAATGTGTCTCTCGTTCTGGAGGCTGGCCGTCCCGGTCAGGTGCCAGAGGGGCGGGGCGGGCGCTCCAGGCCAGGCCTCTCCCTAAGGGTGTGCACCCGTCATGGCTTCCCTTAGGGCCTCCTCGCCTCCCACGGCCCACAGCCCCGTGCCCTTCCCCGGCCCAGCAGGCTTTCAGCACGTGAATATAGAGGGGACCTTGAAAGCAGAGCCGTTTGCCTGGCTGCTGTGACCCTTCTGCGTGAAAGCCCTCCGAGCTGTCACAGGTCGTTTCTCCCCGGACAGGCCAGCAGCGGCAGCGGCAGCGGCAGCGGCGGACATGCACATGGCAGGACGCGTAGAGGGAGGCCTCAAACATGCCCAGACTAACGACCGGCCTGATGCCAGCTGGGGTGGGGCTGAGCAAGAGCCTGGCCCAGAAACAGGTCTGGAAAGTCTCTGTGACCCGAGCAGACAGGGCGTTGTTGTCCCCTGTCGGCACCCCAGTATTTAAGCTGATAGAGACCTCTGCTCTTAGGAACAGTATGCTTAGGACAGGGCTTTGCCATTATGAATCTCTCTTCGTGGGCGGGGCATCTGAGTCAGGCAGGAAAGTCCGAGCTGCGGGCAGCAGGCACCAGAAGTCACCCCGCCGTCCAGGAGCCCTGTCTCCAGGGGCCGGGCCTGTTTGTTCTCTGAACGGTCTGTGATGTTTTTGTTTTCATTTACCAGAATCTTTAGTTTTTCTCTGCACATGTTTCTTACGACAATCTTTTTTTAAAAACTTTTCTGTGGCAAACAAAACCTCATAATGTAAAATTTGCCATCTGAAACATCTCGCGTATACCGTTCGGTAACGTTAAGTACATTCACACTGTCGTGCAGCCACGCTCCAGGACTGTTTCGTCTTCCAAAACTGGAACTCTGCTCCCCGTCCTCTCCTCCTCCCCCGTGTGTTTTTTTAGGGAAATACTTTTTTATAAATTTCATATTTTATGTTCTTCAGTGTTTAACTTTATCATGCATTATAAATAAGCCACTAGAATTCATGCGGATTTAAAATAAATATTTCTCTCTACTAGATACTTTTATTTTACAAATATTTTTTTCTAACTTGGACTCTGCGAGACACTCTGTCTGCAGGAGTGGACAGGGCAGGCGCGTTCCTTCTCGCGATGGGGCAGTGGTGGAAACTTCAGATCGATCAGATTGACGATGGCTCCACTGACTGACATGACGGTGTCAGGGACGATGAGGGACGACCGTGCCGAGCGTGCCGGGGTTTTCCCCAGGGGGCGTTCTGGAACTCTGCCGCCTCAGTCCACGCGTGAGTGTGCGGACCTAGCAGACCAGGGGCCGATGCTCCCGTCCGTTTTCAGTGACCTCTCCCGCTGCGGGCCCACCCCGCACGGCTCCCCGGCCTGCCACCTTGGGCACTTCCGCTCCGGGAAGCTTTAGGATGGAACTGTGTGGGCCGGGAGGAGCGGAGCCGCAGGCCTCTGACGGGGCCCGAGGACGAGGACCCAGTCCCGCGGTGCACCCACCCCCCACTGACCCCAGGGACCGGGCTTCCTGGTCCTGCTGTGACGGGCGCTGTCGCCTTGCCTCTCCAGACCTCGGCTCCGCTGCCTGTAGAAGGAGAAGGACGGACAGACCACCCCCAGCAGGCCCGGCCCCGCCACCCCGGAGCGCATCCGCGGCACAGCGAGACCACCGGGCTCGCCCGGCCCTCACCGACCTCTCGCGTGACCGGGGGTAACTTACTAACCCCAGGTCCCCGTCTGGCCTGAGGCAGGTTTCCACGTGGGAAGGTCTCCAGAGAGCTCCTGGCACATGGCCTCAGCCCTGCAAGGCCTGCCTCCTGGAAGCTCAGTGACCGGCGAACCGGACAGCACGTCGCGGCCAGCGCCCCGCTGTGGGTCACCGTGTCCCCTCACCCCAGCTCATGCCAGGCGCCTGGTGGCATAGCCGTGCCTCCCACCAGACAAAACCACACTGAGGAGACAGGAACAGCTCTCTGCCAGTGACCAGACGGTTCTAAGCAGAGAGGCCACATGCCACCGTAAAGCCAGGTTGGTGTCATGGGGGGGACACCTGGTCACCAAGCTCCCAGACGATGCTTCCTGTCTGTTCTTCTAGGTTCGCGGGCATCTCGCGAGAAGGTCCTCGTGCTTGGCCACGCTAATCACTCTCTGCAGCGAGGGGCATGGCGCGGCCGCTGCCACCAGCCCGTTTGTTCTGGGCCCAGGCACGTCACCCGCGATTCTCATCTGCGATGGCTGCTCTCCAGGATTCCCTCCACTTCACATTCCCCTGACTTTACGAAAGGCAGCCACCCGCCCGTGACCTCCACGTGTGCACACTAAGAGCGGTCTGTCTGCCGATCTGAACGTAAAAGTCACATTCTCTGGAAGGCTCGAGCTAGGCCCCTGGTTCGGCCTGCCTCGCAGACGCCCCGGAGCGAGCACCCGGGCCCCGGGCCCCGTGGCGGTGGCGCTGACCGCGCGTGAACACGCGTGTGCCCCTCCTGCTGTCTCTCCCGCATCAGGCTCTCGGCTGCGGGAGGGGGTCGGGCTGGCCGGGTCACTGACCCTTCCTGCGCCCCGGACAGCGGCAGCTTCGGCCACATTTGCCCGCCTCTAAAGCATACCTTGATGTGCCTAAAATGTCAGTGTTTTCAAGTTCTTCCAATTAATTTTTCTTTTGATTTTTATCTCCACTTAACGGTCATTACCTTTGTCTCCAGACTGATTACACGTGACGGCCCAGGCTGTGGGTACCTCCGGGTGGACTAGGAACGGAAGTCGGGGACTCCGTGACCGTTGCCTGTGAGAGCCCAGGTCCTTGCGTCACGCCGCGACCTCGGGCACACGTCCGACTGCAGCGGGGACCTTGGCTCGGCAGCTTCCGAGCGGAGGGGCGGAAACGTGGTGGGAGCACGTGCTGGGAGCTCAGCGGCCCGGCCCCTGGCTGTTCTTCGTGGAGCCCGTCATTTCCTCCCGCGTCCTTCCGTTTTAAAGGTATCTGAAGACTGTCACCTTAAACTCTGTGCTGTCGGATGTGCCACCCCACAGTTCTGCATGGTCCGCGCCCTAGAGTTAAACAGAACATCTTTACAGTAGTTTCTACAAAGGTGTGATTTAAAGAAGCGTGTTATTGTAATCTTTTGCGAGCTTTCCAGAAATTAGAAATATGAGGATGATTGTTGTCATCCTTGGTGCATTAGCCGGGGCGTTGTGTTTCTGTGTTTTATGTTCTTGTTTATTAGCAGTAAAACGCCAACTGTAACTGTAGCCGTCGGCATTTACTGAGCACTGGCCAACGTCCGGGACGTGTGTGCGCTCTTTGATGTTTATGCGTAAATCTCACAGTAATTCTTTAAAGTCTATATTGTCGTTTCTCTTTATATTTGAAGAAGTGGAGCAGCATTAAAGTAGAATTCACGTAACGTAAATTAGTTGGTAAATGCAAAAATAAGATTTTAAAACCAGTTGTGTCTAGGTTCAGGGTCCACGTATTTTCGGTAAGTGCCACCTCAAGCGTGCGAAAATTTTATAAAATTAAAAAAAACTGCCTGAGTATTTTGTAAACATTCACAAGTCACAGAAACATAGTGACTTGACGTGCAATGAGCGCGGACTGACTCACTCTGAACACGGAAGTGAGACTGGCCATCCAGATGCGGCTTCTCTGGGGACTTCGCCACAGGGTGGCCTTCCTGTGCTGTCTGACACGGCCGGGCGCTGGGCATTGCTTCCCGTTCCTGTTGTAAACTTAGAACATAGACAGATACAGCTGTTGG
>NW_011889167.1:115271-116870 GCF_000151845.1 Pteropus vampyrus | reverse complement strand
CGAGCTTTCCAGAAATTAGAAATATGAGGATGATTGTTGTCATCCTTGGTGCATTAGCCGGGGCGTTGTGTTTCTGTGTTTTATGTTCTTGTTTTTTAGCAGTAAAACGCCAACTGTTACTGTAGCCGTCGGCATTTACTGAGCACTGGCCAACGTCCGGGACGTGCGTGCGCTTTTTGATGTTTATGCATAAATCTCACAGTAATTCTTTAAAGTCTATATTGTCGTTCCTCTTTATATTTGAAGAAGTGGAGCAGCATTAAAGTAGAATTCACGTAATGTAAATTAGTTGGTAAATGCAAAAATAAGATTTTAAAACCAGTTGTGTCTAGGTTCAGGGTCCACGTATTTTTGGTAAGTGCCACCTCAAGCGTGCGAAAATTTTATAAAATTAAAAAAAACTGTCTGAGTATTTTGTAAACATTCACAAGTCACAAAAACATAGTGACTTGACGTGAAATGAGCGCGGACTGACTCACTCTGAACACGGAAGTGAGACCGGCCATCCAGATGTGGCTTCTCTGGGGACTTCGCCACAGGGCTGTTGGGTGGCCTTCCTGTGCTGTCTGACACGGCCGGGCGCTGGGCATTGCTTCCCGTTCCTGTTGTAAACTTAGAACATAGACAGATACAGCTGTTGGGAGAACGGGGTCCCCCTCCTCCCAAAACCGATGCAAAAAATTAACAACAGGTTAAGATCAGCCGGACTCTGTGAGGGAAGGCGGCGGCCGAGGGAAATACGAGGCCTTCTGCTCAATGCCGAACCAAAGCCAAGCAGACAAAAGAAAACAGTTAAATCAAGAAATGAAGGAAAACAAAATAGTTATTGACTTAGTTACCGTGAGCGGCCGTGACGGCGAGGATGCAGAGACACCCCGCACCGGCGGCTCGGAGCCGACTCCCAGGGAGCTGAGTTCGAGCTACGCGGTCGGCGAGCATGGGGACTGGCCCGCGCGCTCCGCCTCCGATGACATCGGCCTCCCCCAGGGCCGCTGTGCAGGTGTCTTCACACGGCTGACAACCCCTTGTCTGTTTCTGCTCAACACACTGCTCTAAGCTTAGGGACTCAGAACAGCAGGCGCACACCGGCTCGCATGCTTCGGCGGGGGTCTCCGTGTGGCCGGCTCGGTCCTCTGGCTTAGGCTGTCCCTGGGGACTCTGAGCAAGGTGGCAGCTGAAGCCACTGTCATCTCCAGGTCAGCGGGGAGGGTGTGCTCTGAGCCCGCTTGCTGGGGAGCCTCCGTTGGGGACCCGTTGCCATGTGAGCCTCTCAGCGAGCAGGAGAGCAAGCCACCGCCATGTGCCACCTGTGGTGGACGTGACAGGCCATCAGTCACCTTTGATGGGTCCCGTACTTGGATTTGACCACCAAGGGGTAGGAGTCACAGAGGGATTTCTTCGAGGTCGCTGGCCACAGCCAGGCGTGAGAACTGGCTTTAAGAAAGGTTTCCCGTCCCCACCTAACGAGGAGCCAGAGCTGCCGTGGGGAGCAGCTGCCGGTGTCTGCTGGCACTGGACAGGAGGAAGGAGCGCGGGCAGGACGCGCTGTGCCCGGTCGTCCCCGCTGTTCACTAGGAAGGGCGCTTCCTCGCGGTGCCC
>NW_011889167.1:113909-114536 GCF_000151845.1 Pteropus vampyrus | reverse complement strand
CTTTTCTCCGGAAACTCGTGTTCTCGGCGTGCAGTGTGCTCCGCCCCGCCGCCCCGCTCCTGCTGGGCCTGCAGCGTCCTCGTGACTTGTCCCGCGCGGTCTGCGACACGCCCTACCATCCCGGCACCTGCTAGATGGAGAAGTGACGCCAGCACTGGCCGGAGCGTGCCACGCGCACAGAAGTGACGCCCGCCATGGGAGGCCGGCCCCCGCATGTCTTAAGATTCCTCCATTCCTGTCATCCACCCGCCCCCTCAGCTCGGCACAGACACAGGGACCAGCCCCGGCTCATCGCCGCTGTGCGGAGCGTGGCTCCAGTAACATCACATCTTCCATGTCCTTAAAGAGAAATTCTTTCAAGAGTAATTATAAATCCAGATTTACGATCATGGTGCGTGTGCATGCGCATCGACTCAGCTGATCGTTTTGATGGGGGAGACGGCATGCCACGTGCCAGGTCACGTGCATCCGCCTTCCGAACCAGAGCTGCGGTCGCAAAGGTAAAGAGACTGATAGGGCTTGGCTTCCAGGGTCGCCAGCCACCAAGGTGGGACTGCGCCCCTTGCAGAGCGATTGGGTCACCTCTGACTGATCGGCTCAGTCCAAGGATATCTTCTCTGAGACCCG
>NW_011889167.1:111464-112979 GCF_000151845.1 Pteropus vampyrus | reverse complement strand
GCTTGAGTCATGGCAGTTAGTGCCAGAATTCAGCTGGTGAGTCATCGTGAGCTTCGCTTGAGCAAACCAGCGGACTGAAATCCTGCCCGTGCTCCGCTCGGAGGAAGCCTGGGCACGTCACACGCTCGTTTGCCTGTTTTCTCCCCGGCACAGCCTGTGCGCCCAGAATGAAAAGATTATCATCTTAACCAGCATCTCATATTCCTTGGTTTTCATCAAGCCTTTCACATTTTCAAGTCAAGAAAGCTAAAAATGATTCATATCTATAATTGATTCAGTGACATTTTTGCAACTAGTTGCCTGAAAAAAAATTATATACCAGAGCTTTAAGAAAAAGTGAAGTCTTGTGCTAGTTCATAAAGCAAGAACGCATTAGTCCTTTCTCTTCCAAAAAGAAATGGATGCCGCTGTGCATTCTTTGACTAAAATGGACTTATACACACTAGGCTACAAATCCGCTCTGGGAGAGAGCCGAAACAGTTCCAGCCATCAATCTTAAAACTTTAAAAATTTTGTTAATATTTGATTACCCAGTTGAAGAATGATGTTTTTTTTTTAGGCATTCCTCATAAGTCCGACCTCTTTCTTTCCCCATAAACAAGATGGTGCGTTTTACTCTCAAGCGAGTTAAAGGTGCGTTTTCATAGGACTTTGGGTCATTATGGAAACCCGGCTCACAGCAGAGGTGGCTGATGCTGCTAAGCCTTAGGGGAACGGAGTCGGGACGAAGGGAAGAGAACGCAGTGCGCGTCGGCGGGGAGGTGCCGCCCGGGCCCGACAGGGCGGGGGTCCGGGTGGCAGACACGCCCTGGAGCTCGCACCCACTGCACCGCAGCACTGAGGGACACGGGGACGCTGGGCCCTTGGCCGCAGGGACAGCGTGCATCAGATGTGGCGTCGTCAGCCCAGGGTCGAGCGTTCGTGTACCCGAAGTCCCCTTCTCTACCCCGCGCCTGGTCAAGGTTGGTGCCGAGAACAGCCGCTGGGAGTCGGGGTCTGCGGCCGGCCCCTGAGGACACCCACAGCCCCGCTGGGGTGCAGACCAAGAGCGGGGCGTGGCCCGCTTTTCAGACGGGCCGCTGGGAGTTAAGTAAGCAGTAGATTCATTCAGGTAACACGTTCATTCAGGTAACACCGGACCCCAGGCCTCTGGCCGCCCTCGATGAAGACTCCGCGTTCCAGAACATTCTGTCGGTTTAGCCAGTCTCCCCGGAGGGTACTTTGCTGCCTCCCATGACAGGCGTTTATGTTTATTGGCGTGTCTTTCTAACATCTGCCTCTTCTGTTACTGGTTTATTATGAGAACTAAACAAGATGTTAAATTTAAAATAATTAAGACAATTCCTGGTCCATATTAAACACTCCATTATGTGTCTTAATGAAACAACTACTGTCCTCACCCTTTCTCTTCGCCCCATTTCCGGCATTTCGTTCTGGCCATCCGCCCACTGTGGTGTTCCGTCGAACCAGAGTTTGGAGCTGAGAAAAGCCTCTAGTGATGAGCTCACCTACCGG
>NW_011889167.1:110806-111414 GCF_000151845.1 Pteropus vampyrus | reverse complement strand
ACTCATGTTCTCGGCGTGCAGTGTGCTCCGCCCCGCCGCCCCGCTCCTGCTGGGCCTGCAGCGTCCTCGTGACTTGTCCCGTGAGGTCTGCGACACGCCCTCCCATCCCGGCACCTGCTAGATGGAGAAGCGATGCCAGCACTGGCCGGAGCGTGCCACACGCACAGAAGTGACGCCTGCCATGGGAGGCCGGCCCCTGCACGTCTTAAGATTCCTCCATTCCTGTCATCCGCCCGCCCCCTCAGCTCGGCACAGACACAGGGACCAGCCCCGGCTCATCGCCGCTGTGCGGAGCATGGCTCCAGTAACATCACATCTTCCATGTCCTTCAAGAGAAATTCTTTCAAGAGTAATTATAAATCCAGATTTACGATCATGGTGCGTGTGCATGCGCATCAACTCAGCTGATCGTTTTGATGGGGGAGACGGCATGCCACGTGCCAGGTCACGTGCATCCGCCTCCCGAACCAGAGCTGCGGTCGCAAAGGTAAAGAGACTGATTGGCTTCCAGGCTCGCCAGCCACCAAGGTGGGACTGCGCCCCTTGCAGAGCGATTGGGTCACCTCTGACTGATCGGCTCAGTCCAAGGATATCTTCTCTGAGACCCG
>NW_011889167.1:102635-110517 GCF_000151845.1 Pteropus vampyrus | reverse complement strand
CCGGCATTTCGTTCTGGCCATCCGCCCACTGTGGTGTTCCGTCGAACCAGAGTTTGGAGCTGAGAAAAGCCTCTAGTGATGAGCTCACCTACCGGCGTGGACAGGGACCTCCAGGGGACACCCTGACCCCGCATGCCACATGGTCGGTGTTTCCCCAGAGCTTCTCTCCCATTTGCCCTGATGCCCAGCTTTTAGTTCAGGATTTACACATGGGGCGAAGACCCCAGGCTCGCCCAGCCCTGTCTCTGAAGCATCTTTCCAGTGCACCGTGTCCCCACCCCACCACCATGCACTGTGTGCCCCACCTCACCACCGTGCACCACGTCCCCGCCGCACCCCATCACTGTGCACTGTGCCCCACCCCACCCCCGTGCACCGCGTCCCTGCCCCTCCCCACCCCGTGCACTGTGTCCCTGCCCCACCACCATGTCACAATCACGTTGTGTTATTGCTGTATATCCTAGCTCACTTCCCAGCCCCTCTCTCTCTTCTGATCTGTCCACAGCTGGAACCATCGAGAAGACACCACAGAGCTCCCTCTGGGGACTTTAGCACAGAAGCTCGTCCTGGAGTCTGCGTGATGGTGTGGACGGCGTGGACGGCGTGGACGGCAAACAGACCATCCTAGTGCTGGATGCAGAGGGCGCATTCGATGGCAATGCACCAGACACATGGAGGCACGTTTAGGTGATCTTTAAAATATTGATAATAATATTAAAGTCATTATTTACTTCTTCCACACAAAGGCACAGGCGGTTTCACTCCACCAGAAAGTTTTAAAGGTGTCGTTTTTCAAGTGTGTAGTAACTTCTGTTGTCACAGAGTGTCCTTGGGGGTGCTGCGCTAACCTAGCAGATCATCCAGTCTTCTTATTTGAACCAGAGCTGATTCTTGAAGCTCACTGCGTGCGGGAGCCTCTCTCCAGGTTCTTACTTGTCAAGTGAATGACCTTGAATTGTTCCCAGCTCCAGCAAAATCACATATGACACCAAACGAACACTGAGGTGATAAAATTGTAAGATACCTTTTTGAAAATTCAAAGCGTTTTTTAACGTCTTATCTAACATTAGAGGAAGCATGCCACAATCTGAAGGTAGACCTTTTGGTCTTTAAACAGTAACTATGAGATAAGATACACATATCATTCCTATCAACTTAGCAAAATGTATTTTTATTTTGATATATGACAGTACTTTCCAGGGTTATATTTTACGCCGGACTGCAGTACTGTTGCCTGAATCAAATTAATGTGTTCATTAATTTGATTTATAACTACTGCAGTTCTGGGCTTATAGTTCGAATTTCAGATGAAATACTAAAGAAATTTCTGTTTCTTACAGATGTAACTGCAAATGTGTATATTTTCTGGAATTGGAATTACAAATTATGAATGCGCAGGGCAATATTACAGAATTATTCAAATACGTAAGATATAAAGGGTCCCAGTAGTTCTGGGTATATTTTTCCTAAGTTAATTTAAACAAATTCTATCCAGACTCTATTTTACTCCGGAAGGAGAGCCATCAGTGAGACAGCACGATGCAGGCCGAGGCCCTGGGTCGAATGCAGGCTCGTGATTATGCAGCTGCGTTACTCGGGTGAGCCGCGTGTCCTCGGCCTCCGTGTCTTCTGGAAAGTGCGAAGCCTCGGTATCGGCCACTTTGCCTCACTGCGAGCTGCACACAGTAGGTTCTCCGCGGAGGCGATGGCAGCCAGCTGGGCTCGTGGCCCTCAGCGCTGTCCCAGCGAGCGCGTTCTCACCCCTGCACCCCTTCCCTTTCTCTGCCCCTTCCTCATGATTCTGCGTTTGCACTTCTTACACGCCTGTGTGCCGCTTAACTGTTCAAACCTAGAGTAGAAATGAGGCCCCTGATTTAATGCCTTCCTGAATGACGACGTCTAAGTCGTGACAGTCGGTGGTGGTTTATTGGATTCAGATTTAGTCGTTGCAGTCTAGATGGGTCATGGCCTCGTTCAGATGTTGACCTGTGAGGAACGAGCAGTTTGGGCTCCCTTTTCTCTCCTTTGGAGAAGACTGCACACTCTCTGCGGTCGTCAGGGTGGAGTTTGAGCTGGGCTGGGCCGCCGTCATGTGACGTCTGCCTCTGGTGAGACCGCGCCGGATCTGGGCGCTCGGGCAGACCAGATCATCGGAGGTTTCCCGGGTTTTCTCATAGACTTGGCAAAAATGTGTAAGATATAAAGAGTCTCCGTAACATGTGAAGAATAGTACACCTGTTTATGAAGTTATTTTGGTCATCAGTGAGTGTTAAAGAGCTTAGAGACGGCCTGGCTTCAAGCAAGTTCTCAGTGAGGACAGCCGCATACCAGCTGTCATTATCCTTACCGCTAGTGGTGTCATCTTTCGTCTTGGATTCTAGGCCGTGGTTCCTGGGTCCGTAGCTGCAGGGGCCAGGTTGTTCGGCAGGTAGGGGGTGTCTGGACCAGAAACGAAGCCAAGCAAAACATTCTTAGGGAAAAAGAGGCAGAGGCCGAGGGATCCTGCCGGTGTCTGCAGAGCCAGCGTGCCTGCAGGCCGGGGCGCACTGCCGGCGTCCCCAGCACAAGAACCAGAGTGTGTTCTTAGAACAACAGACAAACAAAGAACCGATGTGAGCTTTGTGTTTTCCCATTCCCATCGAAAGAATCTTAAGTGATCTTCTGCTAAACTAGGTAGCCATCAAACGAGCGATTCCCAGGCAATTTGATTAATTAGAAAGGCAAACTTGATATTCAAGACTGAATCTCCGTCTCTGCATCTGTCTGTCTGTCTGTCTGTCCGTCTGTCTGTCTGTCTCTCTCTCTCTCTCTCTCTCTCTCTCTCACACACACACACACACACACACACACACACGTGCAGGATTTCTTTTGCCTAACTATTGAGATAATTTCTTCAATTGATACTTGACTGCCTGCATAGCCACAGTGAATTCAGAATGGGTCTGATGCTGAGACAAGAAAATTTGGAGCACTTGCTGTTGCTGTGCTCATCAGGACACCTGGAATGACCAACAGGGACGGCAGGGGCCACCACTGCGGCGGGGTCTTCCAGGCCAATGGACCCCAACCTGTCTGGTACCAGGGGCCGGTGCTCCTGTGAGCATCTGAAGCCTGAGGACCTGAGGCGGGGCTGAGGCGGTGATGCCGGCGCCGGGGAGCAGCCGCAGATATGGATGGAGCTTCGCTCGCTCCCTGCCGCTCACCTCCTGCTGTGCGGCCTGGTCCCTAACAGGCCAGGACAGCACTGCTCTGGCCCGGGGTTGGGGACTGCTGCTCCAGATGATCACACGCAGTGGACGCCGAGGAAATGGGGGTTAAAGCAACACGCGGCACTACGAAAGGTACCGAATTATAAGCCACAGCGTCTCGGTCTCAGCGTGAGGAGGGACGTGCTCTCTGCGTGAGGTTGTGATTGGTGTCCCCGCACACTGCTTAGCTTGGATCATCTGGGATCATCTAATAACTGCCAATAAACCTTCCCTTTTTCACTGATTATAAATTTCAGAATAAATTAACGTCAAGTAAGCTATGTCCAGAAGCTTCCTAAGTGAACAGCGCTCTTAATAATTTCTGCACGAATGTCGCTACATTTTAATTTGAATTTATTTTGGATTTTGTCCCCTAGAGGGAAAAAAAATGATTTACCGTTAAGTACTTTCGTGTTAATAATGAGTGTTGTTTCGGTTGGCATTTACACACCTTAGAAATCTTTAATTCAAAGGTAATTTTGCCAGACGATGGAGAGATCTTAAATAGTAAGGTTTCTATTCTGTACCTTATCTCAGTAACAATGTTTTACTCAACATACCTATTCACGTAATGTCGAAAATTTCTTCTGCAAACATCTCTCTGCATAATACTCAGCATAGTCTGTCAAAGCCGATACATAATATAATCTGTGCCAGTAACGATCTGAGATAGCGAACACTCTGAAAAAGCTAATGCTTCTCAGGACTCATCAGCTAAATATGCTCCTAATTACAAAGAATTTGAAAGTCAATGTTATTAATCGAAATAATCACGAAAGAAGTAAATCATTAGCCGTTTTTTTCATGGTGTTTTTTATTTTATCACCCAGATTCGTCTGTGTGCAGAGGAACAGTTGGAAAGCTATGAACTGTCACCGTGAATTAACTCTTTCATGTAACGGATCGGGGCGGGGGCTTCAGTCACCGGCTCGGAGCTTGGCTGCGTTTGGCCGTGGACCCCGCCAGGCCATCTCCGAAAGGGACGCCGTGTTCCCTCCCTTCTCCCCGGTCTGCGTCCCGTGCTGTTCCTTCCTTCCTGTGCTTTTCCCGCGGGCTCTCTCTCCTTCCCGCTCCATGTATCATTTTCTCTCAGGACAGTCGGTGGCATTTGAAGATGGGATTTGAGTGCCAGCAAATCTCCTCTTTGCCTGGCAGCCTGCCCCCCAGGGACCTGGCTGTCCTTTGAAACGGGCTGCGCGTCTGGCAGGGCGTCTGCGGGCTCCTTGTGGCGGCTGCACAGCAGGACGCCAGGGAGGGGGTCAGGCCCTCGGGGCAAAAGCAGCCGGTTTGGGGGTACTGCCCGAAGGCCAGGCCCCAGCAGGGCTGTGTGGGCCCCGCTGTCCGGAGGGGCCCAGCTCTGGGTTCCATTCTCCGTCCGGCGTTTCCCACGGACCGGCTCTGGGTGGTTCGAAAGGTGAAGACTCGGGGTGGATTCTGAATGAGGCTGGGGTCTTGTCGCGAGCTTTTCTGACACTTACTTGACGGTGGGGTCAGCAGAGCAGACGCCCCCTGCGCCCCCTCGCCCTGCCCGGACAGTCTGCTCTTCCTGAGGCTGCAGTGGGCCCTTCTGGAAAAGCCTTGCGAGGAGCGTGAGCTGTGAACTGTGCCGGGGCGGGCGGCGGCCGCCGCAGACTTGCGTCCCCTCCTCCTCGGTTTTGTCCCGCTCCGCAGAGAGGACCGTGGGGCCGCGGGGCTGGCGGGAGCAGCGCGGGGGACGCCGGCACGTCCCCGTCCCCGCGTCATCTCAGGCCCGAGCGCTGCTGGAGGCGGCCGCGCCTGTGCGGCGTCGCGGGCCTGGCGGGGGCCGGTTCCGGGGGGCGCGTCCGCGTCTGCAAGGGCAGCGGGTCCGCGCCGGGGGCGCCCACGCGGGTGCGGGTGCGAGTCGCTCGCGGGATCCCGGAGGCAGCCGACGCCCGTGTCTGCAGAGCCGCGCGGGAGGAGCGGCCTCCCGAGGCCGCGCTCGCACCGGCCGGGCCGTGACGGCGGGTGCGGGGGCGTCTCGCCCCGCGCGGGTCGAGCGGAGGGTGCGAACTAAGAGCCCGCATTCAGTGTCATTTCCCCCGAGAGGAGGGCGAGCCCGTGAGGACGCGCCGCCGCGGGTGCCCCAGGGGCCGCCATCCGCGTGGGTGACCGCGACACGGCACGGGCGGCCGCCAGCGCCCCCGCCGCGCCGCAGTGCGGCTGCGCCGCGGTCCCCAGCAGCCTGACCTCCCGTCCGAGCGCGTCCCCATCCCGGACAGCTCACTGGCGCGCGGCGACGGCCTCTGGCCCCAGAGCCTGGCCGGCGCCCGTGACCTGCCCGGGGCGCCCCGGAGCGGGACCGTCCCCGGGCCGAGTCTGCGGCCCTCGCTGGCCGGTGCTCTCGCTGAGACAGGCGGAGAGGACGCGCTTCGCACGCTGTTTGTTCCTAGACAGTCCTGTCGCTTGGGCTAATTCTAACCACTTTGAATTTTTTCATTACCATGATAATCATAAATTAGTCCCTCGTGCTCACTGCCCCGTGTGTAATTTTCTTCCGAACTCGGAAAATATGTGACTTATTAGTGACCCAGACTTAATAGTAACGTTGATTTAGAAGTAATGCTGTTTCTACACAAGTAAAGCAAAGTCCAGGGTACGATGAAAAGGGTGATTCAGAAGGAAAAGTGGCTTCAATATTTTGTTGTAAAATTGATTTGCTCTGAGTTATGAAGATGGCTACCTCAGCTATTCACTTTACTTGGTGTAGACACAGTTTAAATCAATTTAAGTCGTGACGTTAGGAATGGTCATGATTTTTTAATTGATTAAATAGTCTTTCAGCGCTAGTTTAGATCACATGAAATTTCTAGTTTGTTGATGTACGTTATGAGCAAACAGGTTCAAGTAACATATAACGGTGGTTATAGTACTTTACTTAATCTGTTTATTCATTAAAGAAAAAAAGCAGAACATAGTTTGAAAATAGTAAATGTCCAACAGCCAAAGGAAGAGGAGATAAATGAGCCAAGCGAACAGTGGCACAAGCTTCGGGTGAGGCTAATACCCCGTTAATTTCATCTCTTGAGCGAGTGTCGATTCTTTATAACCGGAGACCGTGGTGGTGGCTTCTGGGTCAAAGGCGGTAGCGCTCATCACTTTCCGTTTAATTTGTGCATCACTTTGCGTGGCACACGCACGTGCAGCACACACGAAATGACTGAACCATGACTCTGCCTTCGGTTGAAAGGGAGCTGTGTGCCCACCGATGGCAGAGGCTGTGACCCTGCGTCACGGGCCATCTGCTGGCAGCTGACAAGGCTCTGCTCGTTTGGCTAAATGGCCCTGACTCTGCCCGTGAAAGCCCCTGAGACGTTGCAGGCGGCAGAGCGTCCACGCACACACGGAGGGGACCCACTGCCTGCGCTCAGCGAGGTCGCAGCAGGCAGACCCGGCTCAAGTGCGTGCCCGGCCACATTTTAGCCGTGTGGCCTAAAGGTGTTCAACTCTCCGAGACTCTTTTTTTACGTCTGTCAAAAGGGGGAATAATTATAGACATTAAGGAAAAACGTGGAGGTTAAACGAGGTACCTACGTCAGGCATTTAGCACAGTGCTAATACAAGCGTGACAGTGATGATAACGCAAACCTGAATGCAGCTATTGTCAACGAAGCCCAGGCTTGTGTGGCAGCTCAGAGGGACATTTCTGTGGACTACCTTTGCAGGCCGGAAGCGTGCTGTGGACAGGTAAGTGTGCGTCGGCTTAGCATAGGTCGAGGAGACAGCACAGGTGTTCCAGGGGCAGGGGAAACTGGACACTGGGTGCCGGGAAAACTGTGTGTGATCTGGGGGAGTAAATGCCGTCAAATCTGAACGAAAGCATGTGTTAGGGTAGGAGGCTGGAAACCGCTGGAAACAGAACCTTCTGGCTCCTGAACAACCGGCCTGGACCTGTGGCCTTTACTTCACAGGGCGGTCGGAGCCCTTCGTGGAGATTCGCACGTTTACTGGGATGGAGAACAGCCGAAGGGAAGTAGACACAGGACAGGTTACCAAAGTTCAGACTAGAGAGAGGAGGTCGCAGACGAGGTGGCAGTTCGAGCGCGTGCGGAGGGACGGGGGAGAGCGGTGGTTCGGGGATGCACGACCTGACTTGGGCAGCGTGTGAGGTGACGCCGGCGCAAGCATCACGGTCAGTAGCGGGGGATTCTCGGTGTCCCTTCTGGGCCGAGTTGTGTCCCCTCCAGAATCCACGTGTGGAAGCTGTGACCCCAGTGCCCGGAATGGGACCGTATTTGGAGAGAGGCCATGGGAGCAGCGTCATCGGTCGGCCCGGTGTCCTCGTGAGCACAGGACGGTTGACACACAGTACCAGGGACGTACACTCGCAGACCAAAGGCCACGTGAGGACACCGAGAAGCCACCACCTGCGCTCCAGGGAGAGACGCCTCCGCAGAAGCCACCTCGTCAGCACCTGCCCTTGGACTTCAGCCTGCAGAATGGGGTGACGCCCGTCTGTGGTTTATGCCCCATCTGCGGGGTTTGCCGTGGTGGCCCTGGCAGACCAGCAAGGGCCACTCACACACGTAGACTCCGAGCTCAGACAGAGGCCGAGGACGGGGCGTCGGCGTGACTCGGGCTCTGCGATGTGTGGCCGTGAGCCGCTGCCTCTAACG
>NW_011889167.1:90065-100900 GCF_000151845.1 Pteropus vampyrus | reverse complement strand
TTTTTTTCGTTAATCCGATCCTTAATGCAATATTATTCTGCCATAATATCACCAAAGTTGACCATGACTTTTTGGGGCCCCAAGTCTTTTATTTATTTACGATTATCAAATACCATTTCTTGCATATTTTTCTGCTGTCACGTCTATGGCATTGTACTTTTGTTTACCTTTTACCTGTTTGATGTTTCCTTCTCCATAAAATTCGATGGCTTTCCTTCTTTGGCTCCTCAGGTGTGATGGCAGAGGCGGCTTATTCCTGCCCTTTCTCCCCTCACTCCCACCCCTGAGGACCTGATCACGGCAGTAACTGTCAACAGCCCCCAGAAACACGCAGCAAAATCCTCAGGTTCAGTGCTTTAAACCCGCATTTGCAACTTTCTGATGACCTGATACTTCCATGACCAAAGCTCCGTCATGTCAAAGCATGTCCCAGACCGAACCGATGACCCTTTCTGAAACTGGTCTTTCCGACTTGCCGCCATCTCTTCAGGATCCCAGGTTTAAAACTTTTGAGCCATTTTCCACTCCCCTGCCTCTTCTCTCATTTTCACTTAGTTCTCGAATCCTGCCCTTCCCTCGAAATACCTCCCGTCCCCTCTCCCATCTCCTTCGGAACCTCAGATCTCCTCCCTGAATCACTTTCTGCCCGCAGTGTTTCTCCGTTTGTCCATCCATCCACCCACAAAAGCCCTGCTATGTGGCATTCTCTACGCGGGGTACGTGAAACACCAGTCCACTGCTAGCTTTGTAGAATGCGTTCTCTCACGTGCATGTATCATGGAATCCAACTGTCTTATGTTGAAATCTTGGATCCGTCCCTTCCTGTAACCCGAGACGACTTAGCCTTCCCATGACTCATTTTCTCTTGTGTAAAATGGGTCATAATAGTACATACTTGATAGATCTTTCGTGAGTATGAACTGGGTGGTGGCACCTCTGAGCCTTAGCACTGCGCCAAGCATAATAAACCCTCAATAAGTGTTAGCCCTTTTAATTGGCATTATTATTACTAATTAAAAACTGTAGGGAAGTTGCCGTGACATGGCTCTGCATGCTAAAAGCCAAATGAGTCATCTAGAGTGAGAGCGATTAGGAGAACCGAGGTGGCTTCTGGAGGCAGCTCCTCCTGGAGGCAGCTGTCTACGCAGCCCCGTGCAGACACGGGTCCCACGGGCGTGGTGCTAGCGAGACCAGGTGTGGGGGCGACAGCCCCAGATACCAGGCAAGACTGTGTACTTCTTCCTGTTTGTGGCATGGAGACATTCCAGATTTTATGTAATACGATGGAATCGATTTAAAAACATTTAAAATCTTGGTCCGATCCTGCATTCCTCCGTACATGTCTAGCCTGAGCTCTATCAAAGCCAATTACGTATATCTTTTCTTATTTATATATTGCATTGGAATAAAAATAGACTATGCCTTATTTCAGAGTTCTTATTTTTGCTATGTAGTAAGTACTCGATAGCAAATACTTTATTGTTTATCGAAATATAACTTTTTTGATTGAAGCAAATGATGCAGAATTTTTAGACCACTTCATTTTATGAAGATATATTAATTTTGTCATTTTATCTCAGGGTTACGTTCTGTACCATTAAATCAGAGCTAGTTCGTGATTAAACGTGTGTGTGGTGCTTTGTCACAAGACAAAAACGATGCAGATATCAGCCACCGTCTCCACTGCTGCGAAATGCAAGGACGAAATCAAGCGACTGCCGCTCTGAGCTACGGGCTCCACCATGACGCGAACTGGGTCGGTCTGCGGAGTTCTGCGTGTGTGTGGACATCGCCACTTTCCTCATCATGAGAATAAGTCACTTAATTCAAACGGAAGCATCTTAGTGGCTCTGCTTTGGTGGTTTTGTTGGTTTTTATCAAATACTCTGATTATAAGGGCCGAGGAGCTACGTAAGATAGTTTGCCTCTCGGAATCAAATATGTTCGTTTGATAACTTGGCCAACCACGGTGCCAGGGCAGTATGACCCGAGGGCCTCGGCGAAGCAGCAGCGAGAATTGGACTCGTGGAGGGGAGACGGGAGCCTGGGCGCTGGCCGGGCGGAGCCCCGAGGGCCTGCCTGTCCCTCAGGCCCTGGAGACGAGGGGCTGCTAGCAGCTCTGGGGACACCGCCCGAGGCAGGCGGGGAGCGGCTCCCCGTGGAGACGCAGGAGGGAACACAGCCGAGAGGTGCCAGGATGCTCTTCGCTGTTTCCAGCCCTGGGCGTTATTCCCAGGGGAAGCTTAAAGATGTACTAAGTTCCACTTATTCCAAATACCAGGACGTGGATCTGCTCGTCCCCGGAGCGTGGCCGCGTGCGCCGTGCCGGCGGCGTTGCAGGCGTCCGCACCCTCAGATGCTGCTTTCCCGCGGCACCGTCGGGCGGTTTCCAGACTCTTCGCTCGCAGGGCCCAGGAGATCCTGGGAGATCTGAGGGCCACAGAAAAGCCTCAGCTGCCCGCGGTGCACCCGCATGTATCTTCCGGGTCCCCGTAAACCCCGAGCCATCTCTACGGTCATGTTGCCGTTTTGACCCTAGAATACCGCATATGTTTTAGATAGAGACATTCGTTCTCAGGCAACGCGAAATGCAGGCAGCCGAGTTTGCTGTCCAGGTGAAGCATTTCCGGGGCGCGTCCTGCACTGACGTCTGATTTTTCCGTGTCCTCGTTGCCGCTGTCCCGGCACCGAGGCGGCGTGTGCTCCCGTCTCCGGCTCGTTCCTCCTGCGACCTCACCGGCCACCTCCTGGCCTCGAGAGACACCGCAGTTGACAGCGCTTCCTGTGTCCCTTCACTGACGTTCCGTGTCTTGGGGATTAAGAAGGAAAATAGTCATCCATCTTCGACAGATACACAGGACGCACCCCCGACGGCAGTGAGCGTGACAGCGGTGACGCTCCGCGGCCAGACCGAGGAGGCGGCTCCCTCTGCAAAGGCTGGGGACAGAATCGCAGTCAGAGCAGAGAGCCCGTTTCCTTTGCCCTCTTTGAGGTGACGCTGACAAGGGGCTGTTTCACTTGACATCTGCGATCACGTGACGGTGAGAAAATCCTATAACGTGAAGGGCAGGAGTTTATTACGGCTAAAGTGTAAAACAGAACAGAATGGGGGCCTTGGCATCATTTTACGGGACCCCTCCTCCGACCCTTCTGTGAACAGCTCCTTCTGCGATGTCTCCGTTCGTGCTGGTTGGCTCTGTCGTGGGCGTTGAGTTATGGCCTGAATAAATTCTTCCCGAGGCTTTGCAGGTTGGCGTGGTGGCGCCTTTCTTTGCTAGGTCCTATAAAGGATGTGTGTGATTCGTCAAGCGTGGGACATATGTCTGGCTTTACTCACAGGCTTTTTAGAGAAGTTTATTGCCAGCGACACCTTCAAAATCTGGCACTGGAATTTGATATTTAAATCATTTCAGTAAGAATTTGCCAATGAGGCTTTGTAATCGGTCCCTAGTAAATATGTCAACTTACTATCAAAACGAAAATTATTTCAAGAGCATTTTAAGGCTTTCAAAATCTTATTATTATGCTTCATTAGATATCTTAGTGAACATTTTAGATTTTTGCTGGATCTAAATTTCAGAGTGGGTGTGCAAATTAGACGTAACTAGGCAGCCAGATAATATCAATCTGTAAAATCTTTATTTGCATTTTATTTGAGTAGCATTTAATGGGAAATTGTGTTTTCTGTATGCACGTTACATTTGTGATATTTTTATGTGTGTTAAAGAACACAGTATCCAAATATTTATTTTATAAAGAAAAAAGTTTAGGAATATAAAACAAACTTTTATTCATTCTGTCTCGTCCTCTTTTAGCTGGACCGTTAACGCTTGTCGATGTCTTGAAAACTCATGAAATCTGTTATGCATCTGCTTTACAATTTCTGGTTATCAGGTCATTATGAAGAATTTAAAACGTTATCTTTCTTCTGCCCATGAAATCGAACTGTCGCATAAAAGAATAGATAGGATATTATATTGGATGAAACACCATAAGAGGAACCTTTTCTCGGTTCAAAATAATTGTGTCTGGTCCTCAAATAAGCATGAGAGCCATTTTGAGAATCAAAACTGAGCTGCCCCAAAGATACATCTCTCCTCGTGATGCAGCAAAGAGCACACGTTTGAGGTAGAAGAATTGTTAATTACGTTGTGTGTGTGATATTATCAATTAACCCGTCCTAGCTGTTTCCACCCCAAACAGTTCCCCTTGGGCATGAATCATCGGAGAAACACATTATGCCCAGCAGAGAGCTGCCTCATGCTTCTTAAGCAGTTCATTCCGATTTAGATAAATGGTAAGTTCTTTGCTTTTATTTTTAAGCAACCAGCTCTCTTTATTTCAAATGCTTTGCTTCCGAATGCAGATGGTTAAGTGTCCTGCAGGTGATCAGTGAGGAGCCTGTGATGAACTCAGCCTTTAATGATCAATTCCTACAGGGAAAATGACAGCCAAATTTCGGTCTGGAAAGAGGATTCTCATTTTTATCCAATTGGGCTGATCTTTCTGCAGAATCTCTGCAGGCTTCTGTAGTTGTGTTAATAATAAAAGTACACTGGATCAAATCAACGTTATGAAAGATGCTGTAATTTTATTCAGGAAATACAGATTATTGAAACATCTTTTTATATGAAATGATATTGTATGTACCTGTGATAATGTGCATTTTCTCCTGAGTTAGGGGAATCTTCACTTTTACTGAAAGCAAGAGGTAGACATTTTTGGTTTCAACTTTAAACAAAGAAAAATAGTCGTTCGTATTTACCGTTTCTGGCGCTTTTCGTTTCTCTCTGTAGATGTGCGTGTCGCCTGGTCTCACGTCCCGCCAGCCCAGGAGCGCCGTAGCGACCTCGCAGGGCAGCTCTGAGCGGCGACTGTCTCTCGCCTTCAGACGGGGCGCGTTGTTTCGCTGGCTTCAGAATTTCAGGGTGACCTTTCCTCTCCCAGCACTGGCGACGTGCTGTTCCCCTGTGTGCGATGTGCCACCGTTCTGTCTTCTTTCGAGATGTTATTTTTCGCGGCGGTTCACAGCAGCTAGTTATTGTGTATCGGTGCATCCATCCTGCCGAAGCTTTGCTGAGGTCCTTGAATCTGTATCTTCACATTTGGTAAATTTCTACCCTTACTTTTTCGAGTCTGTTTTGCACCCGTCCCTCTGTCCACTTACACACCTGTGGAATGTTCTCAGGCTGCGTTCATTTCTCTCTCTCCAACCTTCTCGCTCTCAGCTCGGAGAGATTTTGTTCATCTCACTTCAAGTTCGCCGACGTCTTCAAATCTAGAATTTCCCCTTGGCTCTTTTCTTAGAGATTCTATTTCCCCGTGTAGCTTTCCTGATTTTATATTCATTTTGAGAATATCTTTTATTTCCTTAAGCCTAATCGTAATTGGGTTTTAAATGCCTTGTCCACTGAGTCGGGCCCCATTGCCTTCTCTCTGAGTACAGAGAATACGTTTAATCACACGTCGAGATACTGGGGTTGTTTCCTGGGCATCGTAGAGATTCTGGATTCTGCTGTATTCTTCAGATAATATTGATTTTGACTTTCCTGAGCAGCCAGTGGATGTAGCTGAGCTCCACCCACCATGTCCTTGGCAGTGGCTGGGTGATCCCGGAGCTGAGTGGAGATGGCCTGGCCGATCAGGGGCTGGGCAGCGTTAGGCACAGAACGCGGGCTCCCCTCCTTTGCCTCTCTCCTGGGTGGGGTTTCCCTGTTCTGACCGGCCGGCCTGGTCGCGAAGACTCGGCCTGCTTCTTCAAGCCGGTGAGTCTGCACGTTTCTTTTCCTTACTTTATCCATTTGGCCCGGACACACCAGGTCCGACCCTCCAGCTAGCAGCTGTAAACCTGGAAGCGCATCCAGTGCCCCCCTTCCTCCAGCTGACCACGTCCCTGGGGTCAGCCTCCCGCTGCCCACAGGTGTTACGGGCTACGCTGCGTCTGCAGGCGGCAGTTCCTACGTGCCGGAGGGTTGGCACCAAAGAAGCCACGACTGGACGTCTACAACTTTACGGTGGAGGTAATTAATGTCTTACCTGCAAATCTTAAGCACAACTTTAGACTGTTTCATCATAAAGTTGCAGAATAATTAATTAGGCTGAACAGTGTGAAATAAGACATTTTTGCAGATCGGAAGTGGCCAAATAGGAACCATTTCATATGATTCGACTTAGTAATTATGTTCTTACTTATTTTTAATGAACTTTATCATTGACTATCTATGGCTGTACAGCGTCGTCTGCATTTCAGGTTCTTCACATCGTATGGACTCTTAAAAGTGCAACAACTGATTCCTTGTTCATGGACATCTTTAAACTTATTGAACATAATGGATAATTTTATGTAATTTTAGTAAAATAACAATGTGATGGTTATGTGAATGGCATCTATCTTGACACTGGGAAATGTAATTATATTCGGCGTTTGTTTTTTTTGTTCTTGTTTTCGTTAGCAAAAATATCAAGTTATTTAATTTGATCCGTGTTCTGCGTTTGCTCATTCTCATCTATGTGGAACGGATTCATCACGCTTGTTAACTTCCGTGTGTCTTTGTTGGATAACTGTATCACTCTATTTTAGGGACCCTGGAATAGTTCAGACTTTTATTATCAAATGTTCTCTTTTACACATAGTTGAGACATTAAAATCTGCTTCTTTTTAGGGGGTTTTAACATGGCTTCTTAACGCAAGGTAGGAAATTTTGCAAACTCGTTTCATACTTATACTCGTGTGAGGGATCGGGCTCTAGGAAAAGGGGTATGAGCCAGTAAATGCTGCCTTTTTGGAAGAAACGCTCTACGTGGGCGATGGAAGTATTATGTCTGGTTATGTGCCCTTAACTGCTTCCGTCCGAGCTGGCAAAAGCTCCCTGAGTGGCAGCAGAGAGAGGGCCTGAGGCCGGGGACGAGGTGTGCCCTCCCCGCCAGCAGCAGCGTGCCCAGCCCGTGCCGTGGGCTGGCACCCGGCATGGAGGTTTGCGCCCCTGGCCGGCTTTGTCTGCTTACTGCGTTCTGAGAGATGACACCGATCGTCCCCTTTGACTCCAAGCCACGGTTCATGTTAACAGCACACCGCACCCTGGCCGCGCGTGGTCTAAACGCACCTCTGCTAATGAGCTTTTTATTTTGCAAGAGAAAAGTCAATGGAACATATGAATTACGGCCCCTAAACACCGCGTGGAGGGGATTGCTTGGTTCGTGACTCTTTTTAAAACTGATCAAAATATGCCCTCAAAGAATTTACCATTATGTCATAATACGAAAAGCGAAGTCCCTGCACACGTGTGGATTTGTGCCGACGTCGAACTAGGATGTCGCAGAGCCGGGACGGCGGGCGCCTGCCGCACGGGCCCCCTCCCGAGCGGCGTGGGCCACGGTGGCATCGGCAGGTCGCTTTGTCCTTTCCTGCTGACCCCAGGCGCGGGGCCGGGGCCGTTTGGACTCGACATTTCAGGGAGTCACATCCTTTCTCATTAAAGGAACATGTCTGCCACACTCGTCCCGTTACCGATAACTGTGCCCAGAGGATACTCACTCAGGAACCGATAGTGAATAAAAACGATTTGGATCGTAAGAAACAGACAACCAGTCCAGACCACCCCAGGCGAAAGCGATTTTGCTCACCTCGCTGTAGAGTCGCGGTGAGTCCCGTTTCAGCTCTCGATGGCCAGCAGAAGCGGACTCTGGCTCGTGTGGAGCACGAGTGCCGAGTGTCTCTCTGTCGCCTGTTCTTGCCCGCGGTGCGTTTTGCTGCGGCGCTCTCTCTGGGAGCGGGGTGCAGAGCTGGCTTCCCCAGCGCCCCTGTGCCCCGCCAGGCCAGCACCCAGTCCCGATGGCGCAGGCATAAGGCCGGGTCGGCCTCTCTGCGGCTCCTCCTCAGTCGGATGCCTGTCGTCGCTCCGAGCCCCGCCGACGGAGGGACGGTCGGTCTTGCCCGTGTCCCGTACCTGGACCGGAGGTGACGGGGAGCGTTGGGCATGGCCGTGGCTGAGCCGCACACAGGGAGCAGAGGTTACACCACCTCCCCGGGGCCGGCGGGGCCGCGTGCCTGGCCGAATGCTGGGCGCGCACCCCACGAAGCGGCAGGTCCCGCTCTGGCCCTCGTTCATGTTTCTCTCGACCCCTCTGAACCTGTTCCCGTGACCGTCACGGGCGAGGTAGGGAGGCACGACAGGGGCACCCCGAGGACACTGGCTGAAGGAAGAGAAGTGCGGGTCCTGGTGGCAAGCGGGCGCTGACCCGCGGGGTCAAGCAGGGACTCAGGCCCACGGGCTCCTGTCGCCCCCGGCACGAGCCGCCATCGCTGCGGGTAGCTAAAGAGACAGCGGGGGTGAGTGTAGCTTATCTTAAGTGGATGACCTGGCCCTTTGGTGAGAGCTTAGCCTTGGGGCCAGACTGGTCACCAGGGAGACCGGGACAGACAGCCTTCAGGTGGGTGGCCCTATGCCCAGGCGGAAGGATGAGCAGCCGCTGGGGGCGGGGAGGGGACCCGCAGCCCAAGCTCGCACAGCAGGGAGGCCGGCGGGCCCTCTGCCTTCGCTCTGCCGTGCTCCCCCACACCGAGGGTGGGACCCGTGTCCAGCATCAGGCAGACGCAGGGGTCAGCAGGCCCTCGGCTCGGCAGCCCGCACCCTGCCACCCTTGCTCACGGTCTTGCCGGCTGTACCAGGATCGGAATGTGTGAAATCATCTTTCCAGATGGCAGCGGCTTGTCACATCCTGAAATGACACACGGTTAGGAACCAGGAGACTGTCAGCAGAGCCTAGGCTGCTGAGCAGCGGTGCGGTCTTGGTAACGTCCGAGCGTCAGCTTCCTGTGGCGTAAGCAGCCGTGGGGACTGTTATCCGCGCTCCTGCCAGATGGAAAGGATTCTGTATTGTGCTGGAAATGGAGAGCTTTACATGAAACTCTCACTCTCCAGAACGACCAGGACTCTGCCCCCAAGCAACACGGACTCACCCTGTCACCCAGGGCACGGGTCGTTGCCATGAGACCTGGCTGCACAGGACTGTGGGGACAGTCACCGAGGAGAAAGCCAGCCGCACAGGCAGCTGGGAGTCTGACCTGGGGACGGGGTCTTCAGGGTCCCCACGAGCATCGACAAACGTGTTAAAGCGAGGGGTTCGATGACACCTGGCTTCGCCTCAGCTGCTGAAGCATCACGTCGTTAGTGGCCGCAAGATTACCGGGCCTCTGAAAATCCAGTGACAGTGTCTGGCTCCGTCACCTCCTGAGGCTGAGTCACACGTGTACCTGATCCAAGGCTCTGCCTTTCTGTCTGTTCCAGAACTATTGCCCTCTGACTTTTAAAGGACAGTCGGAAGGTGTCGACTGCTGTTTAACTCTGCGGTTGCTACAGTCTCCTTGAGCTTTGTTGGTGCCTGAGCTGAAGGTGGTGGCTTTGAACTTCCAGGCTGCCTGTGGGGGCGGGTGGCTTCGCAGGGCGGCGCCCTGCTTCCCCGCGCTGCAGGGAGCAGCAGCCAGCGGCCGGACGTCCCCGCGGGCCCGGGACCGTCAGAGCGTGACACAGATGGCACTTCCACAGCTGCAGCTGTCCTGCTCAACAGTTTGTCCCGGAAGGACGCCACGTCACTAGCTCCTGGGCTTTGCCGAAGGCAGCGGTGGCGCTGGCTCTGCGGCTGGCACTGAGGCGGGCCAGGCCAGGGGCCGGCGGTCCATCCGCAGTGAGCTGGAAAACGCCCGGCCCGTAACACCTCTCCGCTTTTTCCAGGTGACCGGCCCATCTCCCTCACCTTCTGCTTCTGTCCGTGAGGGAGCCACCCTCCTCCCTCGTGTGCGGTCCACACTTTCATTTTCTGTGACCTTCCTCTGTTGTGACAGACAGACTCACGCCTTTCAAAGCTGACGCGATCGCGTCTCCACGTGAGGAGAGTCTGGTCTTTCTCCAGCTCCCGCTGCAGCTGTGTGGTGCCTGATAGACTGAGATCGTTCGTCGAGTGGGAAATGAATCTGAACAAAGCGCCAGACGGGGGTGGGGGCCAACAGAGGGTTCCAGAGGCACCGGACGGGCCTGCAGTGCGCGTGTGCCGGCCAGGGTGCCGCCGGTCCCGGGCCAGCCTTCCTGGGGGACGAGGCCAGGAGCTGCATGTCCCGGGGCCGGGGGAGAACAGGCTGGTGGCCGCCCTGGATGCTGCGTCGGAATGAGAGCCTGGCCGCGGGCCGGACAGCAGCTGCGAGGCGTCTCTGGGACGTGGAGGTTTAAGTCACCTGCCCCCATTTCGCATTTCTTTAAGAAAACATCCTTTAGCCGGCGGGAGCACCTTCCTCTCCAGGGCCGGTTTGCTTCCCTGGTCACTTCCCTCCCTCCCTGCCGCCCTTCCTCCTTCCCTCCC
Source organism: Pteropus vampyrus (assembly GCF_000151845.1). Classification (NCBI taxonomy): domain Eukaryota; kingdom Metazoa; phylum Chordata; class Mammalia; order Chiroptera; family Pteropodidae; genus Pteropus; species Pteropus vampyrus. The sequence continues at coordinate 90,547 of NW_011889167.1, read as the reverse complement.
TCCTGCCTTCCTTCCCTTTTTCCTTACCTACCTTTCCCATTCTCCCTCCATTCTCTCTTACAGTTTGGTTGCCTGGGGTAAAGCATATGACTGCGTCTATGCTGACTTAATGGCTGTCCCTGGTAAGCCGCGGGCTCACGGGTGGCCTGTTCCTTCCTCATGAATGTGCGGTGCCGGAGGCTCAGAAGTATGTTCTTTCCCTTTCAAGAAATACCCGCATTGATAAGCGGCACTTCATTTTCTCGTTTCGGGTCTTGTGCCCCGGTAGTCTCTAATATGGTTGGATATTTGATTTGAAAAGAAGTAACTGGCCTTGTCTATTTAATTTCACCCTGGACCTACCACCTAGCCAATGACTGATAGATCGTAGGTGCTTAATTAATATTTGGTTCTTTTATTTTTCACACGATTCTGATGTCACGCAGACAGACCTTAGAGAGAGGGCGAGCTGCACGCTCAGGAGCAGCCTGTCGGTCTGGCCA
>NW_011889167.1:87736-88460 GCF_000151845.1 Pteropus vampyrus | reverse complement strand
CCTGGGAGGAGGGGTCGCCGCTGTGGGCAGGGGACGGGGCTCGATCAGGCTCCAGCCTGGCCGATGTGGGGTGGTCGGAGGCACCTCAGTCCCACGCTGGGAAGGACACCCCCTTTGTCAGCCCCGCCCCCCGGGGGGCCAGTCGTGGAGTCAGCGAGGTCCCCGAATCCTGCTTGCACTGTCAGCGCGGTCACCGGGAGGCGATTCCTGGGTCTGGCTTCCAGCCTCCCGCCCCCCACCCTCGCTGCCCTGGGGAGAGGACCCCAGAATCCACCCCCGAAAGCCCAGCACTCTCAGGGGGCCCGAGGTCCAGCGGGGTTTGCGGTGGGCCCCAGCGCCTCTCCTGCCCCCTCCGCACCTCCTGGGGTCCCGGGGCTCGGCCTCCCACCCCCCTCTCTGAGGACAGGATTCCGGGTGCCACTGGGGCTCCGCGTCCGCTGCCAGCGTGAGACGGTGGGGGGGGGAGTTCTGCAGGCGGAAAACCGGGGGGCCGGAGCCCCGCCTCCGCCGACCACCGGCCGAGCGTGCGGGCGGGCGGTTGCCATGGCTCCGCGAAGCCAGCCGCGGACGGCCCTCCCTCCCCTTTGTGCCCCTCCGCATCCCCCCCATGCTGCCCCATCTCCCCGCATCTCCCCGCATCTCCCCGCGTGTGCGTGGGGGGGGGCCGGGCACAAGGCTCCTCTGGAGAGCAGGGGCTGCAGCCGAGGCCGGGGCGCGCCCCTCG
>NW_011889167.1:80656-87153 GCF_000151845.1 Pteropus vampyrus | reverse complement strand
GTGGTGTGATTTTGCAGCAGGGGCTTAACTACTCCGTGCCTCAGTTTCCCCTTTAAAGTGACATGGATAATGCCGATATCTTCCTTAGGGGAGGGCTGCAGGACTGGGGTTCAGCCCGGTGCCCGACGCGGAGCACGCGCTCGGAAGTTAGTTATGGGTGCTGACGCGGTTACTACTGTGTTTTCTAATCTTCTGGAATATCAATTAATGCCAATATTACTGCCCAGTCCGGCTCCTCCAAAGTTCTGGCCTGCAGCAGATTGTAAAGTATAAACTGGCCAACTGCTGGTCAAATTGGCTGGTCAGTATATGGACGAAGAGAGAAGCTTAGGAATGACAAGGACCAAAATGTTGCTTCTAGGCCTTCGGGTAACACAGTTTCCTCTCTCACCTGCTGACCTTGAGTTGGGTTTGTCTTAATCCCCGTCCTCTTTGTGAGGAGCGCCCTTGGCTTCATAGTGTGACATGGTTCTGGGGTCTAGGGTATAACCAGCTTTCCGTCGATGGCCCTCGGTGCTGCAGCGGGTTCACCCCGGTAATGGCAGAACATAGTGTGTGACCGTTCCCAGTGAACGACTGGAGCTCACTGGTTTTCTGGGCGGGTGTGAGCACTGGCCGAGGCTGCTCCCCAGAAAGCACTCTCGGTGCGTGTCTGCACCCACTGAATGCAGAGAGGAGACCGTGTTGATGCACGTACACCTTCCAGACTGTCCTCTGTCGCATCTGTATTTATGGGTCCATTCCTTTAAAGAAAAGGCTGTAGATGTGTATTGCTACCTCATGGTTATACAGTTGTTCCAACTCACTTGGTCATGGTCATGGGCAAGCTATGCATCCCACAGACCTCGCTGCAAATCTGACAGGCTTGCTATTGCACATAATTTATGTATTACCTTTAAATTAGTTTATCCCATTTAATGAACTATTTTTAAACAATTTATTTTAAAAAGCACTTGCTTATTAAAATATTGGCATATCTCAGTGGGTCTGAAGCACTAAAACCAAACAGATGTCACCATCACAAAGCTCCCTGTGACTTTCACAAAGCAGACCTCACCTACAGGAATGTTTGCTGGATAGAAGCTCGATTTTAGACTTTCCTTCTGAAATCTTTGAAGACAGGGGATTGCTTTACCCAAAATTGCTTTGTCGAAATGATTAGGTTGATTCATTTTTTATGAAGAATTAAATAAGAGTAATGATCAGGGCTGATTTATGATTCTACTAGTTTTTTTTCTTTTTAATCTTATAAAGGAACATTAAGCAGTGTGGGTGGGGGCAGGTAAGGCATCAGGTTTAAGAAATAATTGTCAGGAAGCCTTGTGAGCGTCAGTTCAGAGTGTGGAATCTGACTTCAGGTTTGACTTTGCATGACAACACCAGCTCTTCACAGTGAATGTGTCATCTTTAAAAGGTACCTTGAGGAATTAGCGTGACAGCTGGCCTGAAATGCACATGATCATTTACATATTGTTTCCCAGGAGCATTGGCCTTAAACGTGCCATTTATTGGATATTATTTTGGCCTCTGATTTATGACAGCCAGCAGTACCATGGAGCCTAAAATATTTCAGAAACAAAAATTTAGCTTTTCACTATTTTGTATTTTCCTTAAGAATCTAAGCAGTTATGCACTGGAAAGCTTCAGTTAGGCCTGAGACGGAGGGTGACAGCAGGAAACCGTGACAGATCTGGAGGTGTGAGTCCTGAATTTGGGGGAACTCATTGACATGCAAAGGTGTACTCCAGAGGGCCGACTTGCCTCTACGCTAATGCCGTTTTTACCCATGCACTGTATTATCTAATTCAATCACCGTTTCTTGTTATTTTTACAAACTAAGACCGAGAGTCCTATATTTTCAATTATGAACATTTTGATTACAGCTTCATTCTAACTAATTCAGTCTGAAGAGAATGCAATTATTATGGTGATTTACATACAATATGCTAAGTTAACACAGCTAATGAGTGAAAGCATAATATTCTTTCTATTCATTCCTGGAAAAATATTGTGCTAAGCATTCTTTCAAAGAGAAGATCACATCATTTGCCAGCATTTTGTCTTCCTACAAGCAGAGACCTGGTGTCCAGCCATTTCCTGCGCCGTTGAGGTGGAATGGCTCGCATTTTGGCCATCTCGTCCCTCTGGCCAGCTTCGGGCGTGGGGAGTGGGGGGCGGGAACGGAAACCATCTTCATTTTAATTAGATGTGGTGCTTTCTCCTTTCTCTGCGTCTTTAGTGGAGGATTCTGTATTTTCTAATTTCAGAGGCTGGTTAACACCTTAAGCATTACTAATTACTGCAGTTTATTTCATGTGTGTCGCAATAGTGTAGTTAGATAATTACAGCTTTCTCATTAGCTCCACGTAGAGAGTAATGAATCAACACATCCCTTTGATCAAAAGCACATCTAAGTTTACCGTCTGAGAAGAAAAGTGTTATTGTGTCACCGAAAGTCACTATAATTTTCCCAAGAAACAAATTGGTTGGAATTGTCTAGCACCGGGGAAAAACGCTTGATGAATGATGCCGGTTGATCAGGGACAAGCGGAGGAGAGCTCTGGTTGCCTGGCAACCTGACATTGTTCTGCGATTTCTTCTGGTATATTTATCCAGTAAACTAGAAAATTCTGTTTTGTTAAAGAATGTTTTTAGTCAGTGCACAAATAGACCATAACTAATTGAGATTTTATGTATTGTGGATAAAAAATGATCCTGCTTACCTTCCCATTGTGTTTAGATAACAGAAATACAAAGGGAAAGCACATTCTGCCTTAATTTTTTTATTTTCTGTAAAAAGATGTTTATTTTCACATTAATTTATTTCTACCACATGATTACAACTTGTTTATCTCCTAGGTAGTCAGATTATCAGGAGTGTGTGTGTCTGTGTGAGTGTGTATTTATTCACATTTTTTCAGTAAGAGCCAGAAATAGGGCTTGAACTGAGATGAAGTCTTCAAAAATCCTGGTTCCGTTTGAACCGACGGTTTCCCAAATCCGCGGCGGCGTGGGCGTCCAGTGCGATGCTGCTGGGCGAGCGGTTGGGGATATCGCAGGATTGAATCTGGCAAGTACGTAAGTGCACTCCGTCCTTGACCGGGTTCCTCCGCTGGGGGCCTCGTCACGCCCTCCTTTTGGTGTCTGGGCGCATCATTTCCCTGTAGGTTTCAGGCACTGGCTCTGCAGGGCCGTTGGCTGCCGACCTTCTTGGTGACCTCTTCGTGACTCTAGGGACAATGTACACTTTTCCCAATTCAGCCTACGAATTTCAGTGTGAGTCACACTTCCCCTGTCAGATCGTAAAATCCTTGAGGGCACAGGCCCCATTTTTGGCATCTCGCAAACCCTACAGTGCCTGGCCCCCTGGTGCTCGAATGTGCTGGCTGTCATCGGTCCTGGCTGCACGTCCGCTGACTGCTGCGTGTGTGACCTTGGCCAGGTCATTTTAGCCTCTCTGTGACTGCTCTTTTCCACAGAGATGGGTCGTGGTCACACCCAGCTCCGGAGGTGTCAGTCAGGGCGACCTGTGCAGACAGCGTAGTGCACTCGCTAAGCGCCCAGGAATCCGGCTTTCACTGTGATGATACGTCTTGTCCTTTCACCCCACGGTGGGTAAGGACAGAGTTGGGTGTGTGTGTGTGTGTGTGTGTGTGTGTGTGTGTGTGTGTCCTTGTGTACGTGCATAAATGCGAGCTGTGAGCAATGGCGCATTCGCACAGGTGGTTGTTGACACCTACACCCGTTACACGCACGCGTGCTGCTGCTGGTGTCCATCTGGCACATCTGAACGCCCTCGGAGGAGCTGTTCTAGGCTTGGCAGAATGAGAGCCACCTGAAGAGCTTCTAAGTGCCGAGCAGGACTAGCCACTCTGGGCTCCCTGGGGGTGGGCAGTGGGTTTCCTGCTGGGCACCTCCAGGGCTGAGAACCAGCAGCCTCTCCGAGTTGCCCGCCAAGGCCTCGCTGGCCTGAGGCACCGACTCAGTTACCTTCCTGTCACAGAAGCTTTGGCGAGCCCCCGAGGATTTTCTTCCGAACTCTGGTGACGTAAACAGCGCTTTCGTCCCCGAAGCTCTCACATATGCGCATCATTTCATTCTTTAGTCGAATGCCTCTGTGAAGATGGTAGGAAAGAAGTATTTATCCTGATTTTGCAGACAAATGAAGTGAGCCATACCAAAATTAAATGACTTGATGAGATTCATACATTCGAACAGCCCCAGATATTAGGGTTCCTGTGACTTTCGAGTTCTGGATGTTTCTCTGTTTCGCTCTGAGATTTCAAAGGAGGGAGGGAGAGTTCTTGTTTTTGGATTAATTGTGGAAGAAAGAGCCATGTAGGCGAGAACTCCTACCTTTCTTGTGATTATGCATCGCCGTGAGAAGCCCATTTTCTTTGGCTAAGGACGAGGTACCGTCGTCTGTTTCGGACCCAAACCGATGTCCCTTGCACTGAGCCCGACCTTCACGTGTGTTTTGTTCGGCCCGAGGAGTGTTTCAGAACTATTTCTGCCAATACGTAAAAACTGGAGAAGTCACATAAGAAATTGATGTTTCTGACTCGTCTTGAAAAATGTGATATTCCCGCACTGTGAGACTGGATGCCCAGGTGGCAGAGAGTAGCGTGGCTGGAGCCGGGTGTCCCTTCGAGTCACGGTTCCTCCTGTGACTTCCCCGGGTGAAGCCTGACCTCCTGTTTCACTAGGATTTTTTTCTTTTACGTAGGTCATTCTCAAATGGGGCCACTGAAGGGAGTTTATTTATTTCTTTATTTTAATTTTTAAAATTTTTTTATTTTTATTTTTTTTTAGACGAGGCAACCCTTGGTCGACCTCACAGATTGCAAGGATCTTGTCAGCTTAGAATGCCTTATTATTATTTTTTTAAATTATTTTTTACGCCTACAGCACCTGGTCTTCCTGGGTGGTCTCCCATCCAAGTACTAACCAGGCCCCACCCTGCTTAGCTTCCGAGATCAGCTGGGATCCGACTCGGTCAGGGTGGCGTGGCTGGAGACTGAAGGGCGTTTAAAGGGGCCACATCGCCTTAGACAGGGTGCGGGGAGCCCAGTGGCCAGCTGCAGCCCCCTGCAGTTCTTATGAGGAGGAGGGGGGAGCAGCAGTGACCTTGGGGAGGGCTGCCGCCGGGACCCTCCGGTTGGGCTGGGAACGCAGCCCGTGCCCAGGCCCCTCCCACCCGGGACCTCCTGGTCATCGCTCCGAGTGGCCAGTGCGTCTTGGTCCAGCCGGGCTGCAGAGGTCAGTCTTCTCCTCACAGAGCGGGGTAGAGGAAGGTGGGGGATGGGCCTGGGTCTGCTGGGTTCGCGATGATTCTTAATGAAGAACCCCCGGCACCCCCGAGGGCCTCAGATTTACGGACCGCGGGTGATGGGGAAGGACACGCTCGGATCGCCGAAGGCGGATCAAAGTGGAGGCTCATTAAACTGCTCAGGGCCATCTCTGCCCTCTCCGAGGTGATTCCGCCCCCGCCCGAGGTGTGCGTCAGCCGCATCCTCCAGCCTTGGACATGTGTCTGTCGCTGCGTCACCTCCGCTTCCCCAGGTGAGGGCGGATACAGCAGCGAGGACCAGGCAGAAGGCGCCTTTCAGCTTCCATGGCAACCGGCGGGTATTTTTAGCAGAGGGGCCTCCCTAACGAGGGCTTCGGCCGGAGGCGGTGTGTCCAGCGCTCGGACGTCAGGTGTCACGCGTGCGGGGGGCGGGGCGCTCTGGCAGCCCGAAGTCCCTGTCACCCGCACATTCGGATGTCCGAGGGGACCCCTCCCCCGCACAGGGGGTCAGGGCGAGGAGGGTGGCGAAGCGGACCAGGGCTGCAGCAGGAGCGTCCTGCAGAGGCGTGTGTGCTTCGGGGTTCAGAAGCGCCCCCAGTGTAAGAGACGGTGCGTGGATGGCGGTTCGACTGTCCGATGCTGTGGGGTCGCGTGCGACTTCGCTCAGCGCATCGAAGGCGAGGGGTGACGGACCTGAGCTGATGGGACACTCATGTGCGGAGCGCGAGGGCAAGCGGGCTGCGGGCCTCCTGCTGCGTTTTCGGGGGATCACTTCTGCAGACTTCCGCTGAAAAAATCACCGAGTTCTGCCTCGTTTCGGCGACTCGAGCTCTTTGGAGAGTTTTCCCGCATCGTCTCAGTTGCTGCTGCAACAGCGTGGTGGCCTCGGCTGCTGGCGGGCAGCGCGGACCCCGTCGCCCCCGACGCCCTCGACGCCCCCGACAGCCCCCGATGGCCCTCTACGGCCCCAGACGCCTCCCGACGGCCCCCGATGCCCCCCGACAACCCCCGATGGCCCTCGACGGTCCCCGATGCCTCAGACGCACCCCAGGGACCCCCGACGCCCCGGCACGCGCCCTGCCCGCAGCCCGCTCGGCCGCCCTCGCCGTCCCTCGTTTGAGAGAAAAGCATCTGCGGCCGACGGCGAATCTGTCCCCTCCGCGGATGCGGGGCTGGGGGCCGAGCGGACGGCGACCCTCCGGGGAGA
>NW_011889167.1:75133-80606 GCF_000151845.1 Pteropus vampyrus | reverse complement strand
TGTGCCCGGGGTGACACAGACACAGGGTGTCCTCGTCCACGGTCGCACAGGGTGGCTCCCGCGTGGCAGGGCCAGCAGCCCAGCTGCTCCAGCGGCCTCCAGCAGTGTCCCTGGCCGCGGTGGCCCAGCGCCCAGCGCCCAGCGCCGCGCACACTGGTGGCTTCCCCGGACGTCTGTTTCTCAGGGTTCTGGGGCCTGGAGCCAGCCCAAGGGGCTCCCTTGCTGGCTTCTCCTCATGCCTTCACCAGACGGGCTCTCTGGGGACCCCTTCCGAGGGCGCAGGTCCCACCCACCCTCGAGGCCTCACCCGCCCTCAGGCCCCGCCCCCTGGCGCCATCGCCTTGGGACCAGGGTTTCCGCCTGTGGACTCTGGGGGCCGGCGCACCCCACTCTGCTCCCAGGTAGTGGGGAGGGGGTGGGGGGGCGTCTGCTGCGGCCCCCTCAGCAGCAGGACCCCCTAGCTCGAGTCTGCACCAAGGACCAGCAGCACGTGTCCCTGGCTTTACCCGTTCCGTGTCCCCTTACCTCTGGCGAAGAAGCCGAAGAGTCGCCGACGAGGTCCCCCCTGAGGTGCGCGTGATAATGCGTTCACAGAGAGGACTTGGAACCCTAATGCGGGGTGAGTCGTGAAGGGCTTCTGGGGAGGGGGTCCCGGGAGAGGGGACCTTTGTGTTCTCTCCAAAATCGGGCCATAAACGCATTTGGCGTCACTCTTCCTGTGACAGGCCCTAGGCACGGTGGCAGCAAGGGCAGCCTTCGCCTCCCCAGAGACCTCGCTGGCCCTCACTATCCCTCTTTCTCGCAGAGATGTCTCTGATGCTCTGGCATGTGCGTGGCCTGCTCTCAGGCCTGGGCGCTGCGTGGGGCCAGCTGCTTCCCCCGCTGGCGTTCCACTCAGCCGGCCTGTCCCTCGCCGGGTTAACATGGAGACGTTGGCGATGGCAGGTGCCTGACCGTTCTGGGAAATGGCACTCAGCATAGTGACACTATCTTTATTAGTATCCATCAATTAAGAAAAGGCTTCGAGGGGAAAATCAACTGTCTTCCAGGTTTGTTAGTATATTTGGGATTTTCGAAAGGCGTTTGGGGTATTTAGAAGCAAATGTTAATGTGTTTAATAGACAAGATATAAATAACATTTTCAAGTTCTCGGTGACCCCCAAGGATTATTTTTGTGTAATACAGGGGCAAAAATGTGTTTGCCTCCCACATTGGCAAGGATGCAGCCCCCCGTGTTGTGGGCTCGGTGGCATGGATTTGCTATAAGCTTTTCTTTGACCTCTGCCTGCTTCTCTAGAGCTCAGCGCTTACCCTCTCAAGAAAGATATTTATTTCCGTGTTATAAATTCATAGACTTTCTGAACTTGTTCTGTGTAATGCATCTGATGAAGGAGTGGAGAATTTGTTCATGAGATTAAAATACTTCAGGCATTACACAACGGCCAGAGATGGAAAATGCTGCCCGCACAGGTGAGCAGACAAAGCAAACGGTAATAACTGTTCACGTGCACGGGCTACGGGGCGGGGGGGGGAGTAATAGGCTGCTTGGGGTTATTCGTGATTGCTCACTAATTGAAGACATCTGCTATTTTCCATGAAGGAGATCTAAGCGAATGGATAACAATAGAAAGCAAAGAAAGGTGTTTAACTTTGACCTTGATCCCATTTCCCTTTGTAACCTCCGGCAGTTCTCAGCAGAGCTAGATTTCAAAGAGTCTCAACAGACCGCGTTTCCCATGCACACAAGTTTCTGCATGTGACTGATTTGGGCTGAACAGATTTTGAACACAATTGATTTGCTTGAAATAAAGGACCAGCATTGAGCAACTCACATAAGCTTCTGTGAGTCAAGTTCAAATAATAAATTGGATATGACCTTAAGTACTATCCCCTCAAAAAAAGGCCGGCCGTCACCAGGGTGCACGCTATCCGGTTATGCACCACACCGACGAGAGTCATCTGACTCGGAACCTGGCCTCCAGCCCCTCAGAGAACCTGCTTTGGGGTCTGGGCTTCCGGCCCCTGGTTTCCCGCACACCTGCTGTAAACTGAGGACAGGCACAGTTACCTGCCTCCCAGTGGCGGCCGGAGGATTAATGAGCTAATATTTGGAAAGTCCTTTGAAGATAAAAGTGCCAGCTATTATTATCACTAATAAACCATTTTTCTCCCGTGGAATTTTGGACAGCGGCCATTAAAAACCCATTACCGTATCGAATAGTGAAACGGTCTGCCGCCGCTCGGTATTTACTGCCCCAGCTAAGTGCGCCCTCCGCTTCCGCTGCCCCTCCAAGTCCAGAGCCCACGCACAGGACAGAAAGGGCGCGTCACGGGTTTAACAGGCCGGATGCCTACAGGGGCGGGTCCTCGATTGTCCCCAGTGAACACTGGGCTGTGTCTCCCGTGGGGACTGCTCTGTGGGTTCTGTGACCTGCGAAGGGGCGGGGCCGCCCAGGTCTGGGATTTTATTCGCCTGGGTTTGCATCGCATGCACTGTCTGAAGCTGCGGCCAGTAGCCAGTATCTTTTCGGTTATTGAAAACTGGCTCCATGAGTGAAACCAGTGAATTCGGGCGGGTGAGTGTGTGCGCGCATGGTGGGGGGTGTGTGTGCGCTGTTCACGACTCAGGTTCAAACCGAAGTGGAAAACGGGGGTGATCGTGCAGCTACTTCAGCCCACAAACGTTGAAAAACAAAATCGGAGGCCCCCGTTATGCACGGTGGTGTGTTAACCTGTAACGACCGTGTGGTGTTAGGTCCCTCAGTCCCCAGTTACTGTGACCTACGCCCTGAAATGCCACGTGACTCGGAGCAGTGTCAATGCCCCTCAGCTGTTGCCGGGACGGCGCGCTCCCTGCGCTGTTTGCCCCGGTAAAGAAGATGGAAGACGAATCTGCCACTCGCCAGCGCCCTTCGCCTCACTCCCAGGCCCGGGTGGAAAAGGCGAACAAAAAGGCCTCAGGGCGACATCAGTCTCTCTCTGAAAATTCACCGAAATGCAAGCGCGTCGTTATGCAGAGACCTCCCTCCCTGTGACTCTCTATTCTTACTTTTGAACCATTCTAATGCGCATAATTGCCTTTTATTTTAGTGGACAACAGTTTAAACTGTAAGTTAGAGCAGGTGAAGGATATTTTGCAGATTCGTTCACAGAGAGAAGTTGCAGCTAACGTCTCTTCATCGGGGGAGGAGCATAGAAAGACTAGAAGACACCTCAGAAATCGTGTCCGTATGGGTGACCCTGAGTCATTAAGAAATAATGAAATAGTTAGAAATTAAAAAGTAAAGTTTGGTATTACCGCCTACGGGCGTACAGATCACTTCCCTAAAAACCCCGTGAAACCCTCTTTGTTGGGGTGCAGCTTATTAAGAACGTTAAACACAAACAGAAACAGCAGAACAACCCCGACCTGTTTACAAGCTGTCCTAGAAGCGGGGGCTCCGGAGCCCCCCGAGGTGCTGCTGTCTGCGGCAGGGGTCGCCCACAGAACGCGTGGGCGTGTGTTTATTCCGTCTCCCAGGGAGACGGTGCTTCGGAAGGTGTCGCCATCGCGGCGTCTGGGTTGAGCTCGTGCTGTCCTCATGTTCGTTTTGCTGAATCGTGAGCGGGGCATCGTCCCTGTGGCTTAAAACTGTCCGGGGCCTCAGCAGGTACGTGTTCTGCATCCGAGAGCCTCGGGGAAATGCGCAAGCTGCTTGTCATTTGGAAGAAAACCACCTGGAGGCACATGTGTCACTAAGAGAAGATGATGAAAACCGATTCTGAAATGTGACGATTTACGCACACGTGAAGGGACGTCGTTCCGATGACCTCTTGCTGCGTGACAAACTGACCCGTCACTTAAGCGATAACTTGGAACAGCCGCCATTCTATGAAATCTCATGATTCTGTGAGTCGGCACTTCAGGCTGGGCTGGTGGCTTCTTCAGCCCCGCCTGGTGACACCCGGGTCACCTGGCAATGTTGGATGGTGGCTGGGCTGGTGTCCCCACGATGGCTTTGCTCGAATGCTGGGTGCTGGAGCAGGAGGGCCAAGCTCAGCTGGCCCCCTTCCTTCATGCGGCCACGTGGCCTGGGTCTCGAGCAGGGCGCTGGCCTTCGCACAGGGTGGCTCCCGGTTCCATGAGCCCAGCTTTGAAGCTGGTCGGCCCTTCTAGGGCAGGCCTGGGCAGGCACAGTGTCCCTTCCACCGGGATCCGTGGTCCCAAGCGGTCAAAGATGAGTCCAGATTCGAAGAGGGCTGTCACCCTGCTCCCTTGCTGGGGGACCCCGGTCCACAGGGCGGAGACATCAGAAGGAAGAGACGTGAAGACGCAGGGTCATCGGTCCCTCTGCAATGCCACTTCCTCACCGCAGCCTTGGTTACGAAGAGGGGAAGGACCTCCGACGGTGGATGGACCGGCCACCCTGGGATGCGGCCGCGCCTTCTGGCCCCCCCGCCGTCTTAGCCCGGAGAGCACACAGGTGACAGTGTGGCAGGAGAGAGGTTTGTCTGGGGAGAGAGGCTGCAGATGAGAGGAGGGGTGACAGCCGTGGGAGCCACCTCGGCCGCAGCTCTCTGCGGGTGGCTTGTCCCGATGCGTTCCCATCTATCCAGACTCTTCCCACTTAGTCTGGAGGTGGCTTGGGCCTGGGGGCAGCAGAGCGACCCCGCAGTCAGTAGGGCCTAGGGAAAGCAGAGCGGGCTGCTTAGGCCAGGCAGGACACCAGGCCTGGGGGAGAGAGGGGCCTCCCCACTTCCTGCGTCCATCCCCTGCAGCCACAAAGCGGAACGGAACAGCAGTCTGCGTGCCCCAGATCAAAGATACGATGCGGCCGCAGCCCCCGTCCCCTGTGACGCTCGGAGGCAGACTGTAGTGGAGCTGGGCGGTCAGTGGCCGGTCCCTGCAGTGCGCCCACGCCCTCCGCCCAGGACGGGAGGCTGGCAGCACGTGGCAGCGTGTGGCAGGGCAGGGCGCCTTCCCCCGCTGCCTGGCCCTCTCCAGAGCACACTGGCCAGGCCACAGGTGAACAGCTCGTCCCTGGCCTGACGCGGATCCGGGCTGTGTCCTCCGCGCTCTGCTGCCTGATTTTCTCAAGCTGCCCGGTCCTCCGTGTCCGTCCCTGGGCGGCGTGTCCAGTTTCTCGCAGTGCTGGGGCCAGGCACACCGTCGTCCCTCGCCCTGCGGAGCACTGTCCCACCCTGCGCTGTGCCCGGCGCTTGCTCTTCCCCCGCAGCCCCGTCCGGAGCCCGGGCAGGGGACCAACCCCGCGCCGAGGACCAACCCCGCGCCGGGGACCAACCCCGCGTCGAGGACCAACCCCGCGCGGTCACCGTTCGGCTGCAGCGGGCGGAAGGCGATCGATCTGCTTCTCGCCCAAGCGCTGCGCCCTGGCGAACTGAGGTCTGCGCTGGGGACCGGCACGTCGCCTGGGCACGGAAGACTCGCTTCGTGTGGCGCTCGGGACCGCTGGCTGTTTAAGGGAGGCGGCAA
>NW_011889167.1:73531-74728 GCF_000151845.1 Pteropus vampyrus | reverse complement strand
GGGGTGACAGCCGTGGGAGCCACCTCGGCCGCAGCTCTCTGCGGGTGGCTTGTCCCGATGCGTTCCCATCTATCCAGACTCTTCCCACTTAGTCTGGAGGTGGCTTGGGCCTGGGGGTAGCAGGGCACCCCAGCAGTCAGTAGGGCCTAGGGAAAGCAGAGCGGGCTGCTTAGGCCAGGCAGGACACCAGGCCTGGGGGAGAGAGGGGCCTCCCCACTTCCTGTGTCCGTCCCCTGCAGCCACAAAGCGGAACGGAACAGCAGGCTGCGTGCCCCAGATCAAAGATACGATGCGGCCGCAGCCCCCGTCCCCTGTGACGCTCGGAGGCAGACTGTAGCGGAGCTGGGCGGTCAGTGGCCGGTCCCTGCAGTGCGCCCACGCCCTCCGCCCAGGACGGGAGGCTGGCAGCACGTGGCAGCGTGTGGCAGGGCAGGGCGCCTCCCCCGGCTGCCTGGCCCTCTCCAGAGCACGCTGGCCCGGCCACAGGTGGACAGCTCGTCCCTGGCCTGATGCGGGTCCGGGCTGTGTCCTCCGCGCTCTGCTGCCTGATTTTCTCAAGCTGCGGGGTCCTCCGTGTCCGTCCCTGGGCGGCGTGTCCAGTTTCTCGCAGTGCTGGGGCCAGGCACACCGTCGTCCCTCGCCCTGCGGAGCACCGTCCCACGCTGCGCTGTGCCCGGCGCTTGCTCTTCCCCCGCAGCCCCGCCCGGAGCCCGGGCAGGGGACCAACCCCGCGCCGAGGACCAACCCCGCGCCGAGGACCAACCCCGCGCCGAGGACCAACCCCGCGTGGTCACCGTTCGGCTGCAGCGGGCGGAAGGCGCTCGATCTGCTTCTCGCCCAAGCGCTGCGCCCTGGCGAACTGAGGTCTGCGCTGGGGACCGGCACGTCGCCTGGGCACGGAAGACTCGCTTCGTGTGGCGCTCGGGACCGCTGGCTGTTTAAGGGAGGCGGCAAAAGCAACCCCGTTCGGTCACGTGGGGCCCCCCCAACCCCCCGCTTTCCACTGAAGTCGCCCTGGTGACGCGTCACCTGCCGCGGAGAGCGAGCTTCCCTCATTCAGAAAAGTCACGTTTTCTGAACCAGTTTTATTTTTAGATGCGATGACGAAAGCATTTGAAATTTTAAATTCCGCTTTCTGAGGTTTCGGAAAGGAAACTCGAGAAATGGTGGCGGCGGAAAGCCGAGATTTTCGCAGTG
>NW_011889167.1:65584-71041 GCF_000151845.1 Pteropus vampyrus | reverse complement strand
GCGCGCACGGAACTGTTCTGCAAATCTGCATAGCCCCCTCCGGCGGCATTCACCGTGCTCTGCATCCGTCAGCAAAGTGAGGGCCTCTTCAGATCGTCACGGGTTTGCCTGTGCCACTCTTAATTACGGGCAAACAGTGACATGCATGTCGTGGCCACGTGGTACGCGATTCATGCTGAAACGGCTCCGTGCTCCGAAGCGAGCCTCTCAAAAGCTTACAGCTCGACTTCGGCAAAGGTGCCACTGCTGTCTCCTGAATGATTCAGCCGTGAAATTTCCTTCTGACTTTGCCATTTTATGCTTTCTGGATTTTTTGACTTTTAACATTTTCACTCGTTTTTTATTTATTGGCTCCATGATTCAGTCGGTTTCATCAACTTTGTCAACTGCCAGCCTAAATCTTCGGAATCTGGCGTGACGAATGTTCTGGATGGGAATGTATGCCTTTGGGGATATTTTAAAACTAATAATGTAGGCTCGGAGACCTAGCTGCCCCAGGATGGCAGAAAACGTAAACAAAAAATATGTTTAAAAACGTTGCTGTATTTTCGAGGGACAACACTAATTAGATAATATTTAACTCATTTCTCATTTGCCTCGAGCTAATTCCCGGATCACAGTTCTAACCTCACCCCCAAGATTTGCCACAAAATACCTCGCTTTTATTATTATTTTCATGTCACTCTAGTAAAGCGAGAGCCTTTGGAAACAAATGATGTCGTTCTATTTATAGCATTCTGTTTTCAGTAGTGGTTTTTCCATTTACAAAATATAGTAATTCTTCATTGCTGAAAATGTCACATCCTAGAAGATGCGGCGTTGCTACGGGTGACGTTTAATGCCAGCGGTGAGCTGCAGTTTTTTTTTTTTCTAAACAGGAAAAGGGTTAAAAACGGATGTCGAATGGTACAATTTTCTTTTAAGTATTTATTTTTCAATTGCAGGTGGCATATGATGTTATATTAGTTTCAGGCGTACAATGTGTTCATTAGGCATTTATATAACTTACAAAGTGATCACCCCGATAAATCTGGTACCCATCTGACACTAGTTATTACCATATTATTGACTCTGTTCCTTATACTGTACTTTAAGTCCCCAGGACTATTTTATAACTACTAATTTGAACCCTGTCCCCTTTTTCGCCCACCCTTCCAACCTCACTCCCATCTGGCCACCATCAAGATGTTCTCTGTATTTATGAGTTTATTTCTGTTTTGTTCATTCACTTATTTTGTTCTTTAGATCCCACACGTAAGTGAAATCACATGGCATTTGTCTTTCTCTGTCTGACTGACTCAACTCGGCATAGCACCCTCTAGATCCGTGCGTGTTGCTGCAGACGGCAAGACTTCATTTTCTTATGGCCGAGTAATATTCCCCTGTGTACAGGTACCAACTCTACTTTATCCATTCATCATTAATGGACCCAGGTTGCCTCCATCTCTTGGCTATTGTAAATAATGCTGCAGTGAACATACGGATTCACATGTCCCTTCAAAGTAGTGTTTGGGTTTCTTCAGAAAAATACCCAGAAGTGGGATCACCGGGTCCTTCTTTGTCCCTCGTGATAGCCTTTGTTTTAAAGTCTGTTTTGTCTGGTATAAGTACAGCCACCTGGCCTTGTTGTTTGTTTGTATCCCTTTTTAGAAATTATCTTTTCCCATCCTTTACTTTCAGTCTATATTTGTCTTTCGATCTGAAGTGAGTCTTTCGTAGGCAGCGTGCGTAAGGGTCTTGTTTTCTTACCCACTTATCCACCTTGTCTTTTGATTGGAGCATTTAATCCATTTACATTTAAAGTAATTGTTGATAGATAGGTAGTAATTGCCATTTTATTATTCATATTTTTAATTTTTTTCTTTGTCTTAAAGAAGTCCCTTTAATATATCCCGTAACGCTGGCTTGCCGGCGATGAACCGTTTCGCTTTTTCTTCTCTGGGAAGCTCTTTATCTGTCCTTCGATCCTCAACGATAGCTTTGCTGGGTAGAGTCATCTCGGTTGTAGGTCTTTGCTCTTCATCGGTTTAAATATTTCACGCCGGTCCCCTCTGTCCTGCAAACTTGCTGTTGAGAAGTCAGCTGCCCGGCTTCCGGAGACTCCTTGTAGGTGACTCGCTGCTTTTCTCTCACTGCTTTTAAGATTTGCTTCTTGTGTTTAAACTTCGCTCGCTCCTTGTCCTTCTGGTAGTCCTATGACGCAGATGTCGGTACCCTCGGTGTTGTCCCAGAGGCCCCTTAAACTCTCCTCGTTTGGGGGGTTTTTTTTGGTTGGTTTTTTGTTGTTGTTCCTTTTTTTAATTTGTTGTTTGGTTTTGTTTTGCTTCCTTTATTCGGTTTTGGTTTCCTTCCATTTTTTTTTTCTTTTGGTTTTTCGCTTTTTTCTTTTCTGTTGGTTTTTTTTTTTTTTTTTCTTCTTTTTTTTTCTTTTTTTTTTTTTTTTTTTTAATTTCTCACTGAGTTCATCTACTCTTCTGAGTTCATTGAGCGTCCGTATGACCAGCGTTTTGAACTCTGCGTCTGGCAGGTGGCTCGTCTCCATTTTAGTTCCTTTTCTGGAGCTTTGTTCTGTTCTTTCATTGGGGATATTTCTTTGTCGCCTCATATGGCTGCCTTTCTGTGCGTCTATGTATTAGGTGTGGCTGGTATGTCTCCAGGTCTTAGGAGCGTGACCTTATGGGGTAGGTGTCCTGTGGTGCCCAGTGACACAGTTTCCCTGGTCACTTGAGTTGGGTGCTCCAGGTGTGTCCCTTGTATGGGTCGTGTGTGCCCTACTGTTGTAGTCGAGGCTTGGTTGCTGTTTGTACATCAGTGGGAGGGACTGACCCTCAGGCTGATTGGTCGTGAGGACTGGCTGGTGAGGAGCTGGCCCTATAGAGCAGAGTTCACTTCAGCAGGGCTCTGGTGTCTGCCAGGTCTGACCTTTGGGTGTGTTGTCCTTCGAATGCAGCCCTGGGTGGTGCTCCAGCTGGGTCAGAAGCTGGCCACTGAGCGTGTCAGTCCCAGGGCCTCCTGGGAGGGGCCCCTCTGCATGCCAAGTTCAGCTGCAGCCTGTGCCCTTTCCGGGGCCAGCTGGTAGGATCCACCGAGCGATCCACAGATGGCCGCCACCTGTGCTGGGCTTAGAGGTGTCTTGAGAGGCCAAGCCAGGAACCAAGGCTGGCTGCCACTGGTGCCGGGCTGGGGGCTGCTCGGCAGGAGGTGCGGGCTCGCTGAGGCCAGAGGCTGCCTGTGTGTTTCTGAGGTGTTGAGAAATTTTAGGAAAGTCCACAGCGGGAGCCAAGACCGGCCGTTTGTATGGAAAAGCCACTGGAGGTGGCTCGGGCGGCCCGCACCTTGGGGGGG
Organism: Pteropus vampyrus; assembly: GCF_000151845.1. Classification (NCBI taxonomy): domain Eukaryota; kingdom Metazoa; phylum Chordata; class Mammalia; order Chiroptera; family Pteropodidae; genus Pteropus; species Pteropus vampyrus. The sequence continues at coordinate 67,696 of NW_011889167.1, read as the reverse complement.
CGGGGTCTCAGGGATTCACCTGGGCAGGGCGAGCGGCGTCAGCCAGGCTGATGGTTACTAGGATATGAGGTCCGCCTGTGCGTGCAGGCTGGGTGGTAGGAGGGCCCGACGAAGGAACCAGGCCCTCTGCCAGCACTGCTGTCTGGGGGAAAGCCGCCCCTCTGTCCCTCGCCCTGAAGCAGACATCTCGGTCCTTCCCTATGTGTCCCTGGCACCTTTTGAGCAGTGGACCCAGCACTGGCCCTCAGAGCGAGCGAGTCCTTCAGCGGTAAGTCAATGGTGGCCCTTTAAGAGAAAGCCTGGGACTCCAGCCGCCTTCCATGTCCCTTGGCCATTGTCCCCGCTGGTTTTCACAGCCTGAGGTTGTGGGGACTCCTCTTCCCGGCACTGGAACCCTGGGCTGGGGAGTCTGGTGTGTGGCCGGGACGCCGCGTTCCTCTGGGGGTTCTCCATGGCGAGCTGTCCCCAGTGCTCACCTGGCACACGCAGGAATGGGACCAGCCCCTCTGTGTCTCCGCCCTCCTGCCAGTCTCGAGGCGACCTCTCCTGTGTGTCCCCAGTTGTAGGACTTCTGTTCAACCAGATCTCAGGCGACTCCCAGTGATGGCTGTTCTGCAGTTTAGTTGTGATTTTGTCGTGGTCGTGAGTGGAGGCGGACACAGCGTCTACCTCTATCCCATCGTGACCAGAAGCCCCCAAGGGAACAGTTTTCAATAGAAGTACTGTGGGGGAAATTGTATGGCTTGTATTTGAAGCTTTGGGTCAATGAGGGTGAGTTGTGTCTTTGTAGGTATATGGCACAATAATTCTAAATACTGTTTTGTTTTTTATATCCTGTGATTTCAAACATGACTTTTCTGTATGACAGTCAAAAAGCCTCCTTTGTTTTGTGGCTGCTTTTTAATGTGGTCAGGAGAAGAATTAAAATCAATATTTCCTTTCATAAAGCTAATGAGAGTTAACTTTGAAGTCATGTGCCAGAGAATACCTTTATGAATGAAAGACTAGCCTGTGAACCCGAGGACCGCCGGATGGACCAGACCCGGCTATAAAACACAAAGGGGCTTGTGCTCATCGCACCCTGAGCAAGACGCGGCTTTACCCAGAGCATCCGCAGCTGCGGGCACTGCTCATCGCGTGTGGGTGTTGGCAGTATCTCTGGGAGACGTTCTCGTAGGCATAAGATGTAGCCATCAAGGGACACTGCTAGAGATTCTTTTGACACCAACAAAGTGGACCATAAATTTTGAGAAAGAGCTGCTAACTATGGCCATTCGTACCCAGAAAATGAGCATTTTCCCATTTTCTCACGTTGATCCGATTTGGCAGTGGTTTGTGGAGGCCACGCCCAAACCTTCTTTCCCCATCAATGCTGATGTATGAAAATCCCCTGACAGGAGCCCGAAAGCGAACGTGGAATTCAGCGATGCAGCGCGGCTGCCGAGCACACTCTTCTCCTTTGTCAACGTGTTCACTGGGGCAGCGTGGGGTGTCGCATCCCCTGGAATTCATTCTGTGCCATTTCAGCAACCTTTGGTGCTCAATCTGCCTCATGCCGCTGTGCTAATTAGCAGTTTAAAGTCTGCAGAGGAAGGAATTTGCAGTAGCTTGATTTTTTTTCCCCCTTCGGTTCTGTGTGCAGCTCTGAATAATTGGGTTTGACCAGATTCATGATGGAAAAGAACAGTATCCAAAAAAAAATTTACCTACGAGGCTTAGCTATGCTCCCGGATACAAGACGGAAGATCCGGGCTCCAAGTGAGGTGTGCGCGCGTGTGTGTGTGTGTGCGCGCGTGTGTGTGTGAGCGTGTGTGCGTGTGGGTACGTGTGTGCGTGTGTGCGCGCGTAGTGCTGGCTCCGAGAAGTCGTTCATTCATTCATCAAATATTTATTGAGCTGTTTATAAATCCCGGGCTCCATGCCGAGCATTGGGGTGGAGACGTATTTCCTGCCTTCCCAAAGCTTCCCCTTAATGAGAATGTCAGCCAGTGAATAAACAAATAAAATCATTACAGGAAAGAAACAAGGAACAGTGATAGAGAAAAATGAGAGCCGGGAGTGGCTTCGTGGGGTTCATTTACGTGACTTCCATTCTGAGCCAGAAAGGGCGGG
>NW_011889167.1:60642-64864 GCF_000151845.1 Pteropus vampyrus | reverse complement strand
TGCGGTCTGTTCATGTTTAAGGTTCCCCGCGTCGGTAGAGAAGAGGTGACCCACCCCCCTTCCCGAGGGACCGGTCATCGTGCTTTTCCTCCTTTACGCGTCCACCCGACGGGATGTGAATGCGCCGACTCAACCCACGCGCTGCCCTGCGCTGGGCATCAGTGCCGCTGACTCACGTGCTGCCAGACACGTCCTTTGAGGAAGTTTCAAGGTTAGACTTTGGGTATTTATTTTCAAATTTATGGGAAAATACATAATCTATTAGCTATGCAGAGCACGGCATAAAGGGCACAGGATAATTTTCTAAATTGATAAGAAAAAGAGACAACGCAGCGGAACAGTGGACGAACGGAGAGAACCCGTTTGCGAAAAGGCCAAAGCAGAACCCAAGACTCGGCCTCGTGAGACTCAGGGCGGCTGAAGCCACAGTCCCAGGGGAACAGGCCGTGGTTCCCCCGGACTGGGGCGCCCCACTCGGCCGTCACGAAGACGGGGCCACTGATGCGCGCAGCAACGGAGACGATTCTCGAAAGCACCAGGCCGAGCGAGAAGCTGCACGCAGCAGCTCGGAGACTTTACCCTTTCATTTACGTGACCTTCTGGACAACTCGAAACCAGAGGAACAGAAATAAGATCAGTGGTTTCAGGGACCGCTGGGTGGGGCTTGGGGGTCGTGGTGATAGGAATATTTAATATCTCGATGGCAGCGATATTTGAACAACTGTGTATTTGTGTCAATGCTCATTGAATCGCACGTTTAAAATTTGGCACTTTTATTGCATGTAAATCATACCCCAATAAAGCTGATTTGGAAAAGCGTGAGAAATCGTCACACGTTCATTTATTAGGCGGCAGCCACGAAATGCCTGGCGCCGAGTGTTCTGAAGACATCGTCACAGGAACTGTCTGTGCTACGGAGGGAGTAGAGACACAGCCCCTCCCCAGGGGGACTTCGCACCAGCAGGGGGAGGCGGAGGTGCTGGCACCTGGGTCCCCAACCACCCTACGGCTGCCTGATCGCCCAGGGGAAACGCTCACGCCTGCACCCGGAGGGGTAGACGCACGCACGCTCCACGCGACCATCTGTGGGCGCAAACCCGGGACAGCCCAGATGTGTCACAAGGCGATGAACAGTGTGAACTGTTTCGTGTATACATGTCAGCCTCAAACGAGTAAAGTGAATATAGATTTCGTAAACAACAGTTTATGTGAAGAGGAACAAGTCTCACGTATGTGATGCCAATTATGTGCACAACAACGTACATTACGCCGCCTTTGCAGAAAAGCACAAAAGACCTATCGCTTCCGCGCTGACTTAATTACGTTGGTTCTTTCAGGGAGTGAAGGCAAAAGGGATCTTAGAAGGGAACTTTAAGGAGCTTCAACCTGATTGCTCACATTTTACTTATTTGAAACAAATACGACAAGATGTTTATACTTGTTAATTCAAGATGGCAATTATGTAGGCATTTTATATAATCTTTCCTGTGTTTACATTTCTTCATAAAAGACACCTAAGCTACTCTGCAACATTGCAAGTATAGAATTAATGTTTTTTGAGCCCTCAGTTGAAAAGCGATACATCACTTCATTTCAGCTCCTGATTACAGTGCCCGTCTATCGGAGTTTTACTCAGGAAACACCTTAAACTTTCAAAGGTCACGTGCTTAGATCTAAGAGAAATCGCACGTCTTTCCATTTTTAATGTCATGACGGTTGGGGAAGACTAGACAGAGCATCAGCTCGATCTCTTCCCAGTGGCAGAGGGGTGCAGCTCTTCACGTCTGCACGGAGACGCGCGTTCGTGGAGGTTGGGGCGTCAGGTGGAGCCCGCAGTGGCCGGCCCGGCTCTCCAGGTGTTCCCACCGTCACGGTACAGGTGAGCGTACCGCGGAAGAAAGCGCGTAAATTATTTGCTTCGTATTGAGTTAATGAGACATAGAAGCTATACTGACACAGTATATTACTCCGCTGTGCCTTAGTATTTATTGACTTAATTCGGGAAAATAGTGTATGTGCCCAATAATGACGTGATTGTATATGTGACATAAATCTTATTGAAAGCCGCGTTTCTGTAAGCAGCAGTATCGTTTTAATTTAGGCTCGTGCGTGCGATATTCCTCCACGTCCTCGCGAAGTAATTAGAGCGAAGGTAACATGTGCTCCGTGTGAACCCAAGAGAAGAACCAAAACTTGGCTTCCACGTTGGTTTGGACTTTCTCATGCCGCGTGACGTGCGTTCGTTTCCTGTGCTTGCTCAATCGTTACCGCAGACTTACTGGCTCGAAACAATGCAGATGTGCGCTCTCACACCTCCGGAGGCCCGAACGCCCAACGCGAAGGCGTCGGCGGGGCTGCGTCACCCTCCAGCCTCCAGGAGACACTCTGCCTTGTCCGGCTTCCGGAAGCCACCCGCGTTCCTTGCCTCGTGGCCCCATCCTTCACCGTCGGAGCCGGCACGGTGGCATCTTCCCGTTTCTCTCTGCTCTGTGCTCATATCCCCTTCTCTGCCCCCCTCCTGCCTTCCTCTTGTAGGGACCCTGTGGTCACGCTGGACCCCTCCGCGTCATCGGAACAGCCCTTTCTCTCCAGTGCAAAGTCTGGTTCCCCCTGTGAGACAGCGTGCGCGTGGGCTCCGGCAGTTAGGATGTGGACGTCTTTGGCAGTCATTATGCAGCCAGCCACACACCCTTCAAACTGTTTTCCGGCTGGAATGCCCATAAAGTGAAGTGGCCTTCTGCTGAAAGCTTTCTGGTCTGTCACTATCGCTGTATGGTAGGAAACAGCGTGATATTTCAGTGCAGTGGTAGAAGACAAATCCGCATCAGGAACTTAATATTAGCGTTGACTGTTGAAGTTCACTCTACTCTTGTGCGGACACCGTATCATCTGTTTGAAAAAGGAGTAATCTATTCAGAATGAGGTCACTGCTGTTGGATCACGGGTAAAGAATAGGAGGTAGCTGAGACCATTGCAATTGCTAAATGAATTATGACCTTTAAAACCGTCACAACAGTGACTGGCAAGTAGCGTTTGCTAAGTGTGTCTCTGCTGGAAACATTATTTCATCCACTGAGGTATCAACAGCCATATTAGCCACGTCAAATCGCAGGATTTAGTGAGAGAGAAAAGTGCAAAAGAATTGATTTAAAAGACTCACCAGGACTGTGTTAGGTATTAATTGACTAGAGGAGTCACTTTATGAACCTTTCATTCATTCGATGAGTGACCACGGGCCCTGAGTGCGACAGTTTGCTGCTGGGCGGGGGAGCGGTGCGGCCGCTGGGGCCGTGAGGGAGGCTGTCGGGGCCAGGCTGCCCTTCACTTGACCTTTGGAGTAAAACCGAATTTAACCTCTTTAAAGCCTGGAAATGAATATAAATGAGAGAGCCAAGCGGTAAGGTGGAGCCTGCATTAATCCTTAGGCATTTACTCTTCATTCGATGACAGCTCATGGAGCAAACGGGAAAGCGGTTCAAACACAAAGCAATTCGGGGTCTGCACAGCCACACGCCGCGGCGACCACACTCACACACACACAGCCCGCCGTGTAGGAGCCGAGTGACTGTGCTGCTCTGGATCAGTGAAATCTGGACGGGAGCGGTGAGGTAATGGGGAGGCGATTCGTGCTTGTCTGGCTCCTCGGAGTGCAAACGTCTCCGTGATTCTTAGAGAAAATTCTTGCCCTGTGGGGCACGTCATCGTTACCTTCCCTCCTCATTTTCCAAAGCGTGTTCTCTCTCCGTGAGAAGAGACTCTGAGCAGACTTCGTGGGGGGAGCTTCGAAAACACAGCAGGAAGGGCCTCTCCGTCCTTGTCAAAATATTTTCTTGTTCAAACGGAGCATTTTTGGCGGAAGCTGAAATGCGTGTCGGGCTAATTCACACTCGCTGTGTCGGGTGAGTGACTCCGCCGCGCGTCGCAGGGCGAGCGGGCCGGAGGTGGAGGCGGGCGCTGCCAGGCGAGGAGGCCGCGGGGCGCCCCACCTCTCAGCCCGGCCCTAGGTGCTGTCCCTCCGCGAAAACCAAGTCGGCGTGGCGGGTAGGGCGGAGTCCATGGTTTTCCGCTTAGCTGCTTTTCTAGAACACTCTGCGAGAGGCAGCGAGGGTGGACAGGCCTGGGGGAGTTGACGGGGTGGTGGCCCTGGTGCGGGGTGGACGGGGCGCCCCCGGCCAGTGGGCCCGCAGGCGGGGCTGGAGCAGCGGCCGCAGGGGAATCGCCG
>NW_011889167.1:52245-59652 GCF_000151845.1 Pteropus vampyrus | reverse complement strand
ATTTATTAAAACTTTTTCCTAATCTTTTTTCTTCTCATTGTGTGTCCTTTGGAAATGTCATTAATTTTGAGCGCTGATGCATGAAAAATGACAAGAGCAAACGCCATTCGCAGAACGGCCTCTGACCTGCCGGTGCCCTCAGGCAGCCATTGACGAGTGGCCTCAGACCTTTCCCTAGAACACAGGCAAATTCAGCTGCATCCACTCCAGGCACATAGGTGAATACGTAACGCCAGAAATCACCTGAGAATATGACATCTCTCAAACCGAAAGATGCGAGTGCCTGCGGGTGAGCTGGCTCTTCAAAACTAAGTCCTTTTCCTGGAATATGTAGGTCCCTGGAGTCTGGCATTTCCTGGAATATCTGTGGATGTGGAAAGATAGGCCGAAAGGGTGTTTTGCTTGAATTTTCTAGATCTTTCTTTCAGCCGTCAGCTCTCTCTGTCCACTCTTGGTGGGATTATGAAACACCGATTGAGACTGGAGTGGGATCTTTATGGCTACGTCCAGACTGCATGTAGGAATCTTCTGTGCACTTTTGAGAAAACAGAAAGTAATATCGATCGCACGCAGCGTAAACCTTCATCTCGACGCTTTTCTCGCCTTGAACTTGCAAATCGATTGCCTGTCTGCGCGCCTCCTCCTCCGCCCATTCCAGACTTGATTGGATAAAACTTTCCTCTCTCCATCTCGCTGTGGGCTCTTTGGGCTTAGTTTTTGCTGCTTCCGCTGAGAGTCGCTTGGCTGGACCCTCCCTCTGCCCCTCCCCCAGCCGAGCTTCAGCGGTGTGGGGAACGCGCCCCCCGGAGGAGCCGCACAGAGCCACGTGGCGCCTGTGCTGCGTGCGGACTGACCAGCTGGCCCCTGCCCGAGCAGCCCCATAAACACGTGGTGAGCGGGGCGTCACAGGGGGCTTGTTTCTGAAGGATCGAAGGCTCTCGTATGATACATTTGGAGCATTCCGTGTGTAACGAGGAGAATAAAACGTCTTCGAAGCTCCGTTCTGATGCCCGTGCGATGCGCAGAGGCGACGGAAGTGGCGGTTCTCTCTGGCTTTTGTGTCACGCGCGTGACACAAAAATGGTTGAAAGCGAAGGCCTGACCCCGGCTGTGTCCCCGCGGGGCGGGGCGGGGCCCAGCTCCTGCGGCACCGTGACAGGCCGTCAGCTGGCCACTGGGAAAGAATGTTTTCCTTTCACGGGAAGGGACCGAGTTTGTTTTGTGTCATTCGAAACTGTCCAGTTTCACGAAGCATAAACCCGCTGTGTTTTTCTTTTTTGAGGTAGAAGTTGGGTTAGGACACTGTTGAGGAAAGACGAGGATGAGAATCACAGCTCCGGGCTCTGCTCTTGATCTTCGTCACTTGCTGTATGTGACATTAAAGGAGGAACTTAACCCTTTGAATTTTATCTTCCTCATTTGTAAATGAACTTGATAAAATTAACACATAAAGTTGTTTCAAGAGTTAAATGAAAAAACTCTGAGGGCTATGAAATGTAAACTACGTTGTTTGCCCAAGGTGGTTTGCAACAACATTTGATTAAATAGTTACAGCAGACTTTAGCTCTTTTTGAGGCTGAATAGTCTCTTTTTCCATTGGACTTTGTCTCAGGTAGTTTGAAGGACCCAGATCAGGGGTGATTGAAGCCGTTGTAATTGTGTTCAGTGTGTCGCATGCCGGAGGCGTGTGTATCTTTCTGCAGAAGGGGCCCTTCGCTGCCTCCAGAATCCCAAATGCGTCTGTGGTCTTTATGGCGTTAAGAACCTCTTAACTAGATCCTCATCACCGATGTTCATTTCAAATCAATTGGTAGTCCTAGCGTGGCGCTGAATACCTAAGGAGTAAATTGGGTGTAATGGTTTATATTTAGTAAGTGTTTTTGTCTGCCTGGAATTCTTCATACTAGAATTCCTCTCGCAATTTCCCAAAGACAAAATCAATGAGGACTGGAAATCTGAATAACTTTCCCCAGTTTCATGTTAAAAAAAAAAACTTACCTTGGTGATGTCCCCTAATCAAGGTGGGGTTTTCTTTCTTTCCTACGTCTTTCTTTTTCATGGTGACACCACTGCCATCACCACTGCCACTGCCATCACCATGATCACCACGATCACCATCACCATCATCACCATGATCACCATCACCATGATCACCATGATCACCATCATCGCCACCATCACCACCACCATCACCATCATCACCACCACCACCACCATCACCACCATCACCATCATCACCATGATCACCACCATCATCACCACCATCACCATCACCATCACCATCACCATCACCATCACCATCACCATCACCATCACCATCATCATCACCATCATCACCATCACCATCACCATCACCATCACCATCACCATCACCACCATCTTTTTCTCTACTTTCGCTGGGAAGTGTCAGTAATTTTAGATGCACGATTTTACGGAGAGCTGAAATAGCCCTAGCCTTTAGGTGAACTAAATTTCAAATTTTTCAAAATAGGAATGCATTAAATAGACATGTTTTCCCAAATGTTTTTAATAGTTAAAAACTGTGTGTGTTGATACGACTTTTCACTGGGGCGTGTGTTCAGACTCTTCCTCGTCCTCCGCCGCCGTGCGTGCGTTGGCGTGGTTCTCGACTCTGCTTTCAGCTTGACGAGGCCAGTGCGACGTCGCGTCAACGACTGTTTTTCAAAGCATCTCGCATGGGTTTCTCACTCTCTGTATGTCACAGACCTCTGGGTCCCCTTCCGTTGATGATGGATTAGCTGATCGGTTTCTGGCCGCAGCGGAAGACGGATGTCCACTGCTGGGTGACCAGACAGTCGCATCTGTCCGCGGGCCTCATCTCCAGCCTCCCCAAACTTCATGCATTTTCATGACTCTGCCCCACTTTCTCAGGCTTCTGAGCGGCCCCTCCCGCCCTCCCCTGCCCACTCCACCCTCAAACTAGAATGCCCCTCCTTTTTGGCTTGAGAAATTAGTCCATTTACTCACCCGGCTCAAATAACTACGCAGCCTCTGGAGAAAAAGGTGTTTTTATTTCTTACCGTGTTTGTTTTGTTTTTATTTCTTACGTGTTTGTTGTGTTTTTATTTCTTATGTGTTTGTTTTGTTTTTATTTCTTACGTGTTTGTTGTGTTTTTATTTCTTATGTGTTTGTTGTGTTTTTATTTCTTACCGTGTTTGTTTTGTTTTTATTTCTTACGTGTTTGTTGTGTTTGTTTTGTTGTACATTCTTGACCGTGAGCAAGTACACCCATTAAGTCAGATCATCCTCGGTCTGTCCTCGCTCCCATAAGCAGAACCAGCAATTCGACGTATTTTCTTCCAATGCTATTTCCTGTATAGATGGAGATCCATATGTATATTTTGGAAGTGAGCTCAAGCTCTGGATAACCTGGAGTCATGTTTGTTTTGACAGCTCCCTGTCTGGGGGACATCGGGCTCCCCAGAGTGCTGGGCAGAGGGCGGTCAGGGGTAAACCCCCGTGTGAACAACGGAGAAGCCCGTACAGAGCTGAGGGACAGAAAGTCCCAAGAACAGCAGTGTGAGCGTCCTTCAGGCTCAAATGTGCCTGGAAGACTTCATGGCGGTTCTGGTGTGTCTTTCAGTGTGACCTTCAATGACTTGCATTTTCGTTCTTTAAGCATGATTGACGATGTCCGTGTCGCTAAGCCCGCGGCCTCGAAGAACTCGAGTCTGCTTTAAAGTGTTCTGATGCTGGGTCCTACCTTCGGCAGCACGTGCGGTGGGCGGAATTCCAACGGTGCTCCCTGGAGAGATGGTTTTGTGACCTTAGGCACCGTGTGACTTCCTCGTGCCTTAGTTTTCTCATCTTCAAACTGAGGGCGTTAAGAACAAAAGGCACGCACCTCCCAGGGGGCGAGCCTCGAGTGGCTCAGGACAGCAAGCGCCACGTCAGCGAGTCCGCCGTCACCCCAGGCTGGGCCGGACCTGCGTCAGCCGATGCGTCTGGGCTTCTGGTGCAGGACCTGCTTCTCTGACGCAGGCGTTATTACTGTCACGCATGTTTGGTTCGTGTGTAAAAGCCAGGTGTGCCTCAGTCGACTGTGTTCAGAGCCGCGGTTGCGCGTTGTAATGGACAGCGCTGCTCTTGGCAAGATGGTCCCCGTCACCTGAACAGGTCATGTAAAGTCACAGCCAGATCCGGGTTGAGATCTAAAAAATTGCCTATTTCGTTTATTCTTAACTTAAGACGTGGACGTTTTGGCTCGTTGCTTTTAAGACCATTTCAGATATGGTTTCATTTGGATGGTCGCACTTTATTCGATGGCATTGACGCAACGAGGCTCGGCCCTGTGTAGCACTCGCGGGGGACAGACGGGGGGGGAACGGCAGGTCCAGAAGGCCGTCTGCGGCTTCGGGCGGGTGAGTCTCCTGCGTGGCGTAGTTGGAACAGTGCCAGGTGTCCCTCTGGTGTGCTGGGGCCACCCGCTGCCGGGGGAGGGTCTTGCCGGTGGCCGAGGGTCCCAGCCTCGCTGGCACGGCCGGTGGCCCAGGTCCTGCTTGCCCTGGAGATTCTGCCACAGCCGACAGCCTGACACTCCGGGCCCCGCGCGGTGGGTCCCCGGGGAGCGCGTCGGGGCCATGTCGGCAAAGGCCTCTCAGAACCCGCCCTGCGGGGCTCAGCCATGCCGATTCTCACCTCTCGGCTGGTCGCCAGAGTAAATCCCACCCGCGTTCGATGCAGAGAAAACAGGAGTGAAGAAACGTCCCAGTGACACAGCTCGCGGGCGGCCGGGCTCATTCGCCCAAGCAAACATTCTCTGATCGCCGAAGGACCTGCGTGCTGGGGCGCGTCAGAGCCCCAGGGGGCCGAGGGCGGCCGAGCCGGCCAGGTCCGGGGCCCTGGAGCCTGCGGGGTCGGCCGCCTGTCAGAGAAGGTTCTCGAGAAGGGCCGCCGCTGCCCCATGCGGTTCTCAGGCAGCAGGCAGACACCCCTCTCCGCGGGCAAGCTGTGGGTGCGCTCGCCCAGACGCCGCCCCGTCCTCGCTCAAAGCCAGTGACTCCTTTCCCGCGTGTCCCCACTCCTGGTGTGTGATCCTGTCGTTTGTGACCCGCCTGCACTGTCCCTGAGGGTCCCCCTGCCCGGCCGGGTGCTGGACCAGGACGCATGACCACGCACGGCACCGGTGGCCTGAGCCTCGGTGTGCGCCGTCCGCCCCGGGCGGGCGCTGGCCACGCGAAGCTGTCCCCGGGAGAGGCCCACAATCCAGCGTCTCTGAGCATCCTTCAGCCCCATCACCGGAGAAGCTGGTTTTTTTGTAACCATAGACTTTTGAGGCAAAAAGAGAATTTTTGGTGAACGACCTCATGTTGCAGACGAGGACGTGGACGCCAAGTCGGTCGCCAGGAGGCCGTGTTGGTGCTGAGCTGGGCGTAAAGCCCTGAGGTCTTGGGACTCGCCGGGGTCACTGCCACCTGCGGCACGTCCTGCCCTCCGCCCGCTGACGTGCGTGCCGGCGACGCGGTGGGAGGCCGGGGCGCAGCCTTCACGGCGTGCTGTCCTCGTGCCCACTCGCTCCCCGTGGGTGACGCCGTGGGGCTGGCGGCTGGTGCGGGCGAGGGCCGGCCCGGCCACGCGTCCCCACAGCGGCCTCACACAGGCTACAGGAGCACGCGTGGGACACGCCAGCGCTCAGCACCGCGTCTGGCACACAGTGTGTCTTCAACTGGTGTTAGACAAGCGTTCCATGTGACCCTTAGTAGGCCGTCAGGAATTATTTCTTCATACGCCTGTACTGAAATTACTGATCAGGAATATATTTCAGGGTATTCTTTCAGAGATATTTGGAGGCCGAGCTCGGCCCCTTCGCATTGCTCGTGTGAGAATTTGCTTGTGCATCATTTCCCACAGCCAGTGTTTACCGTTCACCATCGTTTTCCTGGTCCCATTTTATCGTGCATCGTTTTATGTTCAGTGTCTTGAAGAATTTCTGTTTTCTGCTCGTTTTCATCGTAATTCCAGGTTACATTCTGCAGAACGTGAGGTGCATTGTGCATCTTCTCTGTTTTAAAAGATACTGCATTCAACAAAATTGGATTGAGCGTCTTGGCACACATTTTGTGGGTACGGACCCCCATGAGTCGAATCAAGATCTCATTCCTGCCAGAGAAACGTTAGTTGATAACAGAAAAAAAGAGGTCTTTTCAGTTCCTACTTCTTAAGAATATTGACCGAATATTGACTAAAAACTGAGCAGCTCTCAGTCTGTTTTTTAAATCACTAGAAATCCTCCCGTGTTTAAGGATTAACTGAGATTAAGAGCAGTTTTAAGAGAAAAAAGAATGAAAACGGCCACTCTCGATTCACAAGAATGAAGCAAGTACACGCCGCTCACTCGCGCACAGACACGCACACACACACACACACATGCACACACACGCCTGCCCCCCATGCACACACACACACATGTGCACACGCACACACAAACCCCTCCACACGCACACACACACATGCACACCCCCCAAAAAAAGAATGAAAACGGCCACTCTTGATTCACAAGAATGAATCAAGTACACGCCGCTCACTCGCACACACACGCACGCACACACGCACCCCCCACACATGCGCACACGCACACACACGCACACACACACACACGCAAAATAGGCATTTTCATTTAACGCACATTTATTGGGCAGCTAGCATTTGACGATTTGACAGCCACTGGACCTGGGTACTGGGGAGGCGAAAATTAATACAAGTGATTCTTTTTTTTGGCCTTGAGGAACTCACAAAGTTGCAAAAGACATTGCAAAGAAATCCTCTTCCGTCCGTGAGAATGAGGCCCGTGGCTCCTGCAGCAGCCACCACGGTTCTCACGGCCCCTCCCATCGTCTGAGGCCGGGCGGGGACTGACCACGAGCCCTCCGGCCTCACCGACTGCCTCTGGGTGATGACCCACGGTCACGGGACACGACCTGGGTCCCAGCCCCGAGCGTGGCCCCTGTCCGTGTGCGTCCTGCCCCTCAGACCTGCCCCGCCGGTTGCACGCTGTTACCCCTTGTCACCCACGAGAAGGTTGTGGTTCTGAGGGTCCTGTGGTCAGCCCGCGGTTCCACAGCGAGGAAGCACACGCTTATTTTCAGCGCTCCGTCCCTTCTCTCCACGCTGCAGTGTGCCTTCGGTGGGCACGGTGGCCTGGGTGTCCTCCTGTGTCTGCCTGACGCTCACACCCGTGACTGGCAAGTTGAGGAACCGTGGGGCATGCGTAGCTTCACACGCTCAATCGTCGGGTCACTGCACAGGTGCTCACTGCACGCGCTCATGGTGCCAGGCAGTGGGGACCCAGCGGCAATCAGGACGGGCCCGATGGAGCCCACGACACACTGCCAGGCACACGGTCGGCCCGGGCAGGGAGACCTGGCGAAGCCGCTTGGCGGTCGCTT
>NW_011889167.1:48466-51010 GCF_000151845.1 Pteropus vampyrus | reverse complement strand
GCAGACGTGCAGATACACACAGACACGCACAGAGATGCACAGACACACAGACACACACAGATACATGCAGACACACACAAACACATAGACACATAGACACACACAGATACACGTAGACAGACACACACAGACACACAGACATGCACAGATACACGGAGGCACGTGCAGACAGACACAGACACACGGAGACATGTGCACGCACACAGACACGTGCAGACATAGGCATGTGTAGATACACGCAGATGCGCAGATACACACAGACATGCTCAGACACGTGCAGACATGCACAGACACAGATATACACAGAGACACACAGACATGCACAGACACAAAGACGCACGTAGACACACACAGATACACACAGATACATGCAGACATATACACACACAAACACAGGTACACAAACACACAGACACACACACGCAGATACACACAGACACGTGCAGACATAGACATGTGCATATGTGCATACACATTGACACGCAGACACACAAACACACAAGACACACACAGACATGCACACGCACACTCAGACACACGTGCAGACACGCAGACACGCACAGACCCACACGAATGCCGCTTTGTGTGCCGTCGGTCACCTACGCACAACTGTTTGTTGTAACGGTGCAAACACGGTCGGACGCGGGCCTGACGGGGCGGAGGTGTGGTCGGTAAACAGCACGTGGGGCCCGGGCCGTGCGGGGTCACTTGGTCACTCGGGAGGCGGTGGGGACGAGTCCTGCACTTGCGTGGGTGGGATTTTTCCTTTCAGTACGTTGGTGAGAGTCTCTGAGAGGCACTGCAATCTGCTGCGACGTCTTGGCAAAGGCTTTTGGGATAAGGCCAGAGAGATTGCCAAGTAACCCACAGGAAGGAAGCGAGTTGTCTGAATGTTTAAGCCATCCTTTTTCCTGGGGCAAAAGACGTTGTAGTTTTTATAAATCTTTTTAATGAGTAATTTTTACCGGAATGAGTTAGAATCACCGGGTGGAATTTAGCCCTTCTGAGGGATGCTTGTGAAGTGAGGACAATTGGTGTGCAGAGCATTTTTGGCTTATTTCGACCATCCTTATGCTCGGTAGAAAAATCTTGGCTACTCACACATGTGTTAGTCACGGGGCAGCATACAAAGCAGGCCCGTAGCAGTAATCTGAGAATTCACCGTAAAAGGGTTGTACGTATGGGGTGAAACGGTGGATTTTTAAAAAGGGGACAGCCGGCGACAGCGTGCCTGGGCCAGGGCAGGCCTGCGGGCCGGCACCGACTGCACGCCCCGCGGTCTGTGTCCGAGTCCACTCGGCAGCCATTCTCGTCACGCTGTTTTGTTTCGAGAGCTTGGCCACAGTGTCGCACAAAGCAAGTGGCTTTGTGAGGCAGTTCAGGGAGACTGCCAAGCAGAAATCCTTGCGGAGTGTGGTCTCTCGCGAAGTGCCCGGATCCCTGGGGGAAGACGCGCCCGTAATTCTCGCGATGAGGCGTCCTTACGCCTCTGCGTGGCACCAGAGCAAGGCTGCCCTTCAGTCACTTGGGGAGTTTGCGGAGGGGCAGGGAGAAAGGTTAAATCAATTCTTTATTAACAGGGAAAAGGCAAAAGTTAGTGTCAAAGCGGTTTCTCCGGTGGAAATTATCTCTGAAACTGCAGCTTTCGAGTCCGTCTCGAGGGGCCGTGAGCTGCAGGCCGGGGCCCCGGCTTCCTGCCCAGCACCGCGCAGCGGCCGTGAGCCCCGCTCCCTCCATCGTCCGCTCTGTGCGCTTCGACCGCGCGTCCTTGTCACAGAGCACGAGGAGGGTGTGGCCGGGGCGGGCGACACCACGGGCCAGGTGCGCAACACAGCAAGGTTCGCTCCGTGTTGTTCGGTTCCATTAAGGCGACGGCGTAATTTTGAAAGGTGAAAACACTGAACTAAAATTCACTTTTCTTGCCAGCTGGTCTCCGTGTGTCTTTGAAAGTTGCAGCCTGACGATAAGTTATGTCGGCTCTAAGGGACAACGACGTTGCTGGGGCGTCGGGAAGGCCAGCCTCCGAGGAGGCCGAGGCTGCGGGAGGCCCAGGGCTCCGTCGGTCGGGGCCCCCGGCCGCAGCAGCCGCCCTGGGGTTCGGGGCCACGTGGACTCTGGTCCGAGTCCGCCTCTGGGTGCTTTCGCGTGCTCTGTGCGGCGCCAGGCTGACTTGGAAGTGATTTCAGAGTCGGGAAGAGTGAGGGAAAAGCCTACGTTCGAGGGCCGGCGTGAGGACGATGGGGAGGCCATCGGCCCTCGTTACACAGCTGTTCCCTGGGCCGTAAACCTGAAGAGCGGCTGTCAGGGTTCAGCCCTGTCGATCAGCATCACGATTACTGGTTAAGGACTGTGATTTGAGGGAAGACACGGCATTTTTTTTCAATGACGTGAACGGAAGGATGACGCCGTCCCTCTCTGTCAAGACGCGCTCCTGTGGGTCAGGGGTCACTCGGCACACGCACAACCTGCGCACGACCTGGTCGCCCACGACGACCGCGGGAGCCACGCGGTAGGGGGCCGTGTGCAGAGAAGGCCCGCGGCGTC
>NW_011889167.1:42729-47842 GCF_000151845.1 Pteropus vampyrus | reverse complement strand
CTGTCGGCCCCTCGGTTCTGAAGTTCCCCCTGTGGTGTCCTCACACGCCGCGTGGGTGGCTCCTTCACCGAGCAGAGGTGTTCCCCGGGCGACTGGCAAACGTGATTTCTGGGATGTCTGCGAGGCGGTTTCAGGAGAGAGGGCGTTGGGGTTGGTGGCCGAGTGACGAAGCCCGCCTTCGCCCTATGAGTGGGCGTCGTCCGATAATCCAGGGGTCCGTAGAACAGAAGGCAGAGGAGGAGTGAGTTTGTCCTTCGCTGTGACCCGGGACACCACTTCTGCCCATGGCCCCGGGATGCTGGATTCAGACCGAGTTACTGCAGCAGAGTCACTGCCTCTCCAGCTCGCGGACAGCACACCTCGGCCTCCATGACCGTGCGAGCTAAATCCTACGATGAGTTCTATCTGTGTATCTATCATCTATCTATGTATCTATCATCTATTCATGTATCCATGAATCTATGTATCTATGTATCTATGTATCTATCTATGTATCTATGTATCTATGTATCTATCATCTATCTATCTATCTAATCATCTATCATCTGTCTGTCCGTCTGTCTCTCTATATCTATCCGTCCATCCATCCATCTGTGGGTTCCGTTTCTCTGGACACCCCCGAGGAGTCCGCCGCACAAACACCGTGCTGCTCCGGCCTCTGTCTTGTTCTGATGTCCGCACGCCCCACACTCAGCTGCGGGGAATTTTTACAGTTGTCTCGTGAACATGTCTGAGGGCAGGGTCCGCTTCAAACGTACATTTACACTGTGGGCACCAGGCACAGGACCCGACACGCTAGACGCTTATGACCCGGGGGCGGGAGGGAGGGAGGGAAGGAGGGGGAAGGCGGGTCGAGCCTGCGCTTCCCGGGACACCCGTGCGAGTCTGGGCTGCCCTCCCGGCCTGGAACCCAGGCGGCCTCGCCAGCAACGTCTGGTCTCACTCGAACTTGGTTTCTGCCGACTTTTAACGTTTGCTCCACCCTGTCTCTCTGGTCGCCCCGCCTGGCTTAGTGGCTCCTGGTCTCGTCCTTGGCATTGGCCCACAGCTAATTCACTTGCGGACCACAGGGAAATAACCGAGCGAGGTCCTGTCCGCCGAGTGCTACGTGAAATGACAATCTCCCCTCAGGAGCCCGCAGTGGAAGCCAAGTAAAATCGATCTTCTCAGAGGGAAGCTCCCCCTTTGGAATAATTGTTAATTTTTCATCTTATCTTGGGGCATTCAGAGCCGACGAGATTTCATCCCATCAGATGCTAGAATATTTTGCATAAGTAACTAAAGTTTCTTATTTCAAAATGATGACACTGAACAGTATGCTTTTTTCTGTTTCCCATGACGTCGCTACATCTGAACGAGCTCAGTGCCCTCGTCCCAGAATGAACCCTTGCTATCCACGTTTGACGTTTACACCTCTAAATGCTTACGGCTGTGACGTCCTCACCTCCTTGTCCGCTCTCCGGGGCCCCTCGGGCGCCTGGCCTTTCTTAGCCAGCAGCCCATTCCCTCCCCCTTTCTCTGGGCTGGTCTTGGGAGCACCTCCAATCTGCATTCGTAATTTGGGTATGTGGGGTGAGGCCAACAGTACGTTTGCCTCGACTGGCGTCTTACTGAAGTTGCTTTTACTCAAATCACGTCCACAAAGAAAGGCAATCGGTAAGGTGTGGAAGCCCCGCGAGGCCTCCACAGGGAAGCCGAGACGCACACACAGGTCGTTAAGGTGCTGCAGGCAGAATTGAAGTCATCGGGGAGAGCCGCGTCTCAAAATCGAAAGGTTACGGAATGGCCCCTGTGCGAAGGATTTGATTCTTAATTTGATTCTCAAAATCTGTGGTCACTTTGCAGATTTTTGTTGTTGCTGCCAGTCTCTTGGTTTTTAAGATTTTGCTAGGATTGGGTTCAGTCTTAAAGGATCACTGAAACCCAGCAGAACGTGAGCGGTCTTTAAATAAACATGGGAGGGGCGGACGGTGGTGCGAAGTTAGTCCAGCTACAGGGCAGAGAACAGTGAAGCAGGTAGTGTACCAGATAAGAGAATGGATTTAACTCCAAGAAAATATGAGTTCCAGGCCTAATTTGACAGCTTCCCAGTTGATGATTTTGGATAAATTTGTCAACTTCTGTGAACCTTAAGCTTCTGATTATAATTATTATGTCATAGAATTGTCCTAATAAACGCTAGCTGTCATCATCAACACGATTATCACTGTCATCATCACCGTCATCATCACCACCACCACGACCATCATCACCATCATCATCATCATCACCATCATCACCAGCATCACCACCATCACCATCACCATCACCATCATCACCATCACCATCACCATCACCATCACCATCACCATCACCATCACCATCATCACCGTCATCATCACCACCACCACGACCGTCATCACCATCATCATCATCACCACCATCACCACCAGCATCACCAGCATCACCATCATCACCATCACCATCACCATCACCATCATCACCATCATCATCACCTCTGCCACGCTGGGGTCTAGCGCTGTTTGTAGGTGTATCATTTCGTTACTCTGAGTTTCTGCTTCGTACATTTACGCAGTGAAGGTGTTGGGTTAGATGAGCTCAAGCTCCCTCCTGCTCTAGCTTTCTGCACATTCCCAGCCAAATCTCAGCCTGGACATTTCGGGCCACATGTGGGACGCCTGTGTGGTGGTGGCAGGTAGTGGAAGGTGTTGTTTCGAGAAGCAGACTTTGAAAAGAAACGCGATCCCACCTTTTAGCAGCTTTCCTTACACTCTAACAATTCCCTTTTAGAAGTTTCTGTTATCTTAGATTAAATTTTATAGCACATATTTCTTCTGCTAAAAAGCCTTTAAAGTGTTGCGGTGGGACATTTAATTCCCCATTACGGTTAGTTTCTCAAATCATTCCTTTTGTAATTGTCACATTTTTACAGTCCTGTTTAAAATGAATTTAGTTTTCCCACTAAAAATATCAAGCTGAGTTGGAAATTGAAATCCAAGGACTGTAAAATCAAGCGATGAACACGAGGCTTCGGGCTGAAGTTTCCGTCCACCGCACTGTCTGGAACGACCACAGCGGACGTGCTTCCTTTTTTCTTATAAAACATAAAAGCGCCTCCAAGATTCTCGTGGTCACAACAAAGTTTTATCATGTTTCTAAATCTAGAGAAGGGAAAATAGTTTATTGTATACATCATTACTTAAACACGTAAATATCGGACTGGATCGCATCATTTTTACTCTTTATGCTTCACTTAAATTACTATTGATTCAGCTTTACAAAGTCCACTTTTGACTATAGTATGTGAAACCTTGAATTTTTTCGTGTAGTGCCCCAGAGGGAAGAATGTGCGTGTGTGTATATTTGTGTGTGTGTCTGCACATGTACACATACACTTGGCGTTTTAAAGCCTCACCCTCGCGTTCTGCACGATGAAGCTCTGTGTGTGTTTTTACCCTGAGGGAACACACGTCAAGCATCTTAGCCCACCAGGTGCTGCTGCTCGGAAATTACAGTTCGGAACGGCAGGAGGCTGACCCGCTCGAGGTCAGGGCACACGTGTCGGATGAGGGTTCGGTCCTGTGTCTCCTGACGTGCATTCCCCCTACTGGTTTTTTCTTATGAAAGTCCCCATTTTGTTGGCCTCTGCACGCGTAGCTTCTCATTTGTGAAGGCCCAGTTATCATCCCTCTTCATGTTGGACCGATTGGCATGGACGGACTAAGGTCAGGGGTCGATGAAACCTACTGCCGCTCGGCCAGGCAGGAGCCATGAGCAGCCCGGCCTGGTCCCCTAGTGCTTATGGGCGTGAGCTTCGGAGATCCGATCCGAGTGGCCTTGAATTTGGTCTTCGGTTCTCACCGATGCTGTGTGTTTGCGAGTCACTTAGCGCTTTGAGCCCCCGCCTGCCCGTCAGTGGAGAGGAGGCGACAGCGCTTGCGGAGTTACTGTTATTTTCCAGCAGGGCCGTGTGCACAGCTGCGTCGCGTTCCGTGCGCGGCGATGGCTCAGTGATCGGTGTTGCCCCCGCTCTGTCTCTCCGGGGTCCGCGCTCACCGGTCGCGCTCGTGGCCCCGCAGCGCCGTCGTTCGCAGACGGGACGGGCGGTGTGAGCTGGGTCACTCGGAGTCCTGTGCTGGGGGTTTGTCGAGCTCGAGCTGCAATAACAGGGCCGGTCACAGCGATCGGCATGACACCCTCCGAGCGTGACGGCCCCGGAGGAGTCGGGCTCCGGGGCCCAGAGGCCCTGGGCCGGTTCTCGCTCTGCCTGTCCTGTGGTTTTGCCTGTGGGCCCATCATGTGCCCTTAATGAAGTTCATTTTCTGTGAGCCACTAATGGGCTCCAAAATGCGACAGCTTAGGAAACACATCCCTGCACCCTTCAGTGAGCATTTACTGCTCCCAGCAGTACCCTAGTACCCTAGCTTTTATTTACACGGTTATTTTCCTTCTTCCTGTCATCAAAACGTGAGCTCCATTTGGACAAGGACGCGCCGTACTCTTTCCCCGGGTGACGGGAAATCCCCACCACCCAGGACGGGGTGCCCGAGTGGATGAGGAAGGAATATCCTTTCCTGAATAGACAGGCACAGGTGCAAACTTAACATTTGTTGAGACCGTCACATCAGGCATCAGGTTAGATACCGTACACGTTCTGAAGTCAGTAGTTTCATCCTCATTTCACAAAAGAGAATATGGAGGGGGCGTGAGGCAGAGTCATGGAGGACACTGCGACCCTGCCCCGGTCAGCCTCTGAGAGTCAGCTGCTTCCTCTGCCGCTGGGGGTGCTGCCAGCAACCAGCCCTCACGTCAGCATCCCTGTTAGAGTTGCCTCAGCCGAAGAGGGTGCTCCCTTTCTCAAGGTCATGCGTCCTTTCTGGGGCCGCCTGCACCTAATGCCCGATGTAGAGAGAGAAAGGCCCCACACCCTCAGCCGACTCAGGACGGTGTGAACCACACTTCCGACCTCCCTGGAGGGCCGGCTGTGGCCTCGGCTCGGCTCGGTCTCTCAGCCCAGCCCAGCCCAGCGCCTCCCTGCCCTCGCCCCGGGCACTGATCTCGGACCCGTCAGTAATGACCCGGTCGGCTCCCAGGTAGATCGGCCTGCTCGGTC
>NW_011889167.1:35797-42679 GCF_000151845.1 Pteropus vampyrus | reverse complement strand
AGACCGTCACATCAGGCATCAGGTTAGATACCGTACACGTTCTGAAGTCAGTAGTTTCATCCTCATTTCACAAAAGAGAATATGGAGGGGGCGTGAGGCAGAGTCATGGAGGACACTGCGACCCTGCCCCGGTCAGCCTCTGAGAGTCAGCTGCTTCCTCTGCCGCTGGGGGTGCTGCCAGCAACCAGCCCTCACGTCAGCATCCCTGTTAGAGTTGCCTCAGCCGAAGAGCGTGCTCCCTTTCTCAAGGTCATGCGTCCTTTCTAGGGCAGCCTGCACCTAATGCCCGATGTAGAGAGAGAAAGGCCCCAGACCCTCAGCCGACTCAGGACGGTGTGAACCACACTTCCGACCTCCCTGGAGGGCCGGCTGTGGCCTCGGCTCGGCTCGGTCTCTCAGCCCAGCCCAGCCCAGCGCCTCCCTGCCCTCGCCCCGGGCACTGATCTCGGACCCGTCAGTAATGACCCGGTCGGCTCCCAGGTAGATCGGCCTGCTCGGTCACTTCTGAAGGCCCCTGCCCCTGGCGGCCACCAGGCTGCCTGAGGGCTCGACCGTGCTGAGGCCCGTGGGAGAGGAGAGCTCGGCTCCGTGGTCTGGGCGGCGACAGTGCTGGGCGTCTCTGCGGTCTGAGAGATGACCGCTGTCGCAGGAACGCGGGGCGGGGAGGGTGACGGCGCCGTGCGGAGCAGCGGCAGGCGGCGTCCCTCGTCTGCGCCCTCTCTCCGCCCCTGCCACAGGCCGCCCCGGCCTCCAGCCGAGGGGGCACTGCCCTCTGGCGCCCACTTCTGCCCTGTGACAGGGGCTTGGGTGTATTTTTCTTTCAGAAAGCTATTCACAGACCCTTTCATGCTGACCTTCTCGCTGGCTTCCTGCTATAATCACGGTCTCAAAAAGCTGTTGTTTTCTGGGAAAAGGATGTTTTGAGCTATTGGTTGTGAATTAGTCAATTGTGTGTAGTTAAAAATCCCTTTATCCACTAAAAGCTAGCATTCCAGTTGCTACGATTCAACAGCAACAGGGACGACTTCCGAGCATTTCACGTAATTACGAAAACCTTTTCGGACAATCTAAGCGATGATGGTTCATACCACATGTGTTTACAATCAGGGGTCATTCAAGTGGCCCTCAGAATTCAGTAGCTTCTTGGGCCCAGAGGGGCACAATGGGTATTACTCTATCTGTGTGTTTGCTGGTGGTGCATGCATGTGTGTGTGTGTGTGTGCATGCATGTATATGTGTCTGTGTGTCCGTGTGTGCATGTGTATGCATGTGTACATGTGTCTGTGTTTGTGCGTGCATGTGCATGTGTGTATGTGTGCATGTGTGTGTGTGTGCGTGTAATCATGGTCATACATGTGTGCACGTGTCTCTGTGTATATGTATCTGTGTTTGTGTGTGCATGTGTGTGCATGCATGCATGTGCGTGTGTGCATGCACATGTGCATGCACATGTGTGCATGTGTATATGTGTCTATACTTGCGTGTGCATGTCTGTGTTTGTACATGTGAGTGTGTGCACTTGTGTATGTTTTTGTGTGCATATCCGTGTGTGTTTGTACATGTGTGTGCATGTCTGTGCATGTCTGCGTGTTTGTATGTGTGCGTGTCTGTGCATGTCTGTGTGTGTTCACACGTGTGTGTGCGCGTGCTTGTGCCTGTGTCGTGGGAGGGAGTGTCAACACTCGTGCTTCCTCATGACTGAAGCTCTTGTTCTAATTCAAGGGAGAAGCAAAAAGCCCCTCAGCGTTATGACTCTGAACACTTTATCCATTTTCTCCGTGGAAGTTAGTCCAGGAGGCAAATTGAAAGTACAGACCGATCCCAAACAGAGTTATTTTGCTTAACTTCTGCGTATCTGGCCACTGCCTTCCATAATTTTAATTTTTCCAGACATTCTCCCTGGGGGTGATTTTTCTTGTGGCCATCCCTCTGAAGTCATTCACTAGATGTCACGATTCCCTCCACGGTCCCCACCATTCTAAGTGGCAGCTGACCTGGGAGCTGTCATGTTTGGAAAATACCGTAACACCACAAGTTAATTTCATACCTGTCACGAGGTCCTTGCGTGAGGTCCCAGGGGCCCCCTCAGCATGTCACAGCACTGCAAGCCACGAGCTAGTCCCCTTCGGAGCAATGCCCCATGTCACAACATGTGGTGACACCTGTCACCACGTTTCGTGATTGGCATAAAATTAACCTGTTTTTCTTCTTTGGTATCCTAGTTTTTTTTTTTTTTTTTTTTACACTATCCATAAAAAGAATGAGAAGAAATTGCATTTGAAGCAGTGGTTTACTGTCACTCGTCAGGAGCATAGTGGCAGGTTGGGGGTCTGGTTCTCACAGACAGACCCCGTTTCACAGACGTACACACAGCCCTTCGGTCAGGGTGCGTTTTATGAAGTTCTGAGCATCGGTCAGCGGACCTCAGGCAGGACGTCATGGCTTCGTGTCTGTACTCCATCGAGGGTGGAGAGACGGCCGGAAATGATGTTATTTTTAGTCTTGTCCTGGAAGAAAATCCCAGGCAGCTTGGGTTTCAGATGCGAGTTTGCTCTTGGCTTTCAAACGGCTTCAAGCAACCTTGACATTCGATGTCTCTCCGTATTTCTCAGGCCCAGACCTGATTATTCTCACGGGACAGGCATGAACTCACCTCTAGGTTAGCAGATTCAGAATTATTCCGATGTCTGAGAACAATCGCTTAGTGCTGTGTAAACCTCATAACCTCAGCAATTTGTCAGTTACTTTTAATAAATAAGACAAAGAAAACAGCCAACTGTGACTTTCCACCTTTGTAACATAGTAAAATTTTGTGAATCAAACGGTTTCTTGGTGGAGAAAGTATCTGGTCTCTTGCGCCGCCATATGCTATTTTTGATCTTCTTACATATCTCTTACATGCTTCAGCTGCTTTAAATGTTTGTTTTAATTGAGGGGCGCCAGTTTCTAGAGCGGGTCCCATTCCCTCTTCTTGATGAAGTGGAATGTGTCTTGGGCCCTGTTTGAATATTCAGCTACGGCAAAGAACAGAGGAAAAGAACACTTTTCCTTGCTTTTCCATCCAGTTCCGAGGACCAAATGCTATTGTTCTTCTCCAGCCCGGACCAGCTGCTCTGAATTCTGGTTAATCGTTTTTTTTCCGGCATTTCTTAAATGGCCGTTATGATTAAGCACGTTCCCTTTGAAAGGATGGGTAAGCATCAGTCCTTGTGGTTTGGTCTTGGGACTCGGTGGCCCCTCTCCTCCGGGGGCGGTGGCACTGGGATGACTGAGGAGTGGCGCGAAGGCCTGAGTCTGGAACCCAGGGACGGGAGGGCGATACCGGGCAGAGTGAGGAGGGCTGCCTGGAGGAGGCGTGGGGGACGTCAGGGCTGCTTACGCTGGACTAACAGATGCTACGAAGACGAAATGCTGAGCCGAGGGGAAGATGGCGCTTGAAGAACCCCTTGGAAATGTGCCGATGCCTTTGCTTGGCAAGCATTTATTTCTCTTCTTCCTGAGTATAAAACTATAGAACTCTCTCGTGCAGTGTGTGTGTGTGTGTGTTTTTTAAATGCTCATCATGGTTATGTTGGGCTAAAATTAGGTTTTTGCTGGACAAAAAGAGAACCAAAAAGAAAAACGAAAGAAATAGAGGTCCGTACTGACTTTGGTCTTCGGGATGTCTTTGCTAAGTCAGGGTCAAGACGAAATTTAAAAATGAAACACATGTTCAAAAGTGCTATCTGTAGGCTAAAACCATTTATTTTAATGCCATCAACCGTGATGGCAATTTTGTATGTAAGAAAATGAGAGTTTTATAGGTGTTTTTCAAGATACCTTGGTGTTGACATGGCTGGTATCTAAAACATTTCCTACCAAAATATGTCCAGAAAATGGCAAGTCAGTCTTCTTAAAAATAAAGAAAATAACCCACGGCAAATCATTCTGCTCTTGACGGCAAACTGAGGACCTGCAACAGAATTTAGATGAGAATCAAAGGCTGGAGCCTTTTCAGCCCTGGGCAGGCTGGTCCCCCTCTGCTTTGGGTCGACTACCGCATGTGATGCTTTGGGTCGACTACCGCATCTGAGCAGAGTCTGAGAGAGGCAGGGACTCCGGACGGGGCTCGGGGCCCGGCAGGGGCGTCCGGCCGTGAGCGGCCGCTCCCTGGAGCGGAGCCCACTGAGTCACTGTTCTCTGAAGAGGCTGCGAAGGGGAAGGAGATGGGGCAGAAGAATTTTACTTAGTCGGTCGGATGGTTAGTTTAATAAATGCTCCTCTCGTGGGTGATGAAACAGAAATCTTCCCTGCCCGGTTTTAGGTGCCAACGATGAGTGAGTGTCCCCACGTGCTCACGCGGTATTTAGCAGTGACAATGACGGGCTGTTCATTGTGAGAACTAATGTATTTACGTATGTGTTTTCTCTCTCACTCTCTGGTTCGCCCGCTCATATATCATTCAGTAGCCGTTTGCTGTGTAGCTGTTATGTGCCAGGTAGTGGGGACAGTTGGTGGGATTTAAGCCCCCCGCACTTTCCAACTTTGGTTAGAAGCAGAAGAAAGTGGATCGATATCTAAGCAGAAGGCCTTGCCGGTAAGCGCTTTGCTCACAGCACTGCAGGGACGTATGGGGAGTGACCGGGGTGACGTGACGTTAGGCCGGTGTATCGGAAGCTCTCTCTGCAGTGACATTTAAGAGGAGGCCAGTGTAGTCAGGGGACAGCAAAGCAAGGAGAGGTGGGTGCGTCATCGTCCGCACTGACGCGTGCCTGTGGCTCACGGGTTTACGCTCAGATCAAAGAGATGGTCGTTTGGTGACACACGGACTTACCTGTCTGCACCTGGGAACACGCTGCAGTGCGTCCGTGCACCATCAGGAACTGCTGTGACCTAGTGGACAGTCCGGCTAATTCTTCAGTGAGCGCGTAGAACCTACCAGAGCCGATGCGTTCACGCGTGCGACAAGGCCGTGGAGACCCGACCTTGAAGAAGCGCACGGGAGACATGCGGGCCCTAAAACATCCTGTGGCGAGGACGAGGAGTTGCTCAGAGTTCCGCCCGCAGGGCGCTCTGATCACTGGGGGGCGGGAGGGACCGGGGACGAGGGCAGAGGTGTCTCTGGAAGGCAGGGAGCCGGCGTGACGGCGAGAGCTGCTCTCTCAATCCCTTGGGCTCGAGCTCGCACCCCCGAGTCGCTCCGGACACTCGAATCGCGTGCGGAGACCCGTCTCGGGGGGACGGGCTCTGAGTGAGCCGGTCTGTTTTCTGGGCGGTTTCGCACAGCTACGGTGACGGGAAAGGGGACCACGCATTCCCGAGCACGTGGCTTCGTTGCTTGTAGTGACGTCAGGTGCAGACCACGCAGAGCCCGCTGTCGCTCTGAGCGGCCGTGGCGTCGCCCGTGCCCGCGGAAACACCGTCTTCTGCTGAAACGGTCGTTGCGAAGCAACTTTTATTCCTCTAGTGCTTTCGAGACTGAGAAGCGCTCGCTGCAAAGTTCGTTTCTCTCTACCTTAGAGACATGAAAACGTGTCCGACCAGAAACGGAGACGTTTACGCTGACACAGCGTTCTCGGGAGCTCTGGTCCCTGGAGCCGCTGTGAACGCCGCCTGGGTGAGCGTGGAGCCAGCGTCCTGGTCCCTGGGCGGGCTCCGGGGACCTCCGGGCACCGCCGTTCGCCAGCCAGGGCACGTCGCCTTGCTTCTGTGCGGTTCTGTTTAAAGACGACTCGTTTAATACATAGTCGATCGATTAACAGCGAACTCAGAGCCGACAGCTCAGAGCGACACAGCCAGCCCTGCGTCTCCCGCCAGGCTCTGCACGGGCTCCCTGGCTTGGGGACACCAGCCGGTGGTACTGCGCTCTCAAAGCCAGAGATTTAGACAGCGAGCCATTTTAAACAGTGACATCCGCCACGAAAAGGGGAAAGACTCAGCAGACCAAGAAGAGGACACTTATTCTCGGTATGGAAATTAGGAACAAGAAGCAGAGAGTCACCTTGTTCAGCCTCGGCTGGGAACGTGCCGAGCGACTCTAATTTTCGAGGCTCTGTGTATGTTTGAATGACTCCAAAAGGGCCGTGAGGGTTGAGCTGGGGGTCACAAAGAAGCTTCAGCCACCGAGCGAATCTGCGGAGATGGCATCTGAGCTTAACGAGGGCCACCGCACGGCCGTTCGGGGCTGGAGCGGGGAAGGCGGGCTCCTCCCGGCCGAAGGAGCCCAGGCCTCGGCCACTGTGCCCCTGCTGCTGCTGGTCCCTTGTTTGCTTGATGGAGGCGCCAGCTCTCACTAGGCTGCCCGGCTGGCCGACTCGAGGGGACAGCGTCCTGTCTGTGCCGCCCACCCCGGCCGGGCCTGGTGGCGGCCGCGTCCACATCTGCGGGGTTGCAAGGGCAGCCGCCGCCAGTGCGGGTGGCTGCACCACACGCGCAGATGTCAGCAAGGACGATGGTGATTATTTCTGATAGCAGTGATTGGCATTTTGATTATAAATGATAGTATACAGCTTAACCCATTAACATAGGACTTTTTTTTTTTGCCGTAAAAGAGGCACTGCCTGTTTAACGCCTGTGCTAAATGCGACAATGGACTAGTGGCCCCTCGTGCCAGGGCAGGAAGGAAGCTGGTTAAGGAAAGAAACCTTTATTTTGCGGTCACGAGCAGGACCCACTTCCGAGCCTGTTCGCCCACTAGATGCAGAAGGCGACGGTTCGGACGCGCCGGCCCCGGCGTCCGCGCCGGCCCCCTCCCCAGAGACGCGCTCTGCTCCGGCCTTTCCGGTTTCGTGGTCACGCACCAAACAACCTGGATGAGCCGACTGCATGTTCCTCATGTTGTCGGTGGCTGTGTTTTTCATCTCTTCTTCCCCAAGGGGCATTGCACATCCAGCCTCGGAAACA
>NW_011889167.1:34144-35007 GCF_000151845.1 Pteropus vampyrus | reverse complement strand
GAGGGGACAGCGTCCTGTCTGTGCCGCCCACCCCGGCCGGGCCTGGTGGCGGCCGCGTGCACATCTGCGGGGTTACAAGGGCAGCCGCCGCCAGTGCGGGTGGCTGCACCACACGCGCAGATGTCAGCAAGGACGATGGTGACTATTTCTGATAGCAGTGATTGGCATTTTGATTATAAATGATAGTATACAGCTTAACCCATTAACATAGGACTTTTTTTTTTTCTGCCGTAAAAGAGGCACTGCCTGTTTAACGCCTGTGCTAAACGCGACAATGGACTAGTGGCCCCTCGTGCCAGGGCAGGAAGGAAGCTGGTTAAGGAAAGAAACCTTTATTTTGCGGTCACGAGCAGGACGCACTTCCGAGCCTGTTCGCCCACTGGATGCAGAAGGCGACGGTTCGGACGCGCCGGCCCCGGTGTCCGCGCCGGCCCCCTCCCCAGAGACGCGCTCTGCTCCGGCCTTTCCGGTTTCGTGGTCACGCGCCAGACAAACTGGATGAGCCGACTGCATGTTCCTCATGTTGTCGGTGGCTGTGTTTTTCATCTCTTCTTCCCCAAGGGGCATTGCACATCCAGCCTCGGAAACAAACCGCGTCACCCTGGCCCCACACTCGCCTCCTGTGGCAGTGCTCCCAGGCCACGGAAGTCAGCCACAAAGCGGTCATGGGGTTCGCATAGGCAGTTTCTGAACACCGATATTCTCAATTAGCTGCACACTGTTACTCTTCAAATAAGAGAGGTTTAAAGTCCTCGCCTCGCCTTGTTATTTGTTTTTTTACTGTTGGCTGGTCCGTGTTTGCCCCGCTGCCTTGGAGCGTCTGGCCCGTGCTTTTGCAAAATGGTTGTCCGTAAACGCAGCGA
>NW_011889167.1:33258-34094 GCF_000151845.1 Pteropus vampyrus | reverse complement strand
TGGCTGTGTTTTTCATCTCTTCTTCCCCAAGGGGCATTGCACATCCAGCCTCGGAAACAAACCGCGTCACCCTGGCCCCACACTCGCCTCCTGTGACGGCGTCGCCTCCTGTGACAGTGCTCCCAGGCCACGGAAGTCAGCCACAAAGCGGTCATGGGGTTCCATAGGCAGTTTCTGAACACCGATATTCTCAGTTAGCAGCACACTGTTACTCTTCAAATAAGAGAGGTTTAAAGACCTCGCCCCGCCTTGTTTGTTTGTTTTTTTACTGTTGGCTGGTCCGTGTTTGCCCCGCTGCCTTGGAGCGTCTGGCCCGTGCTTTTGCAAAATGGTTGTCCGTAAACGCAGCGAGCCGTGGGCCCGTCGGCGCCTCGCGGACATGCGTCTGCAGAGGGTTTCAGGCTCCTGCTGACTGCGCAGGTCCAGCTCACAGCGGGAGCACGGTCCCCTGCAGCTCACAGTGGGAGCACGGTCCCCTGCAGCTCGGCTCGTGGCCGTGACCGTGGCACGTGCGCCCCTGCTCCTTCCGAGGCGGGACTCTCAGGGACCCGTGCCCAGTGCTCCCCGCGTCAGCGGGAGCGGGGAAGGAAGGCATCGGGGGAAGGAAGGCATCGGGGGAGCGAAGGCCGTCGAGGGCCCGTCGTGCGTTTTCCGTGATACTGAGACTCCGCCTTCCTCTTTTTAAATCTCATTCCTTTTCGCATGTTCTGCTCTGGGCCGGCTCTGGCAGTGACAAAGGCATGTCTCACAATTTCACGATTCAGACGGGCTGCCTGGATTTTAAGTCCTGCGAACGCCCCTACGTGGCAGACGTACCGCGTCCTTAAAGATGCTCT
>NW_011889167.1:27456-33208 GCF_000151845.1 Pteropus vampyrus | reverse complement strand
CTCACAGCGGAAGCACGGTCCCCTGCAGCTCGGCTCGTGGCCGTGACCGTGGCACGTGCGCACCTGCTCCCTCCGAGGCGGGACTCTCAGGGACCTGTGCCCAGTGCTCCCCGCGTCAGCGGGAGCGGGGAAGGAAGGCGTCAGGGGAGCGAAGGCCGTCGAGGGCCCGTCGTGCGTTTTCCGCGATACTGAGACTCCGCCTTCCTCTTTTTAAATCTCATTCCTTTTCGCATGTTCTGCTCTGGGCCGGCTCTGGCAGTGACAAAGGCGTGTCTCACAATTTCACGATTCAGACGGGCTGCCTGGATTTTAAGTCCTGCGAACGCCCCTACGTGGCAGACGTACCGCGTCCTTAAAGATGCTCTGAGTCAGAGGGGCGCAGGGCTCTGTGGCCACTGCGAACAGGGCGACCGTTGCCGCCGGCGGCGCACACGGCACGAGGTCACGCGGCTCGGCTTCTCACACGTGTGCTTCCTCGTCACCTTCCCCGGTGGAAACGAAGGGGCAGCTTTACGGTCGTGCGGCACGTGCTTCCGGCGAATTCTTCCCTCCCTGTGAAATCGTCACGTTAGAAGCTTTGTCTGCGGCACCCGAGTGGGGTCGAGACGGGAAAAGTAACCGCCACATTTGACTCCTTGTGGTCCAGGAGGGTCACCCCGACATTCTTACCGATATGAAGTAACAATGCTTTTTGATGATTTTTAGCAACCCAACTTATGGGCTCATGGTGAGACCCAATAAACGTCTCTCGGTGGGTTGTTCAGATGTAAGTGCGTGGATGCAGCATGGTGCTTAATTTGGTTTATGAAATAAACATTATATTTTCAATATTGAAGTCTCTGCATTTATAAAAGTTCAGAGATGTCGAGGCATAAACTGTAAGAGACTCCGTCACGTGGAGGAGGAAGAGCTTGAAGTTTAAAGCGGCTGCATCGCCCCGTCTGCTATTCCTGAAAAGGAAGCGGATAGGAAAGCAACAGACAGAAATGACGATAACGATGGACCGTGCGTTCGGGAATCGGCGTCTCGCGGAATGTTCCGGTGGCCGGTGAGGCACCGGGTGAGGCGCCGCTGAGCCCCCCCGGCCGCCTGTGCTGCCGTCAGCGATTCAGGCGATGCCGTCTCTGCTCGGAGCCACCGGCTGTGGAGGCTCCGCGCAACGGGCCCCGTGCGCCACCCGCTTCCCGACGCTCTTCGATCCAAGATCTTTAGAATGACGAACGGTTAGAATCAAGAAAGTATTTTCGAGTCTCCTGACCTGACCAGAAAAAGAAATTAATCAGAACCTAACTCGCCCATGTAACGTCATTCAGCTGGAAACACACGAGGGTCACGCTCCGCCTGAGCATCTACAGACAGCGACCACACACCTGTTATTCCAAGATTCCTCACGATGTGTTTTGCACCGAAGAGAAACCCCGTTCCAGTCTTTTTTCACGTTTGCTATTATTGCTGGAGTTTGAACGGCAGTCATTCCCTAAAACCTTTTAAAATAATTCTTTTTTTTTACTGCAGATAAAATAATGTATCAGTAACAATATACCTTGATGGAAGCTAGTATAATCAATACGATTCATCAGTTTAATTCGCCACATCCCGGGAACAGCTCCAGGAGTGAGTGAGGTTGAGTGGAACTCAGCTTTCGTACTACTTGCCGTGAAAATGCGTGTGGACACGTGCCTGACTGGCATGGTTACCTGTCGTCGACGTTTTCCTTTTCGTTGATTTGACAGACATTTCTGGAATGCTTACTGTGCGCCAGACACTGCATGTTATTCTGAGACATTTTAAATTACTTCCTGTTGTAATTGCACACGTTAAAGTAATAATTTATCAATGGATGACACTGCGGCTTTTCCCTCACGGGGTCCAGGGAGAGAGCTGGGCCCGCAGCCCTGGGGAGGGGCTGGCGGGGCGCCGAGGCTCAGGCCGCAGGCGGCCGGCTCCTTACACAGGGGTCTCGTCGGCGAGCACGCAGCACGTCATCGCGAGTTTCTACATAAATTAATCAATGAATTTTAAAAAGGCAAAACCAAACTAAATTCGTAAAGACTTGCGAGAGTGTCTGAGGCCCCGACGCCACAGAAGGAGCCGCCGCTTGAACACACCTGCCCCTTGACCGACGGGTGAAGCGCCCAACGGGTCGAGGAGGGGAGTCAGGTCAGGCGGACACGAGAATCGCACGTCAGGTGGACACGAGAATCCCACGTCCGCCGCCGAGAAGCACGCTGGCGAGTGGGGCGAGGTCGCGACAAGGAGGTCAGGGACGCAGAATCGCCAGACGTCCTGTTCGTTGAGAGCGTGGGGCAGGGGAAGTACTCTCCCTCCCGCCCTTCTGCGTCCTTGGCTGAGACCCCCACCCCACCCCGGAGTAAGGCACACGAAGGGGGGAAAGCAAACCGAAGTGTCATGACATGGACACATGGGAGACGCCCAGGAAGGTGGAGCAGCTCTCCAAAAGGGCCCGAGCATCACCCTAAATACCTTCTTCAGCAAAGGACGAAACAATGTGGGGCGGGGAAGGCCAGCTCGGGCTGGGGGGCGTGGAAGGGGGAGCGCGGTGAGCCGCGGAAAGCTGCTGTCGCCGGCCACGTGGGTAAGAGTTGGTAGAGATTTATCTGTTCAGGTCCCCTGCGCATTTTGTAATCGATCGTTTTTGGTTTTGTTTTGGTGTGGATTTATATGATTTCTTTGTAAATTCCAGATATTGACCCCTTGTCAGATGCATCGTTGGCGAATGTCTTCTGCCCCTCAGGAGGCTGTCTTTTCGCTTTGTTCATGGTGTCCTTTGCTGTGCAAAAGCATTTTAGGTTGATGTCGTCCCATTTGTTTATTTTTTCTCGTTTCTCTGGCCCAAGGAGATAGATCAGAAAAAATACTTGCTCGCATCCACGGTGCCAGGAAGAAAGTCAGAGCAGGCCCTGCGGGTCCCCGGCTGCCTGCGGGGCGGGGTCGGCCTCGCTGTCCGTTTGCGCCTGTTCGCGCGAGGCGCTCACGTCTGGATGGGCGCTCCTGGTGGCCACGCCCGTACCCTGAACACCACGTGTTCCACTGTGCGACATTCTGCAAACATCCTTCGGTTAATTAGCCACGTGATATTTTTTAAACTAAAGATAGCTGAAGTTCTTGACATAGCCAGTTTTGCTACATTGGATTAGAAATTTAGAAGACTTTAGATTGAAATCTTTCAAATATTCCCTAACCACACTACAGGATAGATTAGAATTCAGTCACATCTAAGAACCGTCACACGGTCCGTGCTGAAGGATTCTGAAGTGAATCTTAGGAAAAGTAACGTGTTGCTATTACTGGCACTTGTCACAACCACTGACAGCTCTGAATACAGAGCTGATAAAATTAGACAGTGATAAAATTAATGGGATTCATCGAAGGTTCTACTTCTGTTAGCCTTTGTGATCGCAACAGGCAATGTGTTTAGATCAGTGTTTTACCTATGCAAATCCAGCTTTATTTTAATAATTTAGAAAATTAATTTCTTTGTTTTTTTTTATGAATGAGAAAAAGGGCATTTGGAGTTTTAGCGACCTTTTATATTTATGCAGAGTGTATTCTTCTGTGGATGTTTGTATGAAATTCATTCATTCATTCATTCATTCGTTCGTTCATTCATAAAGAAAGCATTTCCGAGCATCTCCTGTGACTCAGGCAGCCCCAGCGGGTGGACGGGACCATGACCTGCCCGGAAGTGCACAGTCTCTCACCGACTCGTGGGTGAGGCAGGTGCAGAAACAACTTACTTTATTTTTATAAGTAGAGTTTGCTCATTAAAAACGTTTCATTCATACAGAAAAATGGAAAAAACAAACGCAAACCATCCCAAACTTAGGTATAATTTTAAAATAGGTTATTTATTTAAGTGTAATTATTAATTATAATAAAACATGTTATATGTAACTTATTATACTTTTTAAAACATTCCAAATTCCTTGCTTAGAGTTAATTTTTATCGTTGATTTCCAGACTCGGTAGGTGCTAGTTTCACATGCTGTTTATGTCATCGGTTTATTAATGGAAAATAACGAAAAGAGCTTTAACTTACCTGAGAGTCCCCATTTCTTTCTCAGAAATTTCTTTCTCGATACTGGACGAAGTTGAAACATAAAAAGAATAGATGAAGAGGGAGTAAGTGGCGGGGAGGGTATGTACCAACGGGAGAAGGGAGAGAAGGAGGGAAGAGATTCTGAGTTAGCGCTGATGGGATTCAACAGCAGCGGGCCAGCCCGCTCTCCCATGGGAAGCTGTGCGGCTCCGCCTCAGGCTTCGGGAGGCGGGGCCAGGGGCGGGGCTGGGAGGCGGGAAGGATCCAGAGGCTCCTTCAGTTCCTGATCTCGGCTCCCCAAGTGGGCGTGGGCTGCAGTCGTCCAGGCTCTGCTAACGTAGCTCTTCCGTATCTTGCAGTTCTTAACGTTTAGAAGGTGTATTATTTGCTTATTTTAGATGAGAATATAATCCACAAAAGTTATGACTCAAATTAGAAATGGTGGAAACTTTTTGGTTGAGATTTTAAATGATGTTCTATGAATTTCTAGATTATCTACTTGCAGATTTTTTTTCTCTGAGGAAAGTGTTCTCATTGTATTTTAGCCAATTTTTCTAGGAGCTACTGGCCAAGAACTAATGGAATTCATTAGTGGGAAACTTTCTATAGGTGCCCCATACACTTCGTAATCAGACATGTTTTGTTCTAGTTTTATTATAACTGATAGTAAATAAATATCTCTAAGTCTTGAAGATAATTGTCTCCAAATGGCTGTTTGGATAATAGTCAAACACGATAGTTCTAGAAAGGGGTTCTGTAGGCTTTGTCTTCAGCCCAACGTTTTAGCTGTAAGACATTATCATTCTGTTTCGGTCCCATCGTATATACGATGAGCGTCATTATCAGGCTCCGATAGCTCCCCCGTGGAGCCGTGAGAGTTAAGTGCGTTGCTCGTATGTGAAAGCAGATACGACGCTTTAGTAAAGGTTTGTCTGGTAGCTGTTAATTTTGATACTTTACAGTTAACATTACGTGCTGCTGATGGTTCTTAGCGCGGTTTCTTCCATATGTGGATTTTGATAAAAATCACACACATACTGTTTCATAGCCAAAGAAGTTGGTGAAAATTCGAATTAAGCAAAATAAAGTCCTCGGCCTTTGTGTGCTAATGTGCACTGAAAGTGTTCAGAGCCGCCTCCGGCACGTCCCAGTGTTCGGATGGGACAGCTCGCTTTCCCCTGGGTACCCGGGCCCCATGGAGCCGGCACGGAGCGGGGGAGCGGGCACATGCCGGGGAGGCCAGATCTGCGGGGCAGGACGCGCCGAGCGCTTGTGTGCAGGGTCCGTGGCTCCCACACGCGAAACGCCAGTAACTTGCCACTCGTGTGATGGCAGAACTGTCCCTTGAGATCCACACACCGCCGGGGGGCGGGGGGGGTGCAGAGACACCGCCTGGGGGGCGACCACCCCCCCGGGGAGGGCCCGGTAGTTGGGGGAGTGCCAGCCGGTCTCGTCCCTTAGGAGCTGACCATCCCCCCTAGGGATGAAGCCAGCGGAACGCTCGTGGAGACAGAACGCAGGGGTCTGAGAAGCGGTCACACGGGTTTATGCTCGCGTCAAACTTCGCAGAGCCGCACACCCGAATTTTGTGCATTTTAGAGCAGCTGTGTTATTCCTCGATCTTAAGGACGTCACTGGGAGACAGGTCTTGTGGAAAATGGTGCCGAGCAGGCTTGCGTGCAAGGGTGCGGG
>NW_011889167.1:22028-24871 GCF_000151845.1 Pteropus vampyrus | reverse complement strand
GTGAGGCGGTGATCGGGACCTGCCGTCAGCTTTGGGTGGCCTCGCGCTCGTGTCTCCTTAGGCCTCGGACCCGCACATGCTCGCGAAGAGTAGTTGCCAGAAAAGGCCGAGACCGTGGAGGACACCTCGCAGGCGAAGTCTGCTGTCCGGAGCCAGCCGCGCCTGAGGCCGCTTGGGGCCATCCGCCACACCAGGTCCTGCTCCTTCTCAGTGACGCAGGAAGCGCTCTGTTTTGAGTGCGGCCACACGCGTGTGCGTTGTGTCGTTTGCTCAGTGAAGGGAGGCGTGCTCACGATGCCGTGGGACCCGCAGAGCTGCACGCTTTGGGCGGGCGCGGGGCCACCTCCCCCCGTGCGCGGGACGGCGTCGGCAGCGGGCAGGCGTCATCCGGAGCAGCCAGGGCCCCCTAGGCCGATGGCGAAGCCCTTCCTTTTCCGTTCGGTGCAGAGTGCGGGGTGCGTGCGTGCCGGACGGCCTAACGGGACGGTGCAGCCTTAACCCACCCGGTTCCTCCGACCTCGCCACGGTTCGCCATTGGAGTGGAAAGCAGACTCCGGTGGAAACGTAACACAGAATCGAAGAACAGCCGTTCAGCTGGCAGGTCACCTGCGGCGGGCTCCTCCAGGCTGGCGGCCCTTTCACGGTTGGTGGCCGCTGGCTCCTGGCCAGGATCGCAGAGGGTGACAGGGCAGCAGCTCCCGTCCCCAGCAGGCTAGGACCCTCTAGACTGAGCAGGTGTGACACAAACGTGCACATCTTCCTGAGACCTAAGCTGAGGGCTCCTTCCGCTGACCAAAGGCCGGGCAGGGGTGGGGAGTGAGGACGCGGCTGCTGGCGGGGACCGGGGGTGACGTGCGGGGACCAGGGGTGACGTGCGGGGACCGGGGCTGACGTGCGGGGACCGGGGCTGACGTGTGAGGACTGAGGGCTTTCCGGTCGCTCTGCCACACTCCGAACGTGTCCTTTTCCTTCGGGGAGCATTTAAAATCAGTGAATATCATTTACCACCAAGCACCTCAGTGAATTGTCTTTTATTTTTATTTATTTATTTTTAACTCATCACGATTCTGTAACTCTGGCCAACCATGCTCCTTGGGCCAGCATGTCCTTGCTGGAGGCGGCCCCCGAACAGCGGAGCCGCCGTCACGGTCGCCGGGGCTGGCGCGTCTCATTCGTTGTTCTGCTCCTTTTGCTGAACACACGCAACCTCGCGGTCGAGCGGCCACGCTCACTGTCACGTGTCGAGATGAGCGAGAAAGGCTGGACGCGCTGCCCGAGGCCACGGGACTCTGGACCCGTGATAGACCGACTCGCTCGCTGTCCCCGTGCGGGTGCATGACGTCCCTGTCTCGGTCAGCGGGCCGCAGCATTCACGCGGGAGGCCAAGCGGAGGGGACCAAGGCTGGGCCAACTCTCGTGTCCGCGTCTTAAAGCAGAAGGCGAACTCACCTTAAGGGCATCGCTTGTCCCTAGATTTCCCACTGGAGGGGCCCGTGAGGTCACTTTGTAATGGAGACGGCATGGCGGCGTTAGAGGCTGTCCTTCTGGACAAACAGCTTTACTCCTTGTTGCGTCGGAAGTGGTCCCAGGCAGCGCACGTGCCCGTCCGCGTCTGTCCCGTCTCGCAAGCAGGTGTCCTTGCTCCCTGCTGGCCCAGCATTCTGAAGAAGCTGGGGTCGTAGGCACGGTGACACCTCTGCCCTTCTGGGTAGGTCGTCTGAGATGATTTTCCTCTTCCCAAGGACGATCTAGGGTAGTAGGAGGATTCAACGCAATTTGTCCACATTTGCGAAGATTCAGTGATTCTTTTTCAAACAGAGTTAATACCATTAGCACCGAGCAATCAGTTCCAGGCTTTACTTCATGGCGTTGAAAATATTTTAGTGTATTTTGTTCTTGCCTCTGTGTCGGCTCCATCCTGAGTTTCAACGAACGCTTCTATCGTGGCGTCTGGCGTGAGGCATTAAACTCGTTTTCTTTGAGGGAAGATAAATGGGGACGTCATTTTATCTCCGTCTTTCCGTTGCAAAACGGAATTCCTAACCGGTGCGGTCCTCATCATCCTCGCGCTGAGATGATGGCGACTTCCCCTCTTCAGTCGGAAAGCTGTGCGAGGCGGTCATCATCACTGACTGGAGCCCTGCTCTCAGGGGTCACGTTTAACTCCCAGGGACTTTTCAGCAATAGCCTCTTGACATGCAAATATGAGTCTTGGGTAAACTGAAGCGAATTCCCGCAGGAGAAGTCAGCGCCTGGAGGATTAACCATCCCCCGCCACTTAATTTACGGTCTCGTTTTAAGCCAGCTGTTGGTTCAGTGTGGCATTTTTTTATGGAAGAAGATGCCTTGCATTGGGAGCAGGCAGTTACAACCATTGAAATTCCAGCGGTCAGACCCTCGCTGTGGACAGTTGGCATCTCTGAGCTGTCTTGCTGTGGCCTTCGATGCCCCAGGACACTTGCCTGAGTCAGGAGATCCATAAACTCGAGTCCGTCCTCACTTATGTGGCCGTCTGGAGTTTTTACTCTCCATTTCAGGGCAGGGCGATGTATTGATCTGGAAATATGGTTTCCTGATGGCGTCATGGTTTTGAAACCCTTTCTCCTCGCCAAGAAAGGGCAGCTCTTTAACCAGATCCATGAGGCGCCCTTAAAAAACCAGCACTGACTGTAAACGGAACAGAATAGTAACAATAGATTGCGGGTAACGAGTGACATATAACCATCAACGGCGAATTCAAATGACTACTCAGAGGGTCTCAGAGGAGGGACCAGAAGGGCCGGTTCAGAGGACGAGGCGTCAATGTTTTCTTCTGGTTTTTCACCTTCGACCTCACTGGCTGG
>NW_011889167.1:18833-21213 GCF_000151845.1 Pteropus vampyrus | reverse complement strand
CAGGTGAATTTTGCTGTATGAGACAGTCTACAGTATTACCGACAGCTGTTACCCCTGTATACTCAGCTTAGTTTATTTTAGGGACAATTATGATTTAGGAGTTACTTGTATTTTACCAGTTATGACAAAAAAAGGGAATGCATAAACTTTGTTTTCTTTTTTTAAATGATTATATATTTAAGAATGAAAACAATGAATCAGGAAAATATTGAAAGCCATTTTTATCTCGTATAACTAAAACTATAAAATGATGTCAGCTGGAAACTTAGAGCATTCTATAGTATAAATTCATATCAGAGATCAGTCGTTTTCTGGAACTACATAGCTTAGCATATGTTGGTAAAAATGAAGGCAGAATTCTTAAAACCGTAAATCAGTTTGAAGAGGTTATAGTAATTAAAAGTTCAAAAAATAACGTGCCTGAAAACACGGTTTACGTAATAAGTGTATCACCTGTGTAGTGTAGAGATCCGGGGTCTTTCTCCTGAGCTGGAAGCACGTGGGATGGAAAAGGCCCTCGAGGGTCACAGGGATATTGTGTCCTCGTGGCTCGTGTCGTCCCCCTGCCTTGTCCGTCCACGGTCAGGAGTAAGAGCCCGTGAGGCGCGGGCCGTTCAGCAGACTCTTCGCGCTGGACACGGCCTTTGCGGATCGTCCGCATGCTAGAGGCTCACTCGTGGCCTCAGGAAGCTGACTACACCTTAGAGAGGTGGGAACACAGAACTGAGCCATTTCCTGCGAAAACTCAGTCTGGACGTGAGGAGAAGAGAGACTAACGCTGACTGTAAATATAAAGCGTTTTAAAACCGTTTGCCGAGGGCCACCTTCAATTCTGCGAGGCAGCGGTTCACACCACACCTGCAGGTCACTGCCCCCAGGGAAGAGTCCCTCTCGACTCACCTCGACAGACCAGATGGTCAAGGCTCTGTGTCCGTATCCCACTTCTTAAGGAACCTGTTCTTAAGTGAGTCACCTGTCCTACAGGTGTGCAGGTTTAAGTTCTCTGCAGCCAGGCTGAAGCTCTTAGTCCTGCACAGGTGTACCAGCCTAGCTGTTGAAATTCCGGCCGAGAGCTTGAGATAATTCCTCTTCAGTACACAGTGCCAGATTAGGAACAGGGCGTTTGGTGACCTCCGTGGCAAGGGTGTCAACGGTTTGCGTTTCCCCCAGTAGCCACGGGGGTCGGGGTGGGGGGCACTGGGCTGCCCGTCTGGGGCCCGACCCCGCTTTCCGAGACCACGCTCTCGTCCTCCATCGCTTGCCAGGCCGCTGGCCGCGCGGGCAGGGCGGGCGAGTGTGTGCTCGTCCGCAGCAAGCGTCCTTCTTCAGGTCGTCTCGGCCGCCCGTGCATCTCCGAGCTGCGCTGCCCGTGGACAGCCATTGTTGTAAAACATTAATGACACGTTTTCGGCACGACTGAATGTCACCCATTTACTCCAGCCCTCTAGA
The DNA here is from genome assembly GCF_000151845.1 of Pteropus vampyrus. NCBI lineage: Eukaryota > Metazoa > Chordata > Mammalia > Chiroptera > Pteropodidae > Pteropus > Pteropus vampyrus. The sequence continues at coordinate 19,764 of NW_011889167.1, read as the reverse complement.
GCGGTCACTAGCAAACGCCCCCAAAGCAGGCATTCCATGGGAATGTCAACGAGTCTGATGTCTCTGTAATTGGCCTAATTATGGAGGAAAGGATTTATAATATCCTCATAAACACCCAAAGTTATTAGTGCCATTCCCTGCGTAGGTAGTTATTGCTGAGCCGTTACAACCTGAGCAAGTTTAAGAAAGAATAATGCTCTAATAAACAGGATGTTCACAGGTTCGTGGCTGACTTCTCAGGGGCTGTCACTATTGTGCACCATCCCTCACCATTGATAACTGTAATAAAATTTAAATTATACGAATTTGCAATAACCTCAAGACCTGCTCTACTTAGAAATAGCAGCAATCAGAAGGTCCGTGTCAGGAAGTTATGCACGTCATTAAAGTATTTAGGAGTACCCCATGGATGGAGACTGAGCTTGGGCTAACGTCCCTAAGCCAGCAAAAAAAAACAGAGCTGTCAAAGTGACCGAACTAAGTAAAAACGCATATACGCATCAACACAGGTTAAATGCCAACAATTTCAAAGTAGACATTTTAAAATCATGATGATATGGACATTTTTCTTCCGTTTTAAAAATTGGTACGTTTTTCTGGGTTTAAATAAAAGGAACGTATATGACGACATGGAATGATGGCAGTGAAGTGTATTCCTTAGGATGAAATACATTTTGCAGAAAGGAAGTCCGATTTGTCCTGTAATAGTCATTCTTTCATAGCCCTTTGCTTATCGATACACAAAGCCCATTTAAGAGCATTTCTCTTATAGCTAAACTAACTTCGCCCAGTTTTTGAAGAGTGTGTTCTTTAAACGCATTTTTTTATCTTTAGTTCAACAGGTTCCAACCATCACAAAACAGTCAAAAGTGCAAGTCGCCTTTCCCTTTGACGAATACTTCCAACTTGAATGCGAAGCCAAAGGGAACCC
>NW_011889167.1:17143-17818 GCF_000151845.1 Pteropus vampyrus | reverse complement strand
AGCGTGAGAGGGAGGGAGAGAGTGGGTAGAGGAAGCCGTCGGCGGGGAGGCAAGATGACCCTAAGGAACACGTGTCCTGTGAAACGTGTCCTGTCGAAAGAGTGACTAGATAGGTCGCTGTGAGAACGCGGGGTCCCGAAGACCCCCACATTCGCACGGGTAATCTGTATATTAAACGCTGAATGAGGTCAGTGGGAAGGCGTGGCCTGTCTGTTCGACGGGTACAGTTTAAAAGGCGTTTACAGCCTCGTCCGCAGCACTGACGGACCCGTGCCGTGTGTTCTGTGCGATACAAGTCTGCCACGTTCGTCAAAACCCATAAAAATGTTCTTGTTATTGGCGTATCAATCTCACTTCTAAGGAGTCGGCCCAAAGAGCTATTTGGACACGTACCAAAAAATAAATAGGGATGGTTTATCACGGCGTGGCACGTAAAAGGGAGCAAACGGAAAGAGCCAGGTCACCTAGACAGTAACCGCGTGGCAGAATATCATGCTTTGCTAGCATCGTAATAGCTAAAGAAGCCCACCTGGCAAATGATATATTAATGTGGTCTCAAATACGTAAAAATCGGGCATTCCCTTTCCAACTGGAAAAATTAAAAAACAACTTTAGCTTAAAAAGAACAGAACGAAGCCACTTCAGTGCTTAAGCTCTTTGTTATAACAGCTTTTT
>NW_011889167.1:8195-8617 GCF_000151845.1 Pteropus vampyrus | reverse complement strand
CGGGGGGCCGGGGGGGCGAGGGCGTGCGGGCCGGACGCCGCCGCCGGTGGACTGGACGGAGGTCTCCGGGTGCTGCTGGGAAGCGTGCCCCGGGGGCTCCCTTCCCTTGTGCTCGCTGGCCCGCCCGCCACTCCCTCAGTGAGACCGGACGGGAGGGCAGAGGCGGACCGGGCGCGGTTGCGGCCTGCGAGGGAGGAGGCGCAGCCGGGGCGTCCCGCTCAGCGGCCCCGCGCTTCCCCCCAGAGCTGGAGCACATCGAGCAGGACGAGCGGGTGCACGTGAGCCGCCAGGGCGACCTGTACTTCGCCAACGTGGAGGAGCGGGACAGCCGGAGCGACTACTGCTGCTTCGCCGCCTTCCCCCGGCTGCGGACCATCGTGCAGAAGATGCCCATGAAGCTGACCGTCCGCAGCTGTGAGTGC
>NW_011889167.1:7827-8145 GCF_000151845.1 Pteropus vampyrus | reverse complement strand
CGGGACGTCCACTGACTCTCCCTGATCGGGACGTTTCCAGCTTCGCACGGCTCTGACCAAAGGCCTTGCCGTGGATCCTCACACATCAAGCTGCCATGAGCTGCCGTTTGCCGGCTTCTTGCCGAGTTCCAGACACCGAGCGGCTCGGAGGACGTCGTAGGCCCCGCGGGACGTGGAGGAAGGGTCTGCGGACACCTCCAAAAACAAGTCGTGAGAAACACGCGCCTCATCCTAAAAGCCGGGACGGGGTCTGGGGTCAAACTGTTCTCAAGTCCTCCTATTATTGTAGAGGAGGATAGAGGTCAAATTTAGACTCTA
>NW_011889167.1:7265-7777 GCF_000151845.1 Pteropus vampyrus | reverse complement strand
GCCGGAGCGACTACTGCTGCTTCGCCGCCTTCCCCCGGCTGCGGACCATCGTGCAGAAGATGCCCATGAAGCTGACCGTCCGCAGCTGTGAGTGCGGCGGGGCCCGAGCGCGCTGTCCCGCGCCGCGGCCGAGGTCTGTGCTCTGCCCGCATTAGTTCCGCCCCGGCCACCTCACCCCGGGAGAGCCGCCTGTCCGCTGCCAGACCCAGACCTCAGCCCACATGCCCCTGCGTCCGCAGGTCCGATCCGATCCCCTCGGCGGGGGGCGCACGCCCATATCCCGGGGGCCGGCAGGCCTTAGACCTGCATCCCGCGGGCCGGAAACACGGGGCGGGGGGGAAATGGCAGAGTCAAAACAGAAAGCAGCAGCAGGACGGACGGCTTCTGTCCCCAGCGAGCCGTTCCCCGGCTGACACCCACTCGCCGGGCTTCTCTGCCCTGCTTGATCCCGCAGAGGCCACTCCGGGGTCCCGCGCGGGGGCGCAGCCGCAGCCGTAGGGTGCGGGGCAGAG
>NW_011889167.1:6864-7215 GCF_000151845.1 Pteropus vampyrus | reverse complement strand
CAAAACCTGGCGGAAACCCTTGACGAACAAGAACAGGTCAGGAGCCCTCGGCCTCGTCGGGTGACCCCGGTCAGCCCGCCAGGTGCCCTCGGAGCTGCCCGGCGGCCCCGGAAACGAGCCCGGGGTCTGCAGACGGCGTCGAGAGCTGCCCGGGTCTCCTCTCCCCCTTTTTCTTTTGCTTTTCTTCCCAAGCTAAATGGTGGAAAAACCAATCACCCCGCAGAGAAACATGTCTCTGGAGCCTCCCTCGCCTCCTGGAAAGGATCCCTCCAGGTGGCTAAAGACTTAACTGGGGGGCGAAGGGCTCTTCGAGAGTAGGAGGGGACCGCGCCGTGCGTGCGCGGCCCGGGC
>NW_011889167.1:6249-6814 GCF_000151845.1 Pteropus vampyrus | reverse complement strand
AGTCAGAGAGGAGAGAAACAAAAGGAAAAGCGAGATGAGCAGAAAGAAAAAATAGGAATAAATCCAAGTGTCCGTCACTGACAAGATGAACGAGACCCCGTGCGCCAAATGAATAAGAAAAGCCGTAAGCTCTTCGCAGCGGAGCGCGGTGGAATCGTGCGCGTGAGCGTCGTTAAACGGAGCGGGTGGGAATGGCATCCGGCCAAACGCGACGTGAGCAAGCGGGTGGCTCTGGGAGCGTCGGTCACCGCAGACGGCGAAAGGGCTTCCTGACGCCGAGTTCACCGGGCCACAGGATGTTCGATCGTGAGAAGCAGCAACGAGAAGTCCAGGGAGAAACGGACCGTGAGGGGGTTGGTCATGGATCGCTTTCTGGACCCGGGAGCTGAAGCGCACAGCGTCGGTGAGCACAGGGGAGGCTGGAACACGGGAGCCTGGCACACGGACGTTTGTCACATGGAAGCCTGGCACAAGCTCCGGCTGGTGACCGTGTGAGACCATGGTACCCAAAACTGCGGAATGCGTTTTCTCCAATATTTGATGATAAGTGAGCTGTGCAGAAAAT
>NW_011889167.1:5834-6199 GCF_000151845.1 Pteropus vampyrus | reverse complement strand
ATGAAATATAATATTCTGTATGTATAAATCACTTCACACACCTCTAAGGGAAAAGCAAAACAGACGGACAGTCAGAAACGAAGGAGCGAAAAGGCGCGAACGCGCGCCTCCGACGGGGTCCCCGATCACAGCGCCAGCGTCACGAGGATCCAGAAACAGATCCGCCGTAACCCAAACGATGAACGCATTCGACCCCACGAAATCAGGCTCTGTCACAGAGCCCAAGTCACGCCGGGCGGGCACACGTGGCCGCCAGGACGCGTTCCCGGCCGCGTCTGTGGGGGACGGGCCGTCACCCCCTCCATTGAAGGCAGCTCACGTCCTTGTCCACGCCCGTGTGCCCGGTCCACGTGCCCCGGGGATAT
>NW_011889167.1:3482-4822 GCF_000151845.1 Pteropus vampyrus | reverse complement strand
GAGAGGGCGTGACATGAGGTGCACACGGCCAGCACGCCTGGTGGCCCTCTGCTCGGGTGGCAGGGTGCCAGCCTGTTCCGTGCACACCACATCACACTGCGGTGACGTCGAGTGGACAAAGGATTTACATGAGCGTTTGGAACTAGAGTCCAAAGTTGCGTTGAACCTGGGGGTGTCCTCGTTCCCCGTTGTTTGAGAAGGGGATTCCGAGGGAAGTGAGAAATGGGACATTTCCGTGTGCGCTCAGCGGGGGGCCCCGGTTCCCGCCAGCGGCGTCTCCCGCGGGGGCCTGAGGCGGCATGCAGCCACCTCCACATCCACAGGTGCCCGGTGTCCGCCACCGGCTCCCGAACCGGGGTTTGCGCGTGCGGGGCCCCGGGGGCTGCCCGCGGCGGGACCCTTATCCAGGACTGGGGCTCGTGAGGTGAAAGACACACGCGGCCACCGCCCGGGGCCAGGCGTGGGCACCGTGGGGAACAGAAAGCCTAGGCTGTCAGTTCACCAGCGCTTTCGTGAATACACAAATCCCCCGGACCGTGTTTGAACGTCCGATTTGAAAGTGCGGTCCTCGGAAGCGTCGTGAAACTTGGTGCCATCCTTTTGATGCATCCGAGAGATGGTCCACACTGCGGGCTAAGCGGCGTCTGTGTAAACGGAAATCTGTTAAGATAAGTGACACGTGTGCATCTGTACAGACACGCACACGCACACACACATGCACACGCACACGCATGGCACCTGTCTTTAAGGGCGTTTTAAGAAAGATGTAGTGCCCGGGACTCTGACTCTCGTAGTTTGTGAAACACAAGTGATTTCTCTTTTCTGTTTAGCGAACTCGATCAAGCAAAGAAAGCCCAGCCTGCTGTTGCCCCCCGCGGAGCGGGGCCCCGAATCCTCGGTCACCGTCCTCAAGGGGGACGCCCTGCTGCTCGAGTGCTTCGCGGAAGGCCTGTGAGTGCCGCTCCCCACTGCGCACGCGCTCTGCAGGGGGCCCTGCCGCCCGGGCGGGTCTGCGCACGCGCCCGCAGCGACCCCTCAGGCGCGGCCGCGTTGCCCCCTGCCCGCAGGAAGCAGTCTGCGCCTCGCCCTGCAGGTTTCAGGCTGTGGCCGAGACCGAGGTGCGATTGGATCGCTCCGTCGGCTGTGACAGTGTGAGCGGGGGTGGGGTGACCACATGCGTAGAGCTGGGCGCTCCTGCGATGGTCCAGACGTCCCTAGATAAATTATGGCTCACGTTCACCTGGCACTTAAAATAATCATTTTATTCTGTCCTTCCAAGCGTGGGTCTTGGGGGATGAGCCCGATGTTCGAGGGCCGGCAGAAGCGCCCGTGTGCGGGGA
>NW_011889167.1:0-2172 GCF_000151845.1 Pteropus vampyrus | reverse complement strand
GCCGGCTCTCTGTGTGCTTTGCGGCTGCCTTTTGTTCCTTCGTGTTGATGGGGTGATGCAGTCTTTCTAAGGAGGGGAGATCCGGCTCACCCCGCTTTCCTCTGCTCCCACCGGTGCTGGCTCCTCTTGGGCAGCCAGGCCTGCGGGGCCCAGCGCAGTGTCCTGCGTCCGCCCACTCCGTGGCCCTCTCCCCGAGCCGTGTCCTCCAGTGCCAGCCTCCGGGGAGTAAAGGACCCCAAGATTTCCCTCGGTGGCTGTCGGGTCCCTTCTACCCTGCTTGCCAGACGTGGACAGGGAAGAACGCAGTGACTTCCGGCCACTTCCCACCAGCCACAGGGAGATTTCACCCTTGACACTCCCCTTGTAATATTTCTGGGCGTCTGGTCACCCGTCCCTCACCCGGTCACCCGCTCATCGGGCCGCACCCGCCCAGCACTCGCCGTGGTCAGCCCCCTTAACGGAAGAGCAGGATTTCTGAGGAGGGGACCATTCGAGGGGGTTGCGGGGACAAGACCCTGCCCAGCCCTGGGTCACACTGACGGTGGTGGCAGGTCACCCACGCCCGGGAGGGTGGCTGTTACACGGCCGGTCTCGGGGTGCAAGTGGAGATGACGTGCTAAGGGGTGTGTCCCGTGGGTTTTTCATGTTTTATTTTTTTACTTTTAAAAAACGTGTGTCATTTATTTATTGTTTCTCAGACCAACTCCACAGGTTGATTGGGAAAAAATGGGCGGCGATTTACCAAAAGGGAGAGAAACTAAAGAGAATTACGGCAAGACCTTGAAGATCGAGAACGTCTCCTACGGGGACAGAGGGACCTACCGCTGCGCAGCCAGCAACTCCCTGGGCACCGCCCGCCACGACTTCCGCGTCACAGTGGAAGGTACAGTGCCCGCCCCGAGCGGGCTTGTTTCCTTCTGCTTCAAAACGTGGGCGCCGACGCGTGTGGGGGGCCCCGCCCCAGGGCGCGCGTGAGAACAGGTAAGCCGCTTCCAGGGCGCCCTGGGCTGTGTCGCACGCCGTCAATCTGCTTTGTCATCCACCCACAAAGCCACACAGAAGGGACACATGACAAGGAATGAGCTCGCGTTAGGGACGAAGCCCAGACGGCTCCCCCGAGTCGCTCAGATGGCCACTAACCGGGGCCTCTCACCACCGTATCGTGAGGGACGCCGTTCCTCGTGACACGCAGTCGGCAGCGGCCCGGGGGGGAGCTTGGGCCGTGCGCCCCGCGAACCCGCTTCACCTTCGGTGCCTCAGTCTTCACCAGAGAAGTGAGCGAGCGACACCCATGGCTGCCTTAGGCCTTTCCCGGACACGTTATTGTTTTGCCCACGTCTATGATCCAGACGATGTTCCACACGTTGCTTACAGGGAAGGAAGAGTAGACTGAGGTATAACTATGAATTCTCCACCCACAGGTGCAAAACCGCGTTACGTTTAAGTCATCTCTCTGCAAGCCCACGCCATTGCGTGTGGGGTTGCAGAAATAAGTAGGCAATGATTTCATCCTTTAAAAAAGGGGGAGCTGCGAAACGTCCGTGGCGGGGTACCTCTGGGCAGAGGGAGAGGCTCCCGGCTCTCGCTGGGGGTTTGGTTGGCACAGGCCGCCTCTGCGTGGTGCCGCGGACGGTATCGATCCAGCTGATAGGATGATGACGAGGCTGCTGCTCGCTGAGCGCTGTGTGGGCTCCGGCTTGGCGGGAATTGTCCTTTCAGGTCCCCATTCAGAGACTGGCACCCTAGGGCTTCCCTTTACATTCCGATAAAGTTCACTTCTTCAAGATTCAGTTCGCACAGGGAGCGCCCATGTCGAGGCCCAGCGTGTCAATTAATGGAAGAGTAAACGCTCAGGCACCAGTTGTGCTCAGAGCGAATGCAGGAAGGTCCCCGTTCCCAAGGCCTCTCCCATCGACGTGTCACCAGCCGGGTTGCGGGGAACAGAAAACCCAAGACGGGGACGTCGTTTGCCCTGGTCCCTCGAGCGGAGGGACGCGTCCCTCTGACATTAGATTCACCAAGACGCCCCGCGAGGGAGAGCTGGAGGGATTCATGGCATCCGTGCGCGGAGCCACCGTGGCGCTTCCGTGCCATTTGGCACGGGGGGCTGTTTGTCTGGAGGCCCTCCCCCCGCCCGGCCCCAACACAGCCCGGGGAGCAGAGCCCGATTGT
>NW_011889166.1:773094-774405 GCF_000151845.1 Pteropus vampyrus | reverse complement strand
AATTATTTTGTTCTCAATGTTTTTAAAGAGGAATATCTTGGTAAGAAAGCTTATGTCTTTCTCAAAATTATATCTAAAAGGGAAGGCAAAAACGTAGTAGGAGAGATGAAGAGTCAGCAGGATCTGGAAGAGAGCGGTCAGTGGGCCAGGCCCCCGGGATATCTACCTGCCCTGGCCAGGGACTGAGATGATGCTGACTGAGAACCGGGCTCAGCATCCAGTACCCACTGTGGAGAGGCTAAAGAAAATTACTGGATCTCGTGCCGAAAGAATCGTGAGTTAAAAAGCACGATTGCTTTACGGATGAAGAGGCCGAAATCCAGAGAAAGCCCCGAAATCGTTCAAGGTCATGCAGTCATTGAGAAAGGAGGATACAGATCTCGTGATCTCCATCCAAAGGCTTCCCTACTAGACACCGCTAGCGGCTTTATTGGGGCACCCCGTGCGGATCAGAGAGCAAAATCCTGTGCCGGTGTACTAGCCTAGCCTAGCCTAGGTGTATTTTTAATTAAATTTAAATACTCCCAATTGAAAAACAAAAAAAGTAAAAATCACGATTTTAGCCAACGGAGATATTTGTGTAAACCAAAATCATTCTGTTGCTAAGTTTATTTAACCACAGATAAATTAGACGTAGGAAAAAAAAAAAAAGAAAGCATTTTTACCTTTATTGGCCAACTTTATTCGAGACATTAAATCTGAGTCCAGAGGCAACATTTAAAATACAGTGTCACGAAAAAGGGTAAAAGAATTTGACATGAGCAAGCATAGTCGCCCCACAGTGCACCCTGCCAGGCGATACCTGCCTTTCATCGTGTCTGAGCTACAGCACACAGTTGTGGGTATTGTGGAACACCAGCGGAATTCAAGTGATTTCTCGCCCGTAGAAGAGCAAGCTGTGTCTGTGTATTGATTATTACTCTACGGGTATTGATCAATTTTGCATCTACTTTAAAATTCATTTCTATAGTCCTGTATTCCTGATCGTTTATACGTGTGCATTTGTTTTAATTTTCCTTGGACCCAGTTATAACATCATAAAGAGTTAAATAAATACTCTGATGGATATTTTATGTATTTATAAGAGTCATTATTTTACTCTATCTTAAAATTATCATTTATTTGCATACACTAAAGATAATACACTACATAAATGATAATAAATTATCATTTATTAGCATACACTAAATGGAGGGGGAGGGGGAAGTAGACAGGTTCAAGGGGGTCTAATATGGGGTGACAGAAAGAAGTCTAACTCTGGGAGGTCAACATACAGTGTAAATATATATATGCCTTACTGTTAAAGTGTAC
>NW_011889166.1:770519-772314 GCF_000151845.1 Pteropus vampyrus | reverse complement strand
ATCATAAAGAGTTAAATAAAAACTCTGATGGATATTTTATGTATTTATAAGAGTCATTGTTTTACTCTATCTTAAAATTATCATTTATTAGCATACACTAAAGATAATACACTACATAAATGATAATAAATTATCATTTATTAGCATACACTAAATGGAGGGGGAGGGGGAAGTAGACAGGTTAAAGGGGGTCTAATATGGGGTGACAGAAAGAAGTCTAACTCTGGGAGGTCAACATACAGTGTAAATATATATATGCCTTACTGTTAAAGTGTACAGCTGGAACTTATTAGATTTCATTAACCAATGTCACCACAAATAATAATGATAATGATAATAAAGACAATGGACAGCGTTCATTCCAAAGCTGGAATCTAAGCCTTATCTCTAATCGGTCAATGCGACACCACCTCCCCCTACAGCCTCTCCTGCCTAAGGCCATTTCAGGTACACGTGTGCTCACCGCCCGAGCGAGAACACAGCCTTCTGCAAGCTATGGACGAGGGTATTTCTGCAATGGGGTAAAGGGTCAGCATGGTTTTTAACATTCTGATTGGGGCGACCTGGAACGGACACAGGCTACAGTGCAAAAAACCCGAAAGCTGGGCAGAGTGGGGGGGCCCAGGCGACCCTCAGGCTCCGGCGGCTGCTGCCAAGGGAACCCAAGACCCTGACGGGCTCATTTGCTGTTTCCTATCTATCTGTCGCCTCCTTCATGCTCGACGCAAAATGCCATCTTCGTCACCAGAAAAAAAAAATCTGTCACATGTGAAAGGCTGTACGAAACGAATGGAATTATAGTCATGAGGTGGCACGTGATTATTTTACCTCGCAAGTAAATAAAATAATCTCAAATAAAATGACCTCGAAGGGGTCTTGCCACTCTAACCACTCATAATAAATTCTCTGGTTATGTATAAATGGCCAAGGTCGTGTATGTTTTATTATATGTTTAATCTGTTAAAAAAAAAAAAAAAAGTCTGTTGCAAACAGGGATTAATCCTGTTTCATTGGCAGGCACGAGTTCTTTCTAACAAGCAGTTTAAAAATGCACCTCTGCATGGAAGCGACGTGAGTCAGTTTTCAGTCTGGAGTTCATGTTCGAGAATATTCTGAATAGAAATAGAAGGTTAAGCTAAAATAATGAAATTCAGAGGGTGGAAGTAATAATACTTCTGAGTGGCATTTCCACGGAGCTTCTCGTCCCCCTGGGAGGGGGCAGGGTCCCTCTTTCATCCCGAATCTGAAGGTTGTAAATGTCACTCACTCGGGTGGAGAGAGCAGGAAGTCGATGGCAGCCGCTCCCTGGGAGCTGGCGGACACCGAGGACTCCACACTGTGTGCGCGGGGCCGGCTCCGTGCGTGAACAGTTAGGGAGCCTTTGTGACCTCCCTCGAAATCGTATTGATACGTTTTATTTGGAATGTGAGAAGACTTTCCGGCTTTACCTTGGTCTCTCTGAGTGTGACTTGAGGTGCTAAGCAGAGGGAAACAAGCCTGACAACAAATTGCTCCTTTGAATCTAAAGGAATCTGGATGCTTCTGCTCTGAGAGAGAGAGAGATTTCAAGGACGGGGCTTCTGAGACACACTCTTGGGTTTCTGGCTTGGGATGTTTAAGGTTACTGAAACAACCCGAAGACTGTCTTACCCTTAACTATCTCCAATCCCCTTATAGGGGCACCAGAAGGGACCAACCTGGCACTGTTACTCTTCCTGAGCAAGGAGGGACCGCTGTCCAGTGGAAGCCACACGCACGTCACGGAGGGGCTGCACCTGTCCACGGGGCCATCGAC
>NW_011889166.1:767624-768649 GCF_000151845.1 Pteropus vampyrus | reverse complement strand
TATGACAGGCTCTCTGGTCTCTCTTTCGTCTCTGCCTGGAGCCCAGCAATGCTCAAGGTCGGGGCTTATGTCAGCTGGAGTCCAGAGTAAGGAAATTGCAGACCAGAGGCAGAGGTGCCCACATTAGATACTCAGCATGAGCAAGAGAGAACCCTTACGGCAAAGCCCCGAGACTTGGGGATCCTTTGTTACCGACACACCTTCTTCCCCAGGCTGGTGGACAAGCACAGCGAGCCGAGCGTGTGGTGTGGAGGGTGTTTGGCGAGGTGGGCATAATGACACACTACTTAGATGCCCTCCGCAGAAGGGGCTTGTCCCAGCTGCCGAAACAGTCTTCCTCTGCTTACCCAGGGATGGCTCCAGCTTTTCAAAGCCTCCTCACTCAAGGTCACACCTCCCCAGGGGCAGCTCACGTCCAATGCCTGGTGGAAACAGGGGTATAAAGGACCAGCCGCTTCATCTCATTCGGGACAAATCCGATGGGCCATTTTGGCCCCAGAGCTCTCATAGAGATGACCGCGGCATCATTTTTGACTTCTCCGTCTGTCCAGTCCCGTTTATCTGTCCTCCTTTCTGCAGCGGATGACCCCAAGGGACCTCCTTAACCTCCTGCACCTTAAACTCCATCTCACAGTCTGCTTCCTGGAGAAGCAACCTGCAAAGGAGCAGCAGACACGGGAGTGGACGTGCTCAGACCTCGAACCTCAGAGCACTAGGGGACCGACCGCCCTGCATGAGACCCAGATGAAGCCTTCATTTCTTGCAACACCCCCGACATGTTGCCAGTCCAGGAACGACCTCATAAAGGTGACGCAACACAGCTTTCCACCCAGTGGAGGATCCGGCACACGAAGACACTCTTTTTGGAGAAAAATCACTTTGCACCATTGTTCCATTTGCTCCCTAATCATAGTGCTGGGCTGGAACAGAGATCTCTCTTGGCTCTCGTGGTCCCCAAACAGAGGTAGACACTGGAGGTTGGCGATGGGCTCTTCCAGACTCCCCAGCAGACGTCCCTAAGGCGG
>NW_011889166.1:763286-764369 GCF_000151845.1 Pteropus vampyrus | reverse complement strand
GCAGAGCCTAAGGAAGCGTGGGGACTAGATGTAATGTGGTATCCTAGATGGTCCCTAGAACAGAAAGAAAGGCCTTAGGTAAAAACTTAGACAATGTGAGGGAAGTATGGCCTCTAGTTAATAATAATATATCAAGACCGGTTCATTAACTATGATAAATATACCATATTAATGTAAGATGTTAATAATAGGGAAAGCTGAGTCTAGGGTATATGGAAGTTCTCTGTATTATCTTCACAAGTCTCCTGTAACTCTAAAAATACTATACAGTCTACAGCCATGCCGCCCTTAACATGCCTGATCTCATCTGATCTCGGAAGCTAAGCAGGGTCGGGCCTGGTTAGTACTTGGATGAGAGACCACCTAGGAAGACCAGGTGCCGTAGACTTTAAACATAAAAAAAGTAAAATAAAATAAAATATAAAATAAAATTAAAAGACTTTATAATTAAAAGTTTATGTAAAAAAAGTTGTAAAATGACATAATCAATGAATTCCTTAATTCGTCATTGGCTTAATTTATTTCATTATTAACTGAATTTCTTGAAATCTTCCTTGAACTTGGTCAATTCTGGGACATCATAAAGAAAACCCAGACTGACAGAGTGCTGCTGCATCTGTTCAAATCCTTTTTCAGACGAGATCGTATCAAGATTCACAATGGACAGGAGTTTCGCAATCATCGATGCAGACTTCTTCACCGTCGTGGGAGCATTTTCATTTCCTGGATCCAGTCTTCGAATTCTACTGACATATCGTCTTCCAGGTCTCACATGAGCAGAACCCACTTCTCTCTAAAGTAATATTTTCAGAACTACTTGAATCCTAAAAGCAAAATATCTAAATTTAGATTTAGTTTCTTTGTAAGCTTTTTGCTTCAGATCATTAGCATCCAATAGTTTGTACCCAACAACTGTGTATAGCATAGATTCGACATTAATTTATTGGGCACTGATGACCGAGCGTATTAACATTTGATTTGAGAATCATCTGCTGTTTTACTTCACTCTTCCAGTAAACTTTTTCGCTTGTCTAAATTAAATCTAATTTCTCTAACACTTAATTTGATTTAAAGGTCAAATTT
>NW_011889166.1:756818-759791 GCF_000151845.1 Pteropus vampyrus | reverse complement strand
GCGGATCTAGACCTTCCAGTGCCTCCGCCCCTAGCGGCTCCTTCGCCGTGAAGCCTGGGGTGACTTGCACCCCTCCCAGCATTCAGAGCCGTCTCCTTTGCCTTGAGAACACGCGGCAGGTGTGGAAGAGTTCATCCTGGGGCATGCACGGTGCCGGCCACAAGGCGAGAGGTCAAGGGCTCGGGGCCATGCTGTGCCCAGGGCCCAGGGACAGATGCTGAGCGGGAGACATGTCCCTGTGTCCCCAAATAAATGTGTTTGTCGGTGTTGTTCCTTTTTTTAATTTTTTAATTAAAAATTATTGGGGTGACATCGATTAATAAAATCAAAGTGTTTCAGGTGTACAATTCAACGATATGTCATATATATATTGCACTGTGTGTTCACCTCCCAAAGTTAGATTTTCTTCCATTACCAATATTTGACCCCTTTCACCCCTGTCTACGGCCTCCTTCCCGCCTCCGGTAACCACTAATCCACAGTCCGTGTCCATGAGTCTCTGTTTATCATGATTGTTTGTTGCTTTCAGTTTTATGTCCCACGGATGAGTGAAGTCATGTGTTTTTCAACTTTTCTGTCTGACTTACTTTGTTTAGAATGATTATCTCAAGATCTATCCATGTTGTTGCAAATGGCAGTTTTTCATCTTTTCTTATGTTGTCATATTTTATTATGTTGTAATATTTTATTATGTATGTGCCACAGCTTCTTTATCCAATCATCTCTTGTAGGACACTTCAGTTGCTTCCATGTCCTGGCTGCCATGAATAATGCTTCTCTGAACATCGGGGTGCATATATCTTTCTGCATAAATATTTTCAGGTTTTGGGGGTAAATACCCAGAAGAGGGATTGCTGGATCATATGGTAGATCAGTTCTTAGTTTTCTGAAGAACCACCATACTGTGTTCCAGAGTAGTCATTCCCACCAGCCGCGTATGAGAGCTCCTTTTTCTATCATTCCTATGCACAGCCCAGGGCAGGGCCCTCCTGCCTGGGTCCAGGGGCAGCACTGCCTGAGTGTACCTCCCTACGGAACCATTTGTACAGGGGACAGTGATGCTCAGGGAGGGTTCTTTGTAAGCACGTCTGCAGCCCAGATGTCCATTGATAGTAGAATAGTCACATAAAGTATTGGGCGTTTATACAACAGAACACGAAGCTGCCGAGACAATTCAAGAACTACGACAACACGCAACAATGCAAATGAACACCACACGCTAAGGTGATCAAAGAAACCAGACATAAAAGGAGACGTACTGGTTAATTCCATTTGTAAAAACCAGCTCTTGGGTTCATGGATAGGGCCTGCCAGGTACAGTTGTGAAGAGAAGCCGGGAGGAGGTCACCATGCAAGTTTGGATGCTGGTGGGTTTTAAGGGGAGAAGACGGGGCAGTGATTAGGAGGGGGCAGAGGGAGGCTTCCGGAGTGCTGCGAATGTTCTTGCTATCGTCTGCATATTTGTGTCTCCCCAGATGCACATGTCGAAAGCCTAATGCCCAAGATAATAGTATTAAGAGTTGGGGCCTCTGGGAGGTGATTAGGTCATAAGGTGGAGCCTCAGGAATGAGATGAGGGCCCTTATAACAGAGGCTCCAGAGAGCTCCCTCGTCCCTTCCACTATGTGAGGACACAGAGCAATCTGCCACCCAGAGGAGGACCCTCTCCTCACCAGGCTGGCACTCTCATGGCAGACTTCCAGCCGCCGGCACGGAGAGAAACGAATCTGTGTTTTAAGCAACCGATTCCTCGGTTCTCCATCACAGCACTCTGAGTGGGTTAAGACAATTCTCCGTCTTAATTTGGTGAGTGGTTACCTGGTGTTTCATCGGTATGTGTCACTGTGCAATTTATTAAACTTCACATTTATGCGCGTGTGCTTTTCCGTATGTGTGTTACACTTCAAGAGAAAAGAAAGTGTTAAGTGAACAGAGGGTAAGAGAAAAAAGAGGAGGCCCTCTAGACAACTCACTCCATCACTCACTCAGCAAACGCTTAGCAACACCGGGGACCGGATTCCTCATGCAATGAATGAAGCAAATTCAATATCTGAGACCCTGCTTTGTCCTCGAAGCAGATGTCCATAAATGGCCCCTCGCTTTCCCGCAGCTTGTGATCAGAAGTACTGCCAAGAGTGAGGTAAGACGTGTGAGTGAACTCGTAACCTGGACCCTGCCCTTCCTGAGACCCGGTCGGATTTGGAGCTCTTTTCTGATAATCCTGAACAGAAAATACGGGCGTATGTCACAGTCATCCGCCAGCATCCTTTACTAAATGACCTCTAAACTCTCTTTTCTCCACTTCCGGTAGGGGCTGGGAGAGCTGGGGAACACACACCGAGGCCCGTCCCAGAACTGGCCATGGTGCTGAACCTCCCAGAGGGGATCCCGGATCTTTCCGATCTCCCTTGTTCTTAAAAATCCATCAGCTTAAATGTAAGACCTGAAACTATAAAACTTCTAGAAAACATAGGTAGAAAACTCTTTGACATTACTCTTAGCAGCTTTCGGGGGGCATGTGTCTCCCTGAGAACCAGCAATAAAAGCAAAACAGAACAAGTGGAACTAGCATCAAAATAGAAAGCTTTTGCACAGCAGAAGAAACCACCAACAAAATGAAAAGACAACCTACTGAATAGAAGAAGAAACTTGCAAATAATATATTCAATAAGGGGTTAATATCTAAAATGTATAAAGAACTCATACAACTCAACATCAAGAAATCAAACGATCTAATTAAAAATGGGCAGAGACCCTCATAGACATTTCTTCCAAAGAGGACACACAGATGGCCAGTAGACATATGAAAATGTGCTCAACATCAGTAACCATCAGGGAAATGCAAATCGAAACCACCATGAGATGTCACCTCACACATGTCAGAACGGCTGTCATCAATAAATCAACAAACAACAAGTGTTGGTGAGGATGTGTAGAAAAAGGAACTCTCGTGCACTGTTGGTGAGATTGTAAA
>NW_011889166.1:751204-755148 GCF_000151845.1 Pteropus vampyrus | reverse complement strand
GGGGCCTCTGGGAGGTGATTAGGTCATAAGGTGGAGCCTCAGGAATGAGATGAGGGCCCTTATAACAGAGGCTCCAGAGAGCTCCCTCGTCCCTTCCACTATGTGAGGACACAGAGCAATCTGCCACCCAGAGGAGGACCCTCTCCTCACCAGGCTGGCACTCTCATGGCAGACTTCCAGCCGCCGGCACGGAGAGAAACGAATCTGTGTTTTAAGCAACCGATTCCTCGGTTCTCCATCACAGCACTCTGAGTGGGTTAAGACAATTCTCCGTCTTAATTTGGTGAGTGGTTACCTGGTGTTTCATCGGTATGTGTCACTGTGCAATTTATTAAACTTCACATTTATGCGCGTGTGCTTTTCCGTATGTGTGTTACACTTCAAGAGAAAAGAAAGTGTTAAGTGAACAGAGGGTAAGAGAAAAAAGAGGAGGCCCTCTAGACAACTCACTCCATCACTCACTCAGCAAACGCTTAGCAACACCGGGGACCGGATTCCTCATGCAATGAATGAAGCAAATTCAATATCTGAGACCCTGCTTTGTCCTCGAAGCAGATGTCCATAAATGGCCCCTCGCTTTCCCGCAGCTTGTGATCAGAAGTACTGCCAAGAGTGAGGTAAGACGTGTGAGTGAACTCGTAACCTGGACCCTGCCCTTCCTGAGACCCGGTCGGATTTGGAGCTCTTTTCTGATAATCCTGAACAGAAAATACGGGCGTATGTCACAGTCATCCGCCAGCATCCTTTACTAAATGACCTCTAAACTCTCTTTTCTCCACTTCCGGTAGGGGCTGGGAGAGCTGGGGAACACACACCGAGGCCCGTCCCAGAACTGGCCATGGTGCTGAACCTCCCAGAGGGGATCCCGGATCTTTCCGATCTCCCTTGTTCTTAAAAATCCATCAGCTTAAATGTAAGACCTGAAACTATAAAACTTCTAGAAAACATAGGTAGAAAACTCTTTGACATTACTCTTAGCAGCTTTCGGGGGGCATGTGTCTCCCTGAGAACCAGCAATAAAAGCAAAACAGAACAAGTGGAACTAGCATCAAAATAGAAAGCTTTTGCACAGCAGAAGAAACCACCAACAAAATGAAAAGACAACCTACTGAATAGAAGAAGAAACTTGCAAATAATATATTCAATAAGGGGTTAATATCTAAAATGTATAAAGAACTCATACAACTCAACATCAAGAAATCAAACGATCTAATTAAAAATGGGCAGAGACCCTCATAGACATTTCTTCCAAAGAGGACACACAGATGGCCAGTAGACATATGAAAATGTGCTCAACATCAGTAACCATCAGGGAAATGCAAATCGAAACCACCATGAGATGTCACCTCACACATGTCAGAACGGCTGTCATCAATAAATCAACAAACAACAAGTGTTGGTGAGGATGTGTAGAAAAAGGAACTCTCGTGCACTGTTGGTGAGATTGTAAATTGGTACAGCCACTGTGGAAAACAGGTGGAGATTTCTTTAAAAAAATAAAAATAGAAGTACCATATGACCCAGCAATTCCAATTCTGAGTATTTACCCAAAGAAAATGAAAACTCTAATTCGGAAAGATATAGGCACCCCATGTCTATGGCAGCATTATATACAACAGCCAAACTATGGAAGCTAGCTAGGTGACCATGGATAAAGAACATGCGAGATATATATACATACATACATATATATACACACATATATATACATACATACACATACACACACACACATATATACACATATACGTATATATATACACATACACACACACACACACGTACATATACATATTACTCAGAAAAATAAAAAATGAAATCTTGCCATTTGTAACAACATGGATGATCCTAAATGGTATTATATTAAGTGAAATAAGTCAGAGAGAAATACAAATACTGTATGATTTTACTTACATGTGGAATCTAAAAAAAAAAAACCACAGAAACAGAAACAGACTTATAGATTCAGAGAACGAACTGGTAGCTGACAGGGAAGGGGTGCAGGAATGGGTAAAAAAAGATGAAGGAGAATAAGAGGTCCAAACTTCCAGTTATAAAATAAATAATGCCATAACTTTGTATGGTGACAGATGATCACTGGACTTACCGTAGTGATCAAATCATAATGTATACAATCGTCAAACACTTGAAACTAATAGACTGTTGTAAGTCAACTATACTTTAATTGTTTTAAAAAAATTTATCAGCTTTGGGTGGGTTTCCCACCATCTAACTTTTGAATTTATTGTTAGCAGGTAAATACAGTGAAGAAATTTAAGACATAAATATAAAAAAAATTATTTCTCATAGTTCTAGTGGGACAAAGCACCACACATCAATTATCCTTCTTAAACCAGCATGATGGACGGCTTATTTTCTAATGGACCCGGCTTATTTTCTTGATGATCCCAAATGGACACCAATAACCAGGCTCAAATGAGTGTTTACCTCATAATTCCCACAATCCTATTACATTCAGAGAATATATATATTCCGTTTATAGACCGCGTGTCACTTAAAGTTATAGACCAGCATCCCAGCAGAGGTAGTCAGTCCGGCCTCCGCCAAAGAAACAGATAAGATGAATTTAAATTCTCCGAGTGCCACGAGCGAGCTCGGCCGTGAACAACCAGCTTTGGATTGTAGCCCTGAAATCAGGTATTTACTTCCTTCCACTCAGAAAATTCCAAGTAAGTGGAAAACATAATATAAATGAACCATGCTTCAATCTTAGACTACCTGGTATTATTAATTTTTTTTTCTTGTAATTCTCAATATCTTTCTTGACTTCTCAGTATCTTTTTATGGCATTTGGAGAACACTGTCAAAGCCCTCTTGTAGCTAATTTAATACCTGCCATTCCCCGTGGATATTACAGAAAGACTGTGCAGCTTAGGGGATTAAGTAGTTTACATTTTATTACAAAGATAGAGGCTCAAAATACATAAAGGAGTTATTATCTGAAGAATACTTCCCCAGTTTAAAACTCGGTATGTATAATAGGTTATTTTAGAAGAAAAAATTACTACGTTAAAGCATGTCACCATCAATAATGAGTTTAAATACAATTTAAAGATTTAAGTCAAGAAAATTGAGAGGAAAGTTCTACTTCCAGTATAATACTGCCCTGCATTTATAGAAAACCCTTTTCATAGAATTATTATGCACATAAGCTTGAATTTCTTTCATTACTGTTCACTAGCATTATCCCAATTACATGAACTGTTCTTGCTTTCTTTTGTGTTAGTTAAAACCACCTCCTAGAGGAACTCAAAGTTTAATTAAAACTAACCTTCAAATCCCCACCCACCGAGGCAAAAGTAAAGCGGGCATGATGTTTCATGCGTATGTGGAAATGTGCATCCACATCCACCGGAGGAAGCCCAGGCGAAGCGTCAAGGTGTTTGTTTGTGAGTAATGTAATGTGTTCCCGGTGCTTGCCGGCTGCCGTCGTAGTGCTTCTTGGTTACACGTTTGCAGTCATTGTCAAGCACGCCTTAACCCCGGGGCGGATCCAGACCCACACTCTCACTCCCACACCAGCTCCCAGAGCCATGCACTAGACCAGCCCTGCTCACTAGCGCCCAGGGTGAGTCGGGAGGAGGGGAAGGAAGATGCTGTCATTTCATCCTGTCCATTCTCATCACAGTTCCATGAGCCCAAGCCAGGAAGGTAGCTTGTTCACTGGACAGCATGCCTTGTCTCAGCGGAAATGGGGAAATGTGGCATTCCACTGCTTTTTGGTTCTCCATCAAGTTACCGTTTACTCATGTGACAAACGAGATCGATTTTTAAGAGCCAAAGAACATGTATTGCTTTCAAGGAGGAATGTGGTCACTCTTGGATCTGATGTCATCTCTTTTAAAAATCCCTTTTGATGGTGTGTTATACCTAAAGAGAGTGTACAAAAGAAAAACAAAACGTTAGTAAAATATCACAAACTA
>NW_011889166.1:748654-751154 GCF_000151845.1 Pteropus vampyrus | reverse complement strand
ATGTCATCTCTTTTAAAAATCCCTTTTGATGGTGTGTTATACCTAAAGAGAGTGTACAAAAGAAAAACAAAACGTTAGTAAAATATCACAAACTAAACATCAATGTAACTGCCATCCGGGTTAAGAAGTGGGCAACATGTCGCAAACTCCTCACAGCTTCATAAAGTTTAATATTCAAAAGAAAAGAGTGATCGCACCTTCTTCTTTTTCAAGAGTGTCTTGGCATAGCATTGCATATTAATTTTAGAATCAGCTTTTCAAGTTACACACACACACACACACACACACACACACACACACACGGCCATTGGCATTTTGACGGCGATTGCCTTGGACATACAGGTCGGTTTGGGAGAGCTGAGATCTATGTAATATGGAGTCTTTGCACCTATAAATATGGTCTGCATTTCCACTTAAGTTTTAAATTCCTCTCGTTAATAGCGTTCTGCATAGAGTTTTACATATGTTTTTGTGTTATTTATTCTTAGATGGTTGATTTTTGATGCTGCTTAAAATATCTTTTTGAATTTAATTTCCTAACCGTGCGTTGTTTATATATAGTAGCATTTTTAATTTGTATACATTAATTTAACAACCCGGCTGTCTTTCTTATAAATTCCAACCATCTATTTATGTACCCCATAATCACGTTATCCGTGACAGAAGTTTTGTTTTTCCTATTTTTCAATCTTTATACTTCCAAACTTCTCATTATCATCATACTACTTTTAATATCCTTGTTATTAAAAATCAAATGCAACAGTGTATATAAAACCTCTAATGCAGACCTCCAATAAGAAGGCATTCCATCATGTCAACGAGTGAGTTGTCGCTGAGTGCCAGGCTCACTTAGTGGGTCCTCTTCTCACAAGGCCAGCCACTGGTACCCTCCCCACTGGTACTGTCCCCACTGGTACTCATCCCCAGTGAGTTTCTCGATGCTCCACAGCCAGCAGCTGTTCCGTTAACGACACAAAAGGTGACCCCCTAGGGGACCAGGCACCAATGGCGAGCACTCACCCAACCATGTGCTTGCCTGGTACACTGTACTTTGAGAGAGCTCCACGAAGTTACCACCCTACTCGCCCGAAGGCGTCGTCATCTCATACCGATAGTACTGCTTGGTGCCACAGCAAGTAGGGTTTATTGGGAAAACTGGCAAACGGGGAGCGATGGGGCACGTGTGATCCTCTGAGCTCTCATCACCTGCGGACGGGTGTGCCCTTCCCCTGCGGTAGGCAGGGAACTTGCCCCAGAAGGCTCCAAGTACTTGCTGACCAGAGGCTGAAGACATCGATGTCTCTCCCAAGCAAGAAGCGGCCCGGCCAGGGAGGGCGAAGCTCTCCCAGGACGTGAAGGCTTGTTGACCTGCTCGAGCAGCTTTCTGTGAGCTCCCAAAGGCATAATGAACGAGGCTCTCGCTCACCCACGTGTGACGGGTGACGGGTGGTGAAGGGAGACGAATGTTTTCCATTAACCGTGCCTTCTCTTAAGTAGAGTTTCTTTCTGCAACTTATGGCATAATGTTGTCCAAAGTTCTGCTTTGAAAAAATAAATGCCCCTTGGAGCGCTGACACGGTAACCAGAAACAGGACTTTCTAGAGTTCTGTCCCAAGAAAATTGTCAAAAGGCAGATGAGCATTTAGGTACAAAGGTGATCATAACGGGGTTGCTTCTAAAAGGAAAGCGCCCTTATTTCCTGCGGGCGTTCTGACTGGTGCATGTGGTGCTTCGGGTGTGGCCGGATAGCGCTCTGCTTAGGAGACGACAGGGGTCTGGGTTTAATCAGCAGGTGTCCCTGCGTCTTCGGTCACGTCTACACGTTCCGTCCACTCTGCGTGTGAATGAAGGAGCCGCTGTGCTCGCTGCTCCACAGTGACGCTCTGGCCGGGCAGGGCGTGTTCTTCACTCAGAGCTCGCCCAGGGCCCGGGCTCCAGCGCCGCGAATCCCGACGGAGAGGAGCGGCCGGTGGGCGGAAGAGAGGGAGCCGGGGGCCGGAGGGTCTCCGCACCGAACCCGGCGGCCTCCTTCCCTGCTCCTCCATCCGGCGCCGGCTGCAGGTGCTTCCCTGGGAGCCAACGGGCTCAGATCAGCATAAAGCGCTCCACGTCCCCAGCAGGGAACTCGTCAATCTCGAGAATCGGGTGGGGCGGACACGTGCTCGGGGCTGTGTAAGGAGCAAAGCGTGGGGGATGGGAAGCGTTTTCTCGAGGCACAGTCTCCTTCCCCCCTCCCCAGGGTCCCATCAGGGGCTCAGGGCCCACCCCCCCCATGAGCACCTCTGCCTGCGGCGGGAGGCGTCGCCGGTGGAGGAGAACCGCGTATGGCGCCCACACAGGGCCAGAGAGAGGGCTGCGACTCGGACACAGAGGGTGGCGCAAGCTCCCTGCAGGGACCGGAGACTCTGCTCCCCAGGGATGCGTGGCAGGAAGCGCTGGGAGGGCGCAGGCGGAGAGGGCGCGGCGGTGCTGGCTCACGCGGGGCTGCCTCGCACGCCGG
>NW_011889166.1:727390-748141 GCF_000151845.1 Pteropus vampyrus | reverse complement strand
CACCCAGGCTGGGCGCAGGAGACCACTGCAGGTGGCTGCCGCGTCCAGGCAAGAGGCACCAGGAGGTGGACAAAGCCTCGGATGCTACCTGAAGCATGACAGGCGTGAACACTAAAATCGAAATTACGAAGCACCAGCAGGAGATGGTCACCTCACGGCCTTGGGACATTTCTGTCTCCTCTGCCTCTGTCCAGTTTCTTCCCTCGCCCCCACCAAGAAGCAGCCTCCAGCCTCACCCGGCCCCGCCACTCTGAACGCAGGTCACGTGCTTCCCCATCTCCTCTTGTGTGTGCTCGTCACGCCCTCGCCTGTTCTCCACCAGACAAATACCCGCTTTCCATCTTTGGGACTCCAGAGGGCGTCCTCTGGCGCCCAAGGAGGCCGCACGTGCCTCCACCACTGTCCTGGCCATGACGCGCAGTCTCGTTCCTGTGTGTCCCAAACCGGACTGGGTTCTGCCCGCAGGAGCGTCCGATGCACTGAGTTCTCCGACTCCGGCACAGAGGAGGTGCTCGGTGAGACACACACTCTTTTCTCATCTTTCTACGTCATTCACAAGGACGGGCGCCCTGTTTCCTATGGCTGCAGAATAAACTGCGGCAGATTGGGTGGCCCAGTCACCATAAATCCATTCTTTCACAGACCTGGAGACCGGAAGCCCAAAGCCCAGGCGTCGGCAGGGGCTGCCTTCCTTCCGGAGGCTGCGGAAGACTTCTCTCCAGCTGCTGGTGGCAGTCCTTGGCAGTCCTCGGCTTGTCGATTCATCTCTCTGCTCTCCGCCTCCCTCTTCACGTGACTTTGTCCCCTCCCTGGGGGTCTGGTGCTTCAATCTCTTATAAGGATGCTGTCATTGGAGGTAGGGTCCACGCTAATCCAGATGATCCCATTTTGAGATCCTCATCTTAAT
This sequence comes from Pteropus vampyrus, assembly GCF_000151845.1. Taxonomy (NCBI): domain Eukaryota; kingdom Metazoa; phylum Chordata; class Mammalia; order Chiroptera; family Pteropodidae; genus Pteropus; species Pteropus vampyrus. The sequence goes on along the minus strand of NW_011889166.1, from coordinate 747,234 downwards.
GACATCACCAAAGACCTTTACTCCAAATAAGGTGGCATTCTGAGGTTCCGGCGTGAATTCCGGAGGGACAACATACGGCTCGCTGCACCTGAGAACGTTAATGCTTTAAGCGGCAGCACAGTATTGGCCAGGAAGGCCCGTGGAAGTAGGGCCAGGGACATGCCACTGCCTGCTCCGCATGTCAACACCGACCTCCAGCACCTCCGTGACCACTGGCCGCTCTTCCTGGCCTTGACTCTGTTCTCACACCCTCCTTCGGTGCGGCTTGCCAGACTGTCAGACCAGCCTCGTCCCAGACAGCTGTCCTCTACTCCTGGGCCCAGAGGTCCCATAAGAACATTTTAGCTAATCCTTTCATTTCTTGACCTAGCCTTCTGGAACCCTCCAAGGACAGCTTCTAGGCCTTAAATTTGCCCAGACTTAACGAACTGGGGCAGAGGAAGAGAGCTGAAGCCAGCGACGTAACAGGATAGAGCACGCAGACAGGAAAGAGCTTGCTTCCTGTGCAGCCAGCTTGTCTTTCTTTTGTGTCACCTTTTTCTTTCCTGTCACACAGGCTGAAGAGCATTCGACTCAAGCTCATGCCACCTCGAATCGTCAAGCTGCGTCTACTGAAAATGCAATGCCATGCTTGATTTCATGCCTAGTGAAATTTCACCGTAACCCCACTGTGCTGCTGACTTGGGGAATTGTGCAGCTTCCCTACTTAAAAAGTCTTATCCCATAAAGGCGTTATTTATAACTTTTCTAGAGTCCTTTGGCCTTAACTGTAGGAACAACGTTAGAATCCAATCCTTAATTCAAAATAGTAGAGTAATAACGAAGTTTAGAAGCCTCTGTTGACCCCAAGGTGTATTCCCTGCCAGTCATAAGTGTAATTATTTCTCCTGGGCCCTTCTGCAAGATGAGATGTGGTTGCGAGGAGTTAAAATGAACAGTTTTAGTGCTGGAGCCTCAAAAACATCCCTTGGCTCAGGAAGCTCATGCTTCAGGGAGCTGAAATCATCCAAACAGATCGATGGGGCTCCACGCCAGCCTCCTAAATCCTCACCGCTCCCTTAGAAGCAAAGCCAATCTCCAACAATAACGCTGACGTTCAAGCCTCGGGACCAAATCACACGAAGGCTTCCAGGTGGCCTTTCCAGCTGCCGTTTGCACGCAGGGCAGGCCAGCCTCAGAGGCTGACTTCAGTCTGGCCTCTCCCCAGCACACATTTAAATCTACTTTCCCAACTGTATCTTAACAAGAGTTTTTTTAAATGGAATTATTTCCTACCATCACTCTTCATTCATTAAGTGCAAATAAAAACATTTCGTACGAAGTCATTGAAAATGATGATGATGCAGTGTTGGTAACTGAACTGAGCATATTAGAGAAAGATGTTTTTTGGAGTCGTAGGAAGTCACTGACTTTCTGAGAGGAAAGTGACTTGATGTCACATGGTAAAAGCAGAAGTCGAATAGAATTGTTTTCTCAGGCTAAGGGGGAGCAAGTCCTTTAAAGGACAGCAGCTCAGGCTGCTCCCTGCGCCTTTCAAACTAATCGTAGTTGACTAAAAATTTTGCAATTTGAATAGCTTCCACCAGACTCTTTTAAACAGGGAAGTGTGTTTTGGAAAACGTTTTGATAAGCTACTCGGAAGAAATGTAAGACCTCGAAGACAAAAGTCACGAGGGGATCCGGCAGACAGGAGCAGGAAGTTGGAGACCAGATAGAATGACCAGAGGAAAGAAACTGAAGATTAGAGACAGTGGCAGAACGACAGGGAATGAGGTGAAGCGGAGAGGGGTTTCCGGGACTAGAAGCATCAAATTAAATTTCTATCGAAACAATATTAACTCTATCGTGTTCTTAAAAGTTTCTGTAAAGTCTTCCACATAGTTAAATGCTTGGATAAGTGGTAAATGCCATGTCAGGATCAAATGCAGACTGAGGATCGCACATGCTGACTGGTCAGATAATTGCTACACTCAACTCAGTCCGTAGAAGCAGGTTCTTACTGGTCCACGGGCAACCCCGAGGATGTCCACCACTAGAAAAATTATCGACATTTTGATGAAAGCCCTGTATTTCGATAGGGGTGAATAAGGATTTAAACAACTCAATCCAGGTTTTAAAGGGGCAAAGTCAACCTAGCAGATATACTGAGTAAAATGATGATGACGGTGAGGTTGATGATCATGAATTTGAAAAACGATGCTAATAATGATGGAGATGGCGACGGTGATAATGGTGATGGAGATATCTGATGGTGATGATGATGGTGGTGGTGATGGTGGTGGTGACGGTGATAATATGATGATGGACATGGGTGATAACGTTAATAATAATGACGATGATAATAATGAGGACTGTGATGATGATGATGATGATGATGATGATGATTTCAACAATAATGATAATAATGATGGCGATGTTGGTGATGATGATGATGATGATGATGATGATGGACATGGGAGATAATGTCGATGACAGTGATGACGGTGATGGTGATGGTGATGGTGATGTTAATGTTGATAGTGGTGGTGATGAAGAGAATGATAATTGCAGCTAATATCTTTGAATGATTACTATATTCTTTATTCATGGCACCTGGATTAATTTATTATATTTACTCTTCACAATGTGTGAGGTTGGCCTATTGCTGGTGCCGTTTTGTAGGAGAGAATTACAATAGGCCTAGTCTCCTAGCTGAAATGAGACGGGAAGAAACTCAAATGCAGATTGGCCTTGAGTATGGAGAATCTGCAGTCTTCCGCAAACAATGAGAGGTCAGCTCACAGTGGAAACATTCTTTGGACTTCACAGGGTGCATCCTGGGCCTCTGACGTGAGGTCAGTTACCTTCAGAAAGAGATTGGAGCAGAAAACACTACGACTTCTAAGGTAGCACTTCGTGTACGTGGTGCGTACTTACGCACCCCTTACTGTCCAAGGGGGACTGCTGCCTTAGAGCGGGCAAAGAAGGGGCAGAAAGAGAGGAGAGGGTGTAAAGGACAGGCAAAGGGGCAAGTGGAGCTGTGTGAACGCAAGTGACAGGAACCGAATAAAAGGCAGAAAACAGCCAAAGCACATCTGCCAGGAGCTTGGCCCTCCCGCCCCTCCTCGGAGTCCCCGTCAAGCTGCCTTCTGCTCCTCGCTCTCCAGAGGAATCTGCTTGCCATCTTCGGTAATCCAGTGCGCCAGCTGGAAGCCCACCACAGCCAGGTTGCCAGACAAGATACAGGGCGCCCAGTTAAGTCTCTGTTTCAGATAAACAACCAATATTTTTTGATAAGTCTGTCCCAGTCATGTCTGGGAAGCCCACATGTAGCTGGGCATCCTACGTGTCCATTTGCGAACCCACTGTTTACTAAGACCAAACTCTCTGTGGCCCCCGCTCTCTCCACTGTTCATCAGTCTGGGGAAGGGACGGGAAGAAAGTAGCAAATTCACTGTGTTTTTCCACAAACTCAGATTCTCAAATACTGGGACTGGAATAGAAAGGCAGGACCCATTGATGATCTGCTTAATTCTGGGTTTGGGGTCATCTCGAGATACCTGTGAACGGTTGTTATTTTAAAGGTATTGCATATCCATGGGAGCAGGGGGAGGGTGAGCTCATCTTAGGTAACCAACTTTCATTCACTCATTCATTTGTCCATTCATTCATTTATCGATAGCTAATTAGGCACTCGCTCTGTGCCAGACAGCATGCGAGGCTCAGGGGCTACCCCTGAAAGCAACAACAAACGAGTCCTCTGACTCCAGGGAGGTGGCACACTATCAACTGACTGTGTCCCCTAAAAATTCACATGTTGACGTCCTGTCCCCCAGCACCTCGGAATGTGGCCTTATTTGCAAATAGGGTCTTTCCAAAGTAATCAGGTCAAAACGAAGCCACTAGACGTGGGCCTTAACTCAATATGGCTGGTATCCTTATAAAAAGGAGAAATTTGGACAAAGATAGACAAGCACGCAGAGAAGACCATGTGAAGACACACACAGGGTGGAGTGACACATCTACATGTCCCACGATGCACCTGGTGCTGTTGGAAACTAGGGGAGAGGCCTGACGCGGATCCCCGAGTGCCCTCAGAGGGAGGCGTCCCTGCCGACACCCCGATTTCAGATTTCTGGCCCCACGGCCGTGAGACAATAAAAATTCATTGTTCTTAGGCGCCAGTGGCACTTTGCTATGAGGAGATTGATATATACATGAGTCAAACAGAACCCCAAACGTGGGTTAATCATCACTGCCGAGCACTGTGAAGCGGGGTGCGCAGTGCCGTGGGGCTCACACCGGTCTTTCTCGGTCAGAAGACTGACACTAGCTTCCTAAGGAAGCCACGCTTGCCTTGGGAGCTAACAGGCATAGGGGCAGGGCCAGAAGCGGGCCCGTGATCCCGAGGTGGCCAGGTGACCGGTCCCCACCCAGGCCGTGAAAGTTGGTCCGCGGGTGTTAGTCTCCACTGGGAATCTCAGGACCTGACACTGGGGGTGTCAAGATCCACTCGCCAGCAAAAATCTTCCCAGAAGCCATCCGGTGGATGTCGAGATCTGTAAACACATCGCTGGTGAGATGCAGGCACCGCCGCAGAATCTCATCAGGAAGCGAGCGATGCAGACAGAACTAATAAAAGACGAAATGAAGTCTCCGAACCTGGACTGCGTGACGCTGTGACTGCAGTGGCCTTTGATGAACGACAGGAATATTTCCAAAGAAGCGGGGAGGGCAGCGTGCACGCGCTCTTACCGCCCCATGGGGAGGATGGGCGCCCCAATTTTAGATGACCCCTCTCAAGACGTTTTTCTGGAAATAGCCCTAGCGTTGAAAAAGGCGCCGGCTCCTGCTACCCTGCTTGCAGCAGGCCGGAAGCCTCCCTGAAGGATATCCAGCTCTCTTGGCTCCAGTTTTATGCTCACTAAGCGACATTCCGAGTTGTAGCTTGCTGTTCTGACGAGGTGACTTTTCCCCAGGCTCTGAGCCAGCGCTATTTTCAGAACCAGGGTTCAGACTGCGAAGGGAAGCAGGTGGATGAGGCCAGCCCTCTGACACCAGACGAGGCCGCGCAGGCCCGGAAAGCGGGTGGGGAGGCCTGAGTCAGTCGTGAAGAGCAGGGGTGTCGCGGCGCCCTCAGGACCCTGCGGTCCAGCTAGCTTCGGCTGACAGGAGGCAAGGCATTGTCTTCAGTCGAGAAGGATGTGCACCACCCCCGACCCCCCTACAAAAAGGAGGAGGTGGCCCTGTGGTCAGCAGGGCCGGGAGGGCAATGTGGCACCTGCCCAGCAAGCTGTGTGGCCGTTTCCAGGAGACTAAGGCGTGTCCCCGCCCCCCTGCCGAGGCCCCTCCTCCTCGGGCGCGGCCACTGCCCGCTCAGGCACAACGCGCAGCACACATCTTGCAGCCTCTGAGATGGGATGAAGGAGAAGGTCGGTCTCGGGTTTCTTTCCTCTTTTCTTTTTCCGAAGCCAAGCCCCGCTGATGTCCGCATTAAGTACCCTCGATGCAAAATATGTCCCAAATCAAAGCTACCTGAGAACTGCCCTGCCACACTCAGCTGGGAGGCTGCGATTTACTGAAAATCTTGTCCAACAGCAGATAACATAGTCGTGTCGCTTAGCAACGTGGTAAGTTCAAAATGCGTGGTCACAAACCTGGACGCTCACAAATGGACGGTTCGGCTCTACGATGGACTCCGTGGAAGGCATTCTTGCTCAGACCACTGGGTGGCCTGTCCTGTCCACGTGGTCCCACCCACATCGCCTTCCCGCCCACGTGAGTGACACCTGGGTGCAGGGGAGCTGATATAATCACACCATGGTGGCAAAGAAGAGGGACAATTGGTCTGTGGCTATTTCGTGTCCCGCTGGTGTCCAGGGAAGAGTGTCTGATCTCAAGTGTGCCTTCTGCGACAGTGGCAGAGGCGTCCAGCGCGGCTCCCACAGCCTCTGTCCATGAGCCCCAGCAGCCGGATACAGGCCACTGGCATCATGTCTCTCTGTGGGGGCGGGGGGGGGAGGGGGCAAGGGATGTCGTTGATGAACTTTCAGATGCCCCTGTGTGCCCAGTCTGAGGTCTTCAGAGCCTGGCTGGGGGGAAGTGTGACATTGCCTGTCTCTGCTTAGACCTGTCTGTTTAGTGGTGGTCGCCCCACACCCATGAGGGACCCTCCACCTCTCTTTGTGCCCCTTCTTTACCCAGGACCTCCCCTTCACGAGGCAGGGGCGCAGCACCCCACTCAGGCCTGGCTCCCATCTCCCAGGCCCCTCCGGTGTCCCCCAGCCCTGCAGAGCTCCTGCCCGCTTCCCGCAAAGGGACCTACTCTTGCGCCCTCCACGCCCCTCCCCTCCGTGTGGCTTATGGTGCAGCCTTTATGAGAAATCTTCTGGACTTCGCCCCTAATATCGAAGGCCAAGACTTGTCACTCAAAAACCAAAATACAATAAACACATAAAAGGTTTCCCTCCTCACAATCTCTTGCAATCCAAAGCCAGAGCTCTCAAGATCGTTTGGAGTGCAAAGCCGAGGATGGGAACCCATGTCCCCTATTCCCGAGGCGGGAGGCTGAGGGTCTGGCGCACGGTGGGGGAACTATGGGGGGAGGGGAATGACGAGGACCGGCCGCATCAGGGTCTGAGCGTGGATGTTTGTGCTTAAACTAGAATGCAGACCGGGGCCCAGGAAGATGTGGGTTTTATTCTACTCGACGAGGGCTGGCAGGACACAAGGACGTCGGGGCCAGAGACGCACGAACTGGAGCTGCTGCAATTGGCACCACATCCGCCCTGCGCCTCCTCAGGGAGGGAAATGGGGCACTTACAGAGTCCCCACCCCAGGGAGGAAAATGGGGCACTTACAGAGTCCTCCAGGAGGGATGGCTGCTGCTGCCTCCGTCAACCCAGAAACAGACTCCGGCCCCCGTGGCCACGTGGGCACAGCAGGACCACCCCTTAGCCCACACTCCCCTCTAGCTGAGTCCTTCAGGATGTGCCCCCACTGCAGCCGCAGCAGGGTAGTGAACCCCATCTCCACACCCTGTGCTCTAAACGCATAAGCCCAGCTGGAGTGTCCCCCCGACAGAGGCTCCTTACCAGCTTCTCACTCCCAGCGCCCATTCCTTCGCCCGCTACGTCCAGAATGCCGAGTTGCTTGCTATATAGTTAAAAATAACATGAGAATTTTATTAGGAAACAGAGAGGTGAGTGGACAGGTCAGTTAGAAATAATGACACCACGCAGAGCACTTTGGCTGATCGGGACTACTGCCCTCTGAAGCCCCGGGAAGGGATTATGCCTGATAAAATGGCATGTCGAGTGGCTTAGCGCCAGCGGCGTGCTGGAGCCCGCAGCAGTCACGGTCACAGGCTCGCCCAGACCGCTGCCACCTGCACAGACACTGTCTTAAATTAAACGGTGACCGCTGTGTGGAGGATCACTGGGCCGGTGCTCTCGAGTCCTCTGCCCCTTCCAGTTGTGACCCATGTGTAGAAACTCATGGCAAACGCAAGACCAGCACGTGCACATTTATACACGGACGTTCCACTGGGAACTGAAAGAATCCATCTTGTGACCTGAGAATAAAACCACATAACCCTCAGAGACACTGCTGAGGGCTCGGTTTCCCCCACCAGCCCCAGACCTCAGCCTCACGTCCCCACGAGCCAATAAATGACAGAGTTTGCAGCGCTGAAGTCATAGCCGTGTGATTATTGTTCTATATTTACGACCGCGTGATTTATTTCTCCCATATTCATAGAAAGACTAAAGCAATTTCAATATCGCTATAAATTTTTTTGCTTGCATAGAGGGGCTTTAATCTAGCCACTTCCATCTGTTCTTTCTCCCAAGATGCTAACAAAATAATTTTCTGCCTAAAAGAAATAACTTCAGAGGAAATGAAAGCCCTGTGTAAATTCAAAAGCCAATTTAATTATTTTGCGTTTTTGCCAGAAAGATCTCCAAGTTGTGTTTGGTTGGTTTGAGGGGTTGTGAGCCGTTCTTAATTCTAATGTCCTAAGGGAGGGGGCGAGTGCCTGCTGAGGACCGTAGCTCTCCATCCTTCGTCAAGCTCAGAAGCTCATTCTGCAGCAGTTGCTAAGCCCTGCCGAGGAGAGGCAGAGGCCCGTCGGCTGCTTCGGGGCGCTCTGGAAGAAAGCTGATTCCAGAGAGAGACGCATGGGAGCACGGAACGATGAACCCCGCATCCCCGGGGCTGTCTGCCCACGGGCCAAGGAGGCGTGCTGAGCCACGGGAACGTCGGAGGAGCACCTCACAGGCCCCCCCAGTTCGCCCTCACTGCCTCAGCCCAGCCGAGAGCGCACGATGGCCCGCACACAGCAGGAGGGAGGCAGGTCTTGGTACCGGTGCCTCAGCTGAAATCGCACAGCTGTTCCAGACTCCGGGGTGTGTGTGTGTGTGCGTGTGTGTGTGTGTGTGTGTGTGTAAGTCCCATTTCTTATTTTCCTCCAAGACTCTTACATTTCCCTTTCTATCACACGTATAACTTGCATTCACTTTTGTCCCGAAATATCTTAGCTTCACTCGACCCCAAAATGTATTTATTATCTAAGCGATGCTGTTTTTCTGGCCGGTTGATGCTAGACATGAAGAGGGTGCCGAGTGATGCATCGGGGCCGAAATGCCTGGTTATGTTGGGAGCAAGCAGGTCAAACGGGTGGAAAATCACAAATGCCAAGACACCGCAGCCGACATCTCACAGTCACGAGGGCAGCTCCCAGGAGCAAACCGGCCTTCCCCGTCTCTCCTGTGCCTCCTGGATCCAGTGTCATCAGTCGTAGGCTGTGACAGCATTGGGAAGAAGGGGAAGAGGGGGGAGATTGTGGCGTGTTGCAGGGGTAGGAAGGGGTACGTTCTCTTTCTTTATTTAGGATTTCTTTTTTTTTTTTTGAGCCAAACCAAAGATGACAACTTTCCCAGCTCCTACAGAGTCCCAGTAGACAAAAATAAAATATTCTAAAGCTGGTGTGTGTCTTCCTTTAGTCACCTGGAACTCATGGGGCGGCTCGTGACAGATGTTGGCATCGATCCAGGACAGAATTTATCAGGATGGGTGAGGACAACAGCGTAGACTTGCAAGGAGTTCAGAGCACTGACGAGGGCGGGTTCGGAGGATTAATGTCCACCTGCCACTCCATTTGTACAGGAGGCAGAGGTGCACTCGAGTGACGGGGACAGTCTATGTCGGCCTGCACAGCTGCGGCCAGGTGCCCTCTCAGGGGTGTCCTGGCTGAATGGTGATGGTTGTAGGGCACCTCAATTTCTACTGAAAAATCCCAGAGCAATTTGCATGTGCCTTTCGCTTCGTCACTCAGAAAGCCACCCCAAGCAAGCGCACACGTCTGCCTCTGCAGGGCAGAGAGGCGGCTCACACGCGGGGAAATGACATCCCAGGAGAATGACGCTCACCCTGGCTATCGATAGCTGGTAATTGCCAAGTTTTCTGCCTGCAGAGTAAATCGATTCCAATTGACTCCCGTGTGTCTTTGCTGACAGAGCTGCTTTTATTAGTTAATACATCTTCGAAAAGTGTCCCATCACGCACCCCGTTAAAATAAGCCCTCTGCCAAAGGACATGCCACGTTATCGGTCTGAACACTTGGGGCTTCCAGGAGCGTTTCTTCAATGTCCAGTGGTTCCTCTCCTTTCTGTTCCTTTCTGTTTTTCCTTTTCTTTCCTTTTTTTTCTTTTTTTTTCTTTTTTTTAGCACAACGAAGTGTTTTACAAATTTTCTGTTGTTTAGGGAGAAAAACACAACCCATGTAACAAGCTGATTTCTTCCAAGACTGTGCGATTTCTTTCTGTTTATGAACAATTTTTGTCCACGGAGATGGCAGCAAATATCAGTTACAATGTAATCTGATGGATGGAGCCGGCGTAGAAAAATAAATTCGTTGTATTATTGTCACAGCTTTATCGTAGTCCTTGTGATTTGGAGCAATTTGTGAGCCTGTGGCTGCTAAAGGTCAAACTGATCTGTAGAAAAGAGAAAAAAAAAAAAGAAAATTCAGAAACCAATCTCTGTATTACTGTCGCCGCCACAATCTAATTGTGGGAATAAATGACTTGTCCCCAAGCGCATAGACCTGTTGAATGAACGTTGACTGATTTTACTGTGTGCGGTGTCTTAGTCAGCTCAGGAGCCGTAATAAACACCACAGACTGGGTGGCTGAAAGAACAGACATCATTTATTTCTTACAATTCCGGAAGCTGGACAGTCCAAATCAGGGGACAGCACGGTGAGGGCTCTCTTCTAGGCTTGAAGATGACTGTCCTTGTCACGTCCTCGCATGGCCTTTCCTTGCTGTGTGCATGTGGAGAGAGCGAGCACAGCTTTGTCTTTCTCTTCTTGCGAGGCCGCCAATCCTATTGAATTAGGCCCCCGTCCTTATGACTCCATTGAAACTTAAGTATCTACTGAAAGCTCTGTCTCCAAATATACTGACATTGCGGGGGAGGGGTGGTTAGGGCTTCAGTATATGAATTTGGAGAGGACACAATTTGGTTCATAGCATGTGACCACTCTATGTAACGTCCAGAGCTTTGTGCTCAATAACTTTAAAAATTTATATGTATATACATACATAGAGTATACATACATGTACGCAGATAGATATAAATGATATAGCTATAGATATAGATGATAGAGGTAGAGATAAGGATAAAGATAGAGATGATACCAATATAGGTATAGATATAGAGGATATAGTTATAGATATAAAAAATATAGATATAGGTGTATGGCAAGAAGGTGTAAAAACGTAGCAAAATAGTCATGGGGATTCCATGGAGAATGAGTCGATGCACAGTGCACAGTGTGACATCGTTGCAGGCAGACAGAAAAAGGCCGTGAGCCTTCTCAGTGACTCTCACGGAGTCAACAGCATTTCTAGAGGCAGGACCGAGGCGGGGTGGAGGTGCGCATCCGGGTGCTAGCCCCGGCACCCCGGTGGATGAGAACACGCCCAGGCCTGTGAGGAGGGGCGGAGTCACCGCGAGGGAAGTCCAGAGGTCGGGTGGATGGGAGCACGAGGGCGCTAGCGTTCCAAGCTAAGAATTTGGGGAGGAGCCGTTGTGAATTACGAAACCATCACAGTCCTCGGGGAGGGGCCGCCTCGGGTCAGAGAGTCACAGGGGTGCTCCGAGCTCAGGGATCCCCCAGAAGCAGGAGGGTGGGCTGGAGGGAACCCCTCGGATTACTCTACGGAGGTGGGGAGAAGGCAAGGGTGACGTGGGTGAACATTTTCATTGATACGTTTTTATGTTTGAGCTCATAACTTCTAACTCTCACACACCAGGGTGTCTGATTCACAGAAAAAGATATTTTTTTTCCATGCACTAACACTGGTGATCCATTCCAAAATTCTGAAATCATGAATGTGAGGACAGAACAGCAGAAAAAAATGTAGCTTAGATATCTGAAGTTTGCCTTCGAGGTAAACATCAGAGGTAATTAAATATTTAGTTATGGCCAATTCATGATACGAATTCTTGGACCAAATAAGTGAATCGTTATGATTCTACACAAAATAAACATGATCTGCTGTACTAATGAAAATGGTCGATTGTGCAGGAGTTTTAAAGGCGAAGCGTAGCTACTATAATATACTAATATTTTTACATCAAAAGTAAAAGAGGAGAAAGAGTTTTTATTCCTGTTCATAAAAGCCATGTTATCATCTTCTTAAATATTGTATTACTCCCCACTATAGAAATAAAAGTAAAAATAAAAGTGTTTTCTCAGAACTTTGGGATATATCGAAAGCTATGATTAAGATATAACTTCTGCAGAAATTCTAGAAGCGAAAAGAGTGGTTAAGAACTAAAGCCCCGCCCCCGCCCCTGCCCCCTAATGCTGGCGGTTCCGTCGTTCATCCGGCATGGCATGTGCGGAGGAAGCGACCCAACCCCCTGTAGCTGGGTTTGTTGCCTAAGGAGAGACAGAATGGTGGGCGGAGGGGAAATTGATTTTTGGTAAATTGAAAAAAAAAAATCTATGAGAAAAGGCACGTGCTCGTTAAAGTGTTTTCAGGGCTGGTGCAAATGATTTAAGGAGAGAAACACTGAACTTTAAAAAAAAAATCAAAAGCCTTGCGGAGCCTTGCGAACGCTTTCCTGGGAAAGCGAACCGCCGTTTCATCCTGTCGTGGATGGAAAAGGCTGCAAATGTGAAATAGCCTATCAGGTCACTGCAAGTCACAGTAATGGGGACCGTGGGGTCACTTTAGGCCATGCTCTAGACGTGTCCCAGGTGACACGTCTGAGTAGAGACAGCACGGTGAGCAAATTTGCTTTGTACGATACACAATTCAGAAGAAAAAAAAAAATGGTGTGTGTGTGAATCGCTTCTTTTTTTAATTGAAAATCAAATCATCCTTATGCATACCTGTAATGAACAGAGCAGAGAGCCTGGAATCCTCTGGAAGAACAGAAGCCCGCAGGCCAGGAGTCTGCTGGAGCCCAGTCTGCTGATGTGGGCTGATGTGGGCAGATGTGGGCAGATGTGGGCAGGACCACAGCACGCCAGCCAGAGGGAGGTAAGAGAAAGGGCAGAGGGAAAGAGACACAGAGAGAAGCTGGTCACGTCAGCCAGGTTGGTGGGCCTCCCTCCCCAGGGGTGATGGGATCCCCACTGTAAACTGGGTGCTAAGCCTGGCACCTTTAAACCACTGGGCTCGGCCAGCTTCGCATCTCCCTGCCTGTACGTAGAAAGCGAGCTGATCTCACCAACTTCAAACCATCCGTGCACCGTGCCAGCTGCACCAGCGTTTTCACGGCAAATTAGGCAGATCAGCCCACTGGCCATACAGCAGTCTCCCCGGCTTGCCTACTGCGAGTCCACCTGTTTGATCCTGGGAGGTTTCTTAGGAGACTGAATACCTGGCCAAGGGAAAGGCCGGTCCACCCTGGCCACGTGGCTGCAGGGACAAGAGCAGAGTGGCTTCTCCTTGAGGCATCTGCTCTACCGCTCTCAGGCTTCAGATGAGAGGAAGATGTGTAACAATCAGGGTCTCCCCCCGCCCCCCGATGGTAGAGGGCCAAGGACCATCCTCCCTTCTCAGCAACTCCCCAGCCACAACCGCACCAGAAAGCCCAAGACGCCAGAGATGCCATTCCATTCTGGGGGCACGTTCAAAGAAACAGGAGGTATCTTGAAGGCTGAACAAACTCTCCTGCAGGAACGGGGTTCTGTCAAATGGCCAAATCGCAGCCTCGAAGTATCCCGATCAAACCCAGGTCTGGAACGATCGCATACACAGGTCACTGCATTCTGCAGAAGGTCCAGCCAGGCCTAGGAGTTTCCTTCATCTAGTGATTCAGACGCTTTAGTATTTGAGATTGATGTGGAGACCTGGGATCACAGAAAAATGGGAAAAAATAAAACAATGATATTTTTGTTTGACAAAGTATACCGTGTGTCAATCAGAGTGTGGAGAAATAGGCAAGCAGGTAAAAGTATAAATTTTTGCAAACTAAGGACTACTTAGCAGTATCTATTAAACTATTAAAATCATGTACCTTTTGACCTGGGCATTTCACCTTTAGGAATTTTTGGAGACATTTTCAAGGTTCACAAAGAAATAGATCACTTTAGCATTTTTTTTTTCAATAATATGAAAAGATACAAACTGGAAACAAGCAAAATATGCAACCATTAAATAAGCTTTGGAACATCTGTACGGCGGAACACCATAAAACTCTTGAAAAGGGTAAGAAACGCCCTATGTGTTGCATGAAAAGCTATCCCAAGCTTATTTTTTAGGTGACCAAGTGCAAGTTGCACAAACCGTGTGTGTGATGCATATGCTTGTGTAAGTGTGCGATGTTCTGGTTTAAGTCACTACCCAATGACGTTGTTTCTGAGGAGTGGCACCGCGGGGCACCGTGCGACCTTGGGCATGCGCAGGGCGCTGTGACCCCACAGGCGTGAGCAGGGCTTCACCTCACCCCGGCCCCGCAGAAATCACCCGCGCTAGCCTAGCGTTCACGAAGCAAGGACGCTGAAGCCTGATACACAGTAGGCACGACGTGGGTGTCTCCTATCTTCAATGATTACTGTTAGGAGACATTTTGCCATGAGTTTGAACTACTATGAAAGGATCGACCACATTTTAGCAATCCCAAAAGTCTCCGCTTCTTGGGCCAGCGCATCTGCTCTTCTCTCGCAGCGCGTCTCTGCCGGGAGCCTGGAGCTGGTTCCCCCTTAGCATAAGACTTGCTCAATCCGGAAGCCATAGACACCCCGCACTGGGACGAGGACACGACAGAATGTCCCTTCTGACTGGAACAGCTTTCTGTTTCCCACTTGCTCAGCCACCTCCTTGCAGCTACCGAATTCAGAAGGGCTGGCCCCAGGTCACTCCTGGCTGCCGGAAGCGGGGCGGCTGCCTCAACAGCTTGGGCACAGGGCGCTCTATCCCTCTCGCCCCCATCTCTGCTACCGCCGGAGTCCCCACCAGATGGTTTTTACAGTGAAAGTTTCTTCGGTGTTCTTAGGCTATTTTTAAAAAATTAAGGCTCCAATTAGGAATAGAATTTTTTTTTTTTTAGGCGAGGCAACCCTTGGTTGACCTCACAGATTGCAAGGACCTTGTCAGCTTACAAGCCCTTATTTTTTTATTTTTTATGCCTACAGCACCTGGTCTTCCTAGGTGGTCTCCCATCCAAGCCCGACCCTGCTTAGCTTCTGAGATCAGAGGGGATCCGGCAGAAATGTTTTTTAACTAGCAAAACGATGATGTGAGCATCGATTATTTAAACCAAACTTCAAAATACAAGAACCATGTTGACTCCCTGAGAAAGGCAAGAGATTCTGGGGCGGGGGCTCCGAAAGGAAGTGCCCCTTGACCTGCTGCCAAGTTGCCTCAGCGAGATCACAGCCCTGGCTTGGGTTTAAGCTAAAGCCTCTGAGCCAAGAAGAACTGCAGACCCAGAGAGAGCAGGGAAGATTCAGTGGTAATTTCACAAATGTTCCAGATGATATCAAAACAAGCAAATATAAAAGCCCATTTTTGCTTTTATTGAAATCGTACCACTAAGCTGGACAGGCCACTTCTCTGATGCCGGGAAATGGAGCCCAGGGAACCACCCGTCCATCCCTTCCCACGCCGGCCCCCCAGAGCTCTGAGTCCAGGTCTTTATTCAGCTAGCAGGGGTGCCCTCCCCACTTCTTCATAGGTCGGCCCCCACTGCCCAGCCTGGGCAGGGGTCCTGGCACTGCACCCTGTAAGTGCAGCTGATCCTGCCAGCCCCCGGGGGTCCTCACCACGTGGAAAAATGGCTTACCCTCCTTGTCCCTGCAGGAAAAGTGTAGGCATCGGTTAGAAGAGTCCCTGAAACTTAGTAGGCACTCACTATGAGCGTGATGAGGAAGGAAGATGTGAATGAATGAATGAACAGTGAATGAATGAAAGATACTGGCCTACTTTAAGGTACAATTGTCTGTCTCACCTCCATGTGGAGTTCACTGCTCAGGACTCCATCTGCTCCCCTGGATGAATTCTCCCAAGGCCGTGGGGATGCACCCAGAGACAGTTACCCGTAGATCAGGGAGGGAAATTCTGCCTTGGAAAAAGTTTTCGCTCACCAAGTGCCTGTCAAGCAGACAAGCCATGTGGAAAAGTTTGTGCAATCTTAACTTTATAGTAGCACTGGCAGTAATCTTAGTAATGATAGAGATGAAAGTAATAATAGCAATAATAACAGGCTCTCTAAATCTGAAAGCACTTCATAGCTTTCAGAGTGCTTTCAAATGTGTTTGCTGCTTCCTGCCATGCCTCCGATGACCTGCAAATACACAGGTAATCACTACTGTGGCCGCATCTTTAAAAGTTCCTGTGATTTTAAATCAAGATTCAAGGATGCAGGAAAAATGGGAGCTTTTTATCAGCGCACAGAAGGACATTTATGCAATCCGCCCACCAGATCATTCCAGGAAGCGTAGGCACCATCATTTGGGGGGGGGGGGCCGCTGAGTGAGGGGATGGCGATCAGCCCTCCCACCCTGAGTCCTGGGGGCGGGGAGGTGCTCAGTAGACAAATTGGAAACAATCAACGGTGTGAGACTTTGTAAGCTCAGGATGGCCAGGGAACGAGTGACCTTCTAAGGCTTTGTCACAATCTCATTTCTTTTCCTTCTCACTGGAATTTTAATCAGTCTGAGCATCAGTTAATGATTCTTTCTTATCCATTTGATTAAAACACAAAGTCACTGAGGCAGTAGCAAATTGGATTTTTTTTTTTTTTTTTGCTTTGGCCCTTAACGCATTACAGTAATGAAATCCCTGACTTCCGACCCCCACTAGTGAAGAGCTGATATGTGCGGTGTGCGAGCCAGGAAGACTCATTTGTCTCCTGGCTGACAAAGGCCCTCCAGGAGCCTTGAATCAATGGAACAGGGCACCTGTGCTGGCAGACCTGAAGCTTGAATGTCATGTGCGGTACAACTTCATTCCTTTTATAGAAGCTGTAGCTTTTATTACCTGGCTGAAATCATACCCCACTTACTAATGCAATGAACTCCTTTAAGCTTACACAAATTCCTTTCTTGGAAAAGAATGCACTTCTATCCCACTGGCCAGAGCACTGAAAGATCTCCATCTACGACCCAAGGGAGGAAGAGTAGCGAAGATTAAAAACGAGGCAAAGTCACTCCCACCTACATTCTGATTCAACTTTACGAAGTCCAATTATTACAAAATTGGGGCTTAAAAATTAAATAGCAAGGTGAGCATCCAAATCCTTATAACTCAATTATGTAAAGAAAGTGGCCCTCACTGCCCTAGCTAAGGCCTTTTTAATGACCCCTTCTTGTCCTATATCTCATTGCCTCAGGAGCCAAGGTCACTGGCCCTGGGCAAAGGCTGTCTTGTCAGAGCCAGCACTAGCCCGGCCAGTGGGGATGGGGTAGAGTAGTTGCCCTCACCCGGGGAGGAGAACCTGTGGCCCGCCTTTCACTGCCTTTTTTTTTTCAAGGAAAAAAGATAAGCAGGTGACAAAGAATTGGAGAGGGACAAAGTGTTGCAGGAGACTTCTTTTTAGAAACATATAGAAAAGCCTTATTATTTATGTTATAAGAGGATGATATGAGCTCAAGCACCTGTTTTATATTTATTTGTTCAACAAAAAGTTATTGTTTTCTTCTATGTATCAGGCACTAGAGATACAACCTTAAACAAAATAGACAATAGCCTATATCCTCGCAGAGCTTTCCATTGTATTATAAAACTATGTCTTATAATGTTAAAAATAGCCCCGTTGTCTTATGCCACTCGCGTAGTAAGTGGATCTTTGGGATGAATAACACGCAACATCCTCCCCGTGCATGCAACTTCAGCACCGCGGTGGTGGACAGCTCCGCGCACGCGCAGATGCTTCCGGGCCACGCAGGGCCGCCTGTCGGCTACATCTGAAGCAGCCATTACCTGGAAGTAGGGGAGTCAGCACCCCAGAGAAACCTTTAGGATTTGGGGATCCATGTCCTAGCGTTGCTGTCCTCTTGTGAAACAACTCTGAAGCAGGGTTCCTTGGGTCTCCAGTGAGTTAAAGTCCAGCCCGAGTAGTAACCCTCACAGTAAGGTAACTCTTTTCGATGTTCCTCCTTCCCCCAAAACACACCCCACTTCCCCACTTCTTTTCTCTGAGATGGCCTCTTCTCTTCGTCAGGGTCTTCCAGAGAAACTGAACCAATAGGAGAGATAGATAGATGACAGATGACAGGAGATACATACATACACACATACATACACACATACAGAAATGTAGATACATAGGTAGATACATAGCTAGATGGTAATAAGGAATTGGCTCGTTCAGTTCCAAAGGCTAGGAAGTCCCATGATGCTCAGTCAGCAAGCTGGCGACCCAGAATCATCAGCGGTGTAATTCCAGTCTAAGTCTGAAGACCTTAGAACAAAGAGAGCCAGCTGGTGGTATAAATTCCAGTCCCAGGGGAGGAGAAAACCTATATCCAGCTCAAACGATCAAGCAGGTATAGGTCCCAGCTACTTAACATTTTTGTGCTACTCAGGCCTTCAGCTGATTGGATGAGGGCCACCCATTTTAGGGGCAGCCATCAAATTTACTCAGCCTACTCAAAGGCTGAGCTCGTCCACAACCACCCTCACGGACACACAGAGTAATGTCGGACCCAGCATCTGGGCACTCCGTGGTCCGAGGGGAGGTACGGAATCATATTTAAACTAGGACGCCCGTGCCCTTAAGTTTCCATGTTAGATTTTAAGAAAAAGAAATCAATTCAAATACCAACATCACACACTGAAGGGTTGATGAAAAAAATTATGAAGGAATCGGTATTGGCGAAGATAAAGCTAAATTAACAGTAGTTCCCTGTTCAAGTGAAGAGGAGTTTTCCGTACCGACAGGCGTCTGCTCCAACATCATCGGTGGGAAGAGAGCAAGTATTTTATGTCAAAACATACACAGTGGGGTGACCACAGATGCAACCTACAAAACTTAAAACCTGACCACCAAAAATAATAACGATCGCATTTTTAACAAAATTCAGGTTTATTCTTCTGTCTTGGTAATTTATTCTCTCATGGCGATATTCAACTTCATTTCCCCATCCGGCATGTCATCCGGTGCATCACTGATTTAAATGCCAGGTTTGCTGGCCCTCGGTGACTTGGTAGGGTTTTAGTAAGTAGCCCTCAATCGCGCATGGAATAAAAGTCTAAGGAATTACTTTCCCTTCCTCTACAGTAGCAAAGAAGCATCTTGTGTTTGGAGTGGAAGACAATATACGAGGATGCCTTATAGTCCACTTTGGGGCCTTGGACCCGATGCTGAGCATCACTGTTGTCCAGGCCCACCCAAATAAGTGGTCATTCACCTGCTCTTTGCAGAGTGACAGTTCTCTATGAGTCTTTCATGTTGCCACCCGCCTGTGAGCAGAAGCACTGACTGCCCTTTGTTCTAAAGGTGCCCATTCTTCTCAAGAGTGTTTGAATAGTGAGTGTGTGTTCATATATACTATGGAACAGTGATTCTCGACCAAGGGTGATTTGGCAATGTCTGGAGCTATTGTCCCTTGCCATGACTGGGGTAGGGATGCTAACAGCCTCTGGCGTGTAGAGGACAAAAATGCTATCAAACATCCTGTAATGCGCAGGAGCACCCACAACAGTGAAGAATTATTTGTCCCAAAAGGTCCTGGTGACTTGGTTGAGAAACCTTCTATACAAATAGTCTCTCCCTCTAGAGCAAAGGGCAAACATGCTCACTGCCTGTTATTAGAAGATTCAGGTCCTTTAAGCTCAAGTTATCTCAAGTAAAACACACCCACTGTGTGCACAGGCATCCATATGGGCCCACCTGTTTCATGCCTGGAAACTCGGAGGCAGGGAGAACCACTGTGCTGCTTTTAATGAACGCCTTTGTCTCTGAGCCAGGAGTGTCGTGTCTTCTACCAGCCTCAAGGGAACTGACAGGCTAACTTATGAGCTTTCTGGTAGGGTAAAACTCACATTTTTCACAGTCTTGACACCTTTCTAGGGACAACTGCTGCCCTTTGGGTGCAGTTGGTTGGTGTCTGTGATCTGAGATGCTTTGACGTGCTAGGAGCATGATTACAGAACAAACAAGCTGCCCACAGCTCCGCGGGAGAAAGAGAAGAGCTTTGTACCAGCCCCCGCCCTGCCTCACGTGTAACATTGGCCAGGGGTGCAGGGGCTGGCAGCCCTCAGGGCCGAGGAACAGCCCCTGGAGCAGGAGGGGGCTCTGTGACTAGCCTGAAGCTAATTAGCAGCCAGGCAAAGCTGGGGCCGTGGCTGCCAGGTGTGACTGCATTAGGCCTGGCAGTCCACCCAAACAATTCAATAACT
>NW_011889166.1:714723-726110 GCF_000151845.1 Pteropus vampyrus | reverse complement strand
GCCTGAAGCTAATTAGCAGCCAGGCAAAGCTGGGGCCGTGGCTGCCAGGTGTGACTGCATTAGGCCTGGCAGTCCACCCAAACAATTCAATAACTTATATCATATTGCCAGATTCAATTCATTTTTCCGGCAGACATCTGTTCCATTTGATCTGGGCAGAGAGAATTGGACAAGGCAAGCTGCAGCATCCACAGGTGCAACAGCAAGCCACCTACGGAGGGTTCGCCCAGAAAGGAGGGTGCGAGTGAGGAGGAGAGAAACAAGGCTGAAGCTGCATCAGGTCGGGCCCTGGAGCTGCCTCAGAGCCCATCCAAGTTCATCCGTAATTTCCAGAACAAAGAAACCTGAAGTCATTGTGTGGTGACCCCAAAGTCAAGGTTCTCGCCCCTTGCTCACTGACCTCCAAATGAGCCACCACCAACGGACAGTCCCAAGTGTTAGTCACGGTATTGTGTCCAAATCATCCCCCATCCACTTCCATTCACTGGCCAGGAGTCAAGGCCTTACACACTGGGGTTCAAGTTCGAGTATAAGTTCCAGTCTTTGGATGAAACAAAATATAAATCAAGTTCTATAGTTTATTATCCAGCCTTGTGGCTGGGAGGACATGTAATGATTGACGAATGTCTGAGTGCTCTGAGGGGACCCATGAAACATTCCACGCCTTGCCGACGGCTGAGGAAGATGGAAGATGAGCCGAGCGTGGACAGGCACCAAGGCCTGTTCTTATCTCCTCTACCAACAGACGAGCGACCCTTCCGGCTCAGAAGGAGACAGGCTCATAGGTGTTTCGTTATCGGGCCTCTGATTCCCAGAGTGCTCGGCCCATCGCAGCTGAGGTCTGTGACGCAGCCTGACAGGGAAAAGCGTGGGCGCAGTTCAGACCATTCCTCATCAGGCACAGGATGCGCCTCCAGCGGCCCAGACAGGGGGAGGGAGGCCCGCCGTTCCTTCTCATGAGGCCCCTTAAAAGACAAGTGATAGACAACGAGGGACTTAAAACTTGCGTTTCGTCGAAAGACCTGTGTCCCTCTTAGAAATTCATTTGGCTTTGTTTGGAAAGCGTGGTTTTATTCTACGTCTGGGCTGCTTCTCCGAAAGTTTTTTATTCCTGTTCCCTTCAGTTGAAAAAAGCCTGAACTGTAGGAAAGACCGTTTCTCTCCCATTCTTGAACTCAAGGTATCTTTTTCCTCTTGTTTGAAACAGTGACTATCGGCAAGTCCTCATCTATCTAGGGCACTATAGAAAACAAACCCTCCTCCCCAAAAATCCATCACCTCCTGGAGGCTGGAGGTGGGTTTGGGGAAGGAGGGAGGAGACAGCCGAGGCGTGCTTGCTGCCGAGAGCACCCCTAGCCACTGTGCATATGTAACTGTACCCTCCAACATAAGCATGAGACGGACATTATTTATTTTACAGATAAGGAACCTGGGGTTCTAACCCTTGATTGTATCTGACTACCAAGGCCATGAAATCTTCACTCCAGTATCAAGAGATCTGGAGAAAACTGTGGCTTACAACATTCTGTATCATAATACTTATTCACAAATCAGATTCAGTTATCTATTACTGCAGAGCAAAAGGCCCCGAAGCTCAGTGGCTTAAAACAACAACACTTATTTGCTTTGTTCACTCTTTTGCTGCTCAGAGCTCAGTAGGGGGGCGACTTGGCCCTGCTCCACGGGGAGTCACCTGATATGACTCAACTGGATCCACTTTTAGATGGCACGGCACAGAGATGGCAAGCTGGTGCTGGCTGTGGGGTCCACACAATGTGGGCGTCTCCACAGAGTGGCTTGGGCTTCCTTACAGAATGGTGGCTGGGGTTCTAGACTAAGGGTCCCAAGAGGCAGGAAGGAGAAGTGACCAGTTTCTTAGCTTGGGCTGAGAAACTGGACAGTCGGCCCTCTGTGTTCTGCTGCCCAATCAACGGGGACTCAAGGGCCAGGGGACTCGGCTCCGTCTCTCAGTGGAAGGAGTGCTGAGGATTTTGTTTCCAACCTTTCACAGCTACTCATTTGTTATGTTGTCTGTTTATTTATTTATTTATACTTTAAAAGCTATTTTGAACAAAATTTAAAATGCCACTCATCCCAGGTACCCCATTTAATCAGACCATGTTCATACATTACCAGAAGGAGCCCAGAGTTTTGTCTCAGAGGACAGATGCACGTCTTCCCAGAAACCTGTCCCTGTGGCCGGGGTCATAAAGGGGACACCACACCTGTAGAAAATAGTTTCTTCTTTAGAAAAGTAAGAAGGAGAGAGAATCGCGTGTGGCACAGGTGGTGGCAGAATCACCGCTGAGACACAGGTCCTGCGACAGCTCTTTCCTGCATCCTACACGATCGATTCCTCACAGCCTCAACCCCATCTGCCCGGCCCTGAGGCCTCTGCCGTGTGACACGCGGCTCTCTCCTGTTTTCTCCAAGGTCTCTGGCCTTCTCGGGCAAAGGGGTTTCCTTCGAATCTTCCGGACTCTTTGATCTCCCATCTGATGTTTTACTAAGAGTTCTGTTGTCTCAGAGCAATTTGACGTTCAGCCTTTTTACTACTTCTTACAAAAAAAAAAAAAACAAAAAAAAAACAGAAAATGAATAAGCTAGAATTAAGTAAACTGTGAGATGACAAGGACACCCCAGAACAGGGGGCACTGCACAGTTCCAGACAACCCACACTCAAAATTCTGTGACTCATTTAAGGAAACGTTTGATGACTAATTTTGAGAGTTATAGGCATTTGCATCTACCTGTGACTTTGCGAGTATAACATTTACCAACAAATGGGCGTGGTTATCACAGGATCACAGAATGATTTCGCACGTGATGGCTGGAGGGAGCCCACGACCTTCAACCATCTGGACTCGAGTCACGCACAAACATTTCCACAGGCCCCCAGGGAAAGGAGGTTCCACTTTCTTTCAATCAGAATCTCCTTTACTCTTCTCTCATTCCTTCTTTCAAAAATATGAACTGCTCCTGGAGCACAGGCGCGTGTGAGCTCATGCACGTGTGTGCACAGGTACACAGAACTGTGCTGTGGGGAGCCTGGGACCTTGCTGCTCAAGGTCGAGCTGGGATTCTGCACATGCAGGGACGTAGGAGCCGCGGGGTCCAACAGGGAGAAGGGACAGTTCAATAGAATGGAGCCGGGCGAGTGGGGAAGGCTGGAAGCTTGCTTCCTCACACTTCCTCACCCCCAGCATCTGCCCGGCGCACACCAGGCCCAGCCACGCGCACGGGTCAGCACGGCACCTGCACGCAGGTGCTCCTACCTCCTCTCGGAAGCGCTGTCCCTAAAGATGTTTGCACGTGCCCTGTTACGGGGTCTGAGCACTACGGAGTAGGAACTCAGCAGACAGTCCTGAAGTGGGTAAATGAGCGGTCACAAAGCAGTTTTTGGGTGGGTGACTCAGCGCCCTCCTCTTCCTCCACCCCTCATTTTCAGACTCACGAGCTCACCCCAGGGTGTCAGCTCAGCTCACGTCTCCCCTCATGGAGTTCTTTGCTTTTGTTTCACACACACACACACGCACACACACGCTCACACACGCTCACACGTACACACTCATGCAGGCATCCAGGCATGCAGACGCGTGCACCTGCACGTGAAAACACGCACACACCTGTGTGCACTCGCGGACACGCCCGTGGATGCTGCCACGCACACCAGCGCTGACTTTGAACCTGCTTCCCCTGCGTGTGGAACGTCCCCCCTCGCACCTCGAAGCAGACCCCGAGCTTCACGACTGAGGCAGGACCCCACCTCCCCCCAAGAGGAAACAGAGCTCCTCCCCCCGCCTGGTTCTCCTGCACGGGCTTCACAGATTCCCAACCACAAGGCTCATCGCCATCTTCACAGAAGTCACTCCTTCTGCCCTGCGTGTCATCCAGTCTCTGGGGAGGAGTGCTCTTTGCAACTGTGCTCTCTCTCGGGGTCCTCAGCAGCAAGCACCTCGATAGGTGCTCCCCAAGGCTGTTGCACTGCAAAGGGCAGGGGCTGCCGGGCCCACAGGGATGGGCGAGGCGCGGGGTCTCCGAGTCCCGGCACAGGCGGCACCAGCTCCTCTCGCCTGCACGTCGCCTCCACGAGGGGTTCTCAGCCTTCGTTACCGTGGAGCAGAGCGTCGCCTCCAGCAGCCTGCGGAGAACGCTTGCGCAAATGTTGCTTTTAAATGCATACAATACACATAAAGATTAAAAAAGGACCGAGAGATACTGAAATCCAGGTCTCTGGGTGGACTTCGGTGGGGGACCCCCAACTTGAACGCTGTGCTGGAGCCCGTCCCCCATCCTCCACACCTGTCATCTCGACCCCGCCTCCAGGTGGGCCCTCCCCCCACCCCCGGCGGGAAATCCCCCGGGCGACAGGAAGCGGAGAGGGTGCTGGTGGAGGGCGAGGAAACGGAGGGTGAGGGAGAGCCTGAGACAAAGTGGGCCTTTCTGAGGGGCCGGGCTGCTGCTCTGTACAGAAAGGTCTGGATCATGATTTATGGTTTTCAGAGCTTGGGAGGAGAGAGCGAGAGAGAGAGGAGGAGAAGGGGGGGGGGTGGACATAACTGTTCCCAGAGACAAAGCGAAGAATTAGCCGCCCTGAACTAAATAAAGCTGGTGCATAAGTTTTCCTGCTGCAGTGAGATTTTTGAACCAAAATCTGTGGACCACGGCAGTATTTTCTATGCTTTTATCGTTGACTGCATTAGGCACTGTATATATGAAGCGCTAGGGCCAGCAGGGACGTACGTCATATAAATTCAAAGATCACACCAGCTCAAAGTAGAAAAGGGGCTTGTTATTTATTTTATTTTATTTTTTTCCTTTTAAAGCAGTGGTAAAGCAGAGGAAATGAAGTCATTTTTATATTATGAGATTTCGGGTTTTTTCATACTGTGTCTATTTCCTTTTAATGACAGTTATCAGAAGTCACTTTTAAGAAAGTACTTTGAAATTGAATAGAAAATGTCTCACACATTTACTTTTCCTATTTCGGCGAAATTCAAATAAGATGTGAGGACAGACGCCGAGCACTTCATGCCGGCGCTCAGCGAACGCGAGCTTTCTTCAAAGCCTCTCCTTTCCGAAGGTGGGGTAGCGGGAGGCGCCTGGCTGGGGCTCCCGCCTTCCTGACTCAGCTCCCACGGGAATGCCATAGGAGGTATGGTCAGCAGGAGGGTGGCCCCTGAATCGTTCACGCCCTGATCCGCTTATGAATCTGGTGGGTTCCATAGCAAAGGGGGATGGAGGTGGCAGATGGGATTAATGCTGCTCCCCAGCTGGCCTTGAAATGGGGAGATGACCCTGGATCACTTGAGTGACCTCCGCGTGATCACGAGGGTCCTCAAAGCATAAGAGGGAGGCAGAAGAGAGGCGGAGAAGTGTGATGACAGGAAGGGGCTTGTGGGCTCTGACGACGGAGGAAGGGGCCGTGAGCCAAGGAATGCGGGTGGCTCCTAGAAACCGGGAAAGGCAACAAACAGACTGTCCCCTGGAGCTTCCAGAAAGGACACAGCCTGTGACATCCGCGTAGGGCTTCTGTCCTTCTGAACTGTAAGGTAATCAATTTGTGTTGTTAAACTGTTAAATTTGGGGCGATTTGCTGGAGCTGCCGCAGGAAAATGATGCAGAGCTGGCCTCAGACTGTCATCATGGGGAACAGAAGCACCGTGGTCTGAGGCCCAGGACCTGTGCTGATGGCCACCTGAAAGCTGTGTGACCTGGGCAGCTCCCTCAACCTCCCCAAAAACCCATTGTCCGGTTTCTAAAGTGTGTGCAGCCGCGTCTCCAGAATTAAGGTGCATGCGGCACGAAGTCGGCTCATCGATTGTAAACAAAAACATAGGTTAGTTTATCGATTCGCGTGGGGCCTGAGGGAGAGATTAAGAATTTTTTGAACCCGAGACAGAAATTGCTAATTACTGTCAATTAGTTTCCCCTGTTCTCAGCAAAAAAAAAAAAAAAAAAAGTCCTCATATCTGTAAACATTTAGTTTTCTTTTTAATCATCACTGATATGGCTTTAAATCAGTATGACCCCTGTGGGAAGGGCTGGGAGCCAGCCGGATCCAGGGCGAGGTAACCGAGCTGTCCCAGGCAGTCTCCCCAGGTCACCACACTGAGTCAGCAGAGCTTCAGGACTGGCAAATGGAAAACCAGACAGGAGCTGCCTCGTTGGCCTCTCCGAGATGGAGCACAGGGCGACACCCGCGTCGCCTGTATCATGTATGCGGGAAACCAGCCCCTTACTCCCAGGCCACTGAGCTAAGACCGAAAGCCACATCTCCATGGCTTCTTCCCCTGGCACCGCATTAAAACGTAATGGGTAGCACTGTAATTACAGATCCTCTGTGGTGAATTCCTTTGTGGAGAAGCATTTTTATAATTTCAGAATTACCCCGTTTTATTTCTGGTTGTAAGGTTTTAGAATTTTAATACATCATGTTTTTATAAAACAGCAGAACTTGGCCTGGTTTTCGTAGGGGATCAGCATTCACTGAACTTCTGTGTTGGGCCAGACACCAGCTATATATAATCTGTCACACTCAGCTT
The DNA here is from genome assembly GCF_000151845.1 of Pteropus vampyrus. NCBI lineage: Eukaryota > Metazoa > Chordata > Mammalia > Chiroptera > Pteropodidae > Pteropus > Pteropus vampyrus. Next base: position 719,565 of record NW_011889166.1, on the reverse strand, counting down.
CTTCCTCCATGAGATCTGCATAATGCGTACTTCACAAGGCTCTCAGGATTAAGCTAAATGGCATAAAATAACGTAGCCCGGGACACACCGGGAAGGAGGCAGCACCCCGCCCCGGGGCTCCCTGGATCGCCTCCCGTGTGCTCTGTCCCCACCCGTCACCCCTGTCCCCCACCGCACAGCCCCTCCGGAGCGAAGGTGCTACGTGTTTCCTCCTTATGAGTTTATCTCTCATGTCATCACGTGACCCGGCTTGACACTCCAGACCGCATCAGCTACTGGACCAATATCCTACTCCCTATCTGTACGTGCACCTAAAATAGCGCATGTTTTAACTCTCCTAATAATTGGAGGAAACATTGTGCCATGAACTCCATCGGGAAACTAAAGTCCATTCAGCCATAGTCCCCCACGTCCCCCTGGAGTGGAGGAACTCGTGTAGGCACTGGGGTGCCCAGGGCCCAGCATCCCGGAGTGGGCATCCTGGGAGCAGGGAGGAGAGAGACGATGAACACCCAAAGAGGAAGAAAGAGGATCCCAAGGGCCCAGCTGAGGACACTGTAGACTGACGGCCCAGGAAAGCCTCCCGTGAAGGTGGGTTTTATTTGAAAAAGGGCAGGAGGAAGGGGCCGCTGCAGAGGGGGAGCTGGCGTGCGGCCCCGAAAGCGAGAACACGCTGAGCGCTGGAAGGACGCGGAAGAGGGGGCGGCCGGGCGGCGGGGAGGGGCGCCGGCCAGAGGACCAGGGGACTGGCAGGAGCGGCCCCACCCAGCTCCACGGCCAAGGGCAGGAGAAGGCGTCTCATTCTAAGGGTAACGAGAAGCCAAAAGATGGCGTTGGGCAAGGCAGGGACATGGCCTGCTCTGCTTTTCGCTGTGTGTTTTTAGATCACTCCAGCACGCAGAGTGGACCTGGAGGCCGGGTGGACAGTGGAGGCTCAGAGCGTCTCTCCCAGAGGACGGAGATGGTGGCCTGTCCTGGAGGGCGGTGGCGGGTGGAGACGTGAGGGCAGGGCAGGCTGGGCATGTTCTGAAGGGGCAGGTCACACACGTGAGGGACTGTGGCCGGCCGGGCCATTTTCAGCAGTTACTCCGCCTCACCGGGAGTGTGTCTGCCCAAGGGGAGAGCAAGTGTCCATTGGCTTTGGACTCGGTCACGTGACTTCCTCCACCCAATGGGCTGTGCACAGAAGTGACAGCGTGCCTCACACAGCCGAGGGTATAGGAGGCATCACTTGTTTCTTTGTCCTTCCTCGGCTTCCGCTTGCCCCGTGAGCAGGGCACATCCCAGGGAGAGACGGCTCGGCCAGCCTGGGTCCTGGACGAGAAGACACGCAGACCCCCACTGAGCAGCAGAGCCAGAAAGCTTCTTCCGACTTACTGGCCGCGAGTGGGAAGTAAGTGTTTGTCGCTGTAAGCTACAGAGGTTGCAGAATACTGGTTTCCGTGGCAGAAGCCACCTTCCATAAGAACACCTCCTAGGTGGTCGGCTTAAGTGCCTGTGTAGACAACGGATCAGTTGACCAACTTGGGGGCTGACAAAGTGGGGTGAGAATTCATCTCAGGACACATTTAAAAATGGGAATTCCAGCTGTTTTATGGAGGGTTAGCCACAACTCTATATTCCTTGGCTAGGCAGGAAAATCAAAGTATTTTCATCTGGAATTTAATATCCCAAGTAAAGTTTTAAATCCTTTATATGCAATCCATCCATGGTCAAGCATTTTATTCCCTGAAATTTTTTAATTCATATTTTTTCAAAAAGAAAGTGCATTTAGAGTTAAAACTAGTTCTCCTCGAAGTTTTAAAGAGCTAAAAAAAAAAAAGTAGAATCACAAAGGATGATGGTCATTCACAGAGACCATCTCATCATTATCATTCAGCTGGGAAATCACACCTGGGTCACCCTAAAAAATAAGGCCCACTGTGAAGACTGCCAAGGCAATCTTTCCCAACAAAGCCAGAGTTCTCTGTTTCTTTTTTAAATCAAGACAAAGTCATCTTCAATAACAGAAGAAACGGGGGCATTTTGGGGGGAGATTAGCCAGATATTTGTTTCATGAATACTTTTCTATCATATTTTATTCTTTAAATATCATCGCTCCAAATAAATATGCAGACTTTATTTTTTATTAAATTTATTGGAGTGACATTGGTTAATAAAATTATGTAGGTCTCAAGTGTACAATTCAATAACACATTCTTAATAATACATTAATATGTCATTAATATATTAACGCCACCCAACAAATAGATATTTCATGATATATTTTTAGTTTATCTTTCTATAACATAATTTTTCTGCAAAACAACAATATACATTCATGGAAAGTTGTTGAATATGCATTATTCAACACTGTAAAATGCATTATTCAAAATTGTAAAATAATGCCCTTTGCATGATATAGCAAAATTAAATATAATAACAAATTATTGTATACATATATATCGTATATATACATAAAGATATCTGGAGAAACGACTATTCATTCTGAACGAGGTAAATCTGTAACAGTTTCTTTTTTGTTGTCATTTACTTCTATATCACGTAAATTGTTTGTGACGGACACACCGTTTTCCTAGAATTAAAATAACAACGACAAAGAAATTTACCCTAAAGAAGTAGAAGTAATCCTTCACAGACTCAAGGAGAAGACCCTGACACTAAATCGTGGCTCACGGAGACAAACAGCGTCAGCGAGGCTCCTGGTCCACGGGACAATGGAGAACCCAGCTCGTCTCTGACAATGCAGCATGCCTCCTGACAGCCCAACACGTGCGTCTGCCGCCTCCCGCACTTCAGTGCGGGTACAATATGAATGTTTTATGTCCTTCCGCTGTTCCTCTGTTTGTGAGTATCGGCAGCCTGAATGAGTCTCAGACTAGAGACATAAAAGCACACCGCTAAATTCGCATTTCCGCTTGATGTCAGGAAGCACCAGTACATTAAAAGGATGGTCGGGGAAGCGGGTACACTTTGGCGGTTCGATCTAACCCATTTTCACCTCCGAAGGGTGCTGTTGAGCATTGCTCAGAAATACATAATTGTGCTGAGAGCAGAAAGCACTTAGTGTCAACTGAACGCTTGCTCGGATTCTCAACTGCAGATTTACAGGGACACGTCAGCGGACTCGGTGACGGGGCTTCTGAGCCCTGCCGAGGGCAAGAAGCTGGCCACTGGGAGTGGGCTCTGACGGGGTCCGTGTATGCCCCCCATGTACCGCCCCCCCTCACCCTTCTCTGCTCCCTCTCCTTCCTGCCTCAGGGAAACCGAGGCAAACGTGATCCGTTTCGGTTCTGCCGCAGATGAGCTGATTGCAGAATCTCGATTGTCCAATCTTCGCTCAAGAGTTTGCAATTCATCCACTCTCCCTTTGCCTTTGGTGTTTGAACTTGAATGAAACCCAAAGGTCACATAAAGCTTCAGGAGAAAACCGCTGAGTCTTACGGATGGCTGAGTCAAAATCTCCAAATTTAGCCCAATCCGTCCTCAAACGCTGATTCACCAGCCTTGAAGCTTGGCGCTTCCAACGAGGCCGGCCAGCCAGGGGGAGTTAGAACAGAATCTCAAACTCTGCGAGCTCCTGCCTGCCAGGAGGCCTGCCCCGCCCGGGGCCTCTGCTTAATACCCAAATGCAGGTGCTAGTGTTGGACAAAGGCCATCATCATAATTTGATAGCGTCTCCAAGACCAGCGTCACTCTCAAAACAGCCCACGGTGGTTGTGTGCCAGACGGTCAGCCCGGAATTGACGCTCTGTAGGTTTTTTTCTATTTTCCCGTCTTTCACAAGGCTGCTCATCTTGTGAATTAAAGCTTTAAAAAAAAAAAGAAAAAAAATCTTTTTAAAGTTTGATTCAAAAAATTGATCTTCTTTCTTTGGCTGTAACACTTCAAAGTCAATAAATGCTGGAACTTTCCAATAACTCTCTCTTGTAGAACATGGACCAACCCAAAGAATTGTTTTATTAAAATGTACCAGAAAGCGCTGGTCACCATAAGATACCGCTGCTTCTGCGGCAGGCCAAGACCACCGGGCCCTGAGGAGGCGTCGCGATGAGGCTCTGTCAGCTTCGTTGTCATGGAAGGGGGGCTGCTATCACCTCCTCTGATGAGACGGAGGAGCCAGGTGGCCACAGCCATACCCCACAGGCAGGTGTATGTGTAACCACCGCAGGAGCTCATGACCCCAGTGGAATCACCTGAGGCTCTTAATAAAATGCCGATGCTGGGGACAAACCCAGATCCCCTGCGGCGGATGCTCCACAGGTAACAGCAGCGGGCAGCCAGGTAAGGACACTGGGCCTGCCGTGACCTCACCCAGCCGGGCTCCCAGCGAGTCTGGCACACACAGAGCCCTGACTGCCGCTCCCTCTGGCCCGCTCCGAGGGGACTCGGACACTCGGGCCACCGTCTGCGTGGTTCCGGTTTTCTACCTCTCGTCTGATGAACCCGTGTAATAAACTCCTCCTCCGAAGAAGCGGGTTTGCTTTTTGAATCATCCATATAATTGTCTTCCTTTTCCACTCCATTCTGCGTATGCAACCATCACCTCGCTTCCTCCTTTGGCACAGTCGGCGTGAAGCAATGTTTTTCCCTCATAATCCGCGTAGGCTGTCGTTGGTATGGTTTGGAACTGTGAACACAAATGATGAATGAGCATATACAAGCGTCCTGCCTTCATGCGCTCACGGCCTGTTCCAAACACAGCCCTCGGAGAAGGTGACGTCGCAAGCAAGGTGTGATGGGAGCGGGGGCGCCAGTGCTGGATGCGGGAGGAAGGTGGACAGGAGGGAGCGTGAGCCTGGTCAGAGCAGAGACGCAGGGATGGAAAGTTCGGACGGGCTG
>NW_011889166.1:712137-714468 GCF_000151845.1 Pteropus vampyrus | reverse complement strand
ATTGATCTTCTTTCTTTGGCTGTAACACTTCAAAGTCAATAAATGCTGGAACTTTCCAATAACTCTCTCTTGTAGAACATGGACCAACCCAAAGAGTTGTTTTATTAAAATGTACCAGAAAGCGCTGGTCACCATAAGATACCGCTGCTTCTGCGGCAGGCCAAGACCACCGGGCCCTGAGGATGCATCGCGATGAGGCTCCGTCAGCTTCGTCGTCATGGAAGTGGGGCTGTTATCACCTCCTCCGATGAGACGGAGGAGCCAGGTGGCCACAGCCATACCTCACAGGCAGGTGTATGTGTAACCACCGCAGGAGCTCATGACCCCAGTGGAATCACCTGAGGCTCTTAATAAAATGCTGATGCTGGGGACAAACCCAGATTCCCTGCGGCGGATGCTCCACAGGTAACAGCAGCGGGCAGCCAGGTAAGGACACTGGGCCTGCCGTGACCTCACGGCACCCATCCTGCAATGCCACGTTTTCCGGGGCACTGACCCCCACTGCGGGGTCCGGCAGGTGCGCGGTTCAGGTGAGAAAGCGGGAGTCGGACCTCGCTTCACGGGCTTCGCGACCCCATGGACGAGATGAGGCTCGTAAGAGCTGGTTAGAGAAAACATCATATAAAATGAACGCCGAAGGACAGCGGTCAGTGGTAGAGACAGCACGCGGAACCGGAGGGCGACTCGCAGCCTGAACCCCTCCCTCGGCGCTCAGCCCGGCTCAGCCAGGGAGGGCCCGGAGCGCGGGGACGCCGGCGGGTCCCCAGAGAGCCACGCCCAGCCGGGCTCCCAGAGAGTCTGGCACACACAGAGCCCTGACTGCCGCTCCCTCTGGCCCGCTCCGCGGGGACTCGGACACTCGGGCCACTGTCTGCGTGGTTCCAGTTTTCTACCTCTCGTCTGATGAACCCGCGTAATAAACTCCTCCTCCGAAAAAGCGGGTTTGCTTTTTGAATCATCCATATAATTGTCTTCCTTTTCCACTCCATTCTGCGTATGCAACCATCACCTCGCTTCCTCCTTTGGCACAGTCGGCGTGAAGCAACGTTTTTCCCTCATAATCCGCGTAGGCTGTCATTGGTATGGTTTGGAACTGTGAACACAAATGATGAATGAGCATATACAAGCGTCCTGCCTTCATGCGCTCATGGCCTGTTCCAAACACAGCCCTCGGAGAAGGTGACGTCGCAAGCAAGGTGTGATGGGAGCAGGGGCGCCAGTGCTGGATGCGGGAGGAAGGTGGACAGGAGGGAGCGTGAGCCTGGTCAGAGCAGAGACGCAGGGATGGAAAGTTCGGACGGGCTGGGAGTGTCCTATGCTGCTCGGCTGAGTGACAGGGAGAAGGAACGTAAGTGTTGGCTGAGGGCTCCAGGCGCCTGATTGTTCGAAACCAGGTTTGATGGGGCTCTCTGCTTAAGAGCTGGGTGATCTGGACAGGTCACTTCACCTCTCTGGCCCTCAGTTTCCCGTTTGTAAATGGGTAGAATGATAACTTTCCTCGTTAGGTTGTTGTTTTCGTCGGTTTGGGCTGTCGTGACAAAAATGCCATAAACTGAAGCATGTACCTCTCGTCGTGCCGGAGCTGGGGAATTCGAAGCACGAGAAGCTGGTGGATGCGGCCCCACCCTGGCCTCCAGGCAGCTGCCTCTGACCACGTCCTCCGTGGCCTGGAGACAAAGCGCTGGCCCCTTTGCCTCTCTGTAAGGCCACCAATCCCTTCATGGGGACCCCGCCCTCATGAGCTCACCTAACTCCGATCACCTCCCAAGTCCCCACTTCCCAAACCCATCACATCCAAGATGAGTGTTAGATTTGAAGAGGACACAAACATTTAGTCCGTAGCAATTATTTTGAGGATTAAATAAGTTGATATCTGTGAATCATCTCAAGCACCATGTGGTTGTTAGTGACGGTGCCCGTATCCCAGGGCTGGGAGAGGACGGTCTTTCTGGGCTCAGAGCAAGGGTGTGCTGTGACCATTCCCAAAGGACTGCATTGACCCTTTGCAGGACGGAGGGACCACTGTGTCCAGGGCAGCCCAGGGAGCCCTGGGCTGGCACTGGGGCCTGGGGACATCGCCAAGTCACAGATAAAAAAAGACCTGGCAAGAAGGCAAGAACAGGATGCCCTGGCTGGCAGGGTCCCAAAGAGCGAGGCAGGGGACACGGGGAGCCTCAATGTCCTGGACGGCTGCTTCCAGGCAGAGGGAGACGAGTATCCCTCGGCTCTGCTGAGTGTGACGTCTCTCATGGCTGCAAGGTTGGGGGGTGGTGTTGCTGCAAGGTTGGGGGGGGGGGGGTGAAGCCATATAGGAGGTGGGTGCTCCAGGAG
>NW_011889166.1:709805-710992 GCF_000151845.1 Pteropus vampyrus | reverse complement strand
GACCTGGCAAGAAGGCAAGAACAGGATGCCCTGGCTGGCAGGGTCCCAAAGAGCGAGGCAGGGGACACGGGGAGCCTCAATGTCCTGGACGGCTGGTTCCAGGCAGAGGGAGACGAGTGTCCCTCGGCTCTGCTGAGTGTGACGTCTCTCATGGCTGCAAGGTTGGGGGTGGTGGTGAAGCCATATAGGAGGTGAGTGCTCCAGGAGAGAATCCAGAAAGAGGTGAGTGATGCCCGGAGCCCTGGAGAGCCAGGAAGGGGGCTTTGTCACACGCAGGAGGGGACTCGTTCTAAGGATGGCGGATATGGCCGTCAGGAGCAAATGGGGCTCTATGTGGAGCCCACATGTCCACCAGCGCACCTGGCTCTGCGTGTGACATGCTGGAACCGAGACAGAGCTCAAGATGCCCTGAACCCCAAATCCTACTCTCTGAAAGAGTTGAAGACTCAGGGTTAAGACAGTGAGTCAGTGAGGACATGGGGGGACTTCTGAAGCGGACAGGCCTGGCGGGCATCTTTGACTATCTTTAATGCCTTTCGTTTTGACCATTTGTTCAATGTTCAAATCCACATACGGAGCTGTGATCTTGTAGACCTCTTAGCCACTCTGAACTGCATACATGTTAACACTTATCAGTTTCCCCCAAAACCTCACTTCTGAAGGATCTGAAGCCCCTGCAGATGAAGAATAGAAAGGGTCAGGCTGGACACGGAGAGAGAACACACTGCCAGGAACTTGAACTCCGTCAGCCTCCCGAACGGACGCTGCTCGTTCTGCCGGGGGCCACACCGGGGCCCTGAGTAATTTTTTTTTTTTACTTCAACCACAGGAGATTCATGCAAACCCTCTAAGCGTTTTGGCTAATTTCCCAGCAAGTGTGAGAAGGGATGGAGGGAGGGAGGGACGGTGGAGGCTGGAGGGGGAGAAGGGTGAAGGACGAGTGGAGAGACACTCTACACAAAACTTCAGACCAAACCGAGCCTGAGACTTACGACAGCTTTAGTCTCCTACCTGTGAAAGGGAACTGTCTCTTTCTATGTCTCTATCTTTGCCTTACAGAATTTGATTTTAATAAATTCGGTGACCCTTCTGATGTCATACCAGAAAGAGCCTGCACAAAGTTCTTCCGCACTCCTGTGGCCCACCAGTGGGTCCCCGGCCCTTTTTCCCGGGTGAACTCTAGGACA
>NW_011889166.1:707077-708844 GCF_000151845.1 Pteropus vampyrus | reverse complement strand
CCCCCGGGAATTTTTTTTTTTTTTTTTTTTTTTTTTTTTCGTCAACCACAGGAGATTCATGCAAACCCTCTAAGCATTTTGGCTAATTTCCCAGCAAGTGTGAGAAGGGATGGAGGGAGGGAGGGACGGTGGAGGCTGGAGGGGGAGGGGAGAAGGGTGAAGGACGAGTGGAGAGACACTCTACACAAAACTTCCGACCAAACCGAGCCTGAGACTTACGACAGCTTTAGTCTCCCATCTGTGAAAGGGAACTGTCTCTTTCTATGTCTCTATCTTTGCCTTACAGAATTTGATTTTAATAAATTCGGTGACCCTTCTGATGTCATACCAGAAAGAGCCTGCACAAAGTTCTTCCGCACTCCTGTGGCCCACCAGTGGGTCCCCGGCCCTTTTTCCCGGGTGAACTCTAGGACAGCAGAGCTGTGTACGACCAGGGCCCAAGTGACCCCTCCTGGCATTCTTCAGCCCCCAGCTCTTGGTCGCCCGCGTTTGCTTTCCCCGCCATGGTTCCGAGTGACATCAGGACGTGTGCACAGTGGCTGTTGTTTCTTACTGTGCCTCTCACCTCCGAACGTGCTGTGTAATTCCACAGGGTCGAACAAGGTCACTGCTGGGAGCTGTCTGCACAGCACCATTGCGTTTATTCTTATTACTGCTTGTCAGATGAATGAATGAACGAACGAACGAACGAACGAACGAACGAACGGCCAATCCACGGGCTTCTCCTCCACCAGGAGAAGACAGGCTCGAGCCCTCCGTGCTCGCTCTGTTCTGACTCTGGAGTCATAGGCACCACGAAATATGGAAACGAGGCTGAAAATAAAACCCTTGAATGTCTGGGAAAATATAAGCTGCTCGCTTTCCTTAATCGAGCGCCTGTCCCTCCACGAGCTGCAGAAATCATCTCAAAATATATGCCAAAGGTTATCCCCCCCCAGAACGTTAACTGCATCACTGCAAACAAAATAATATGGGCTACATATGAATGCTAAGGGACGTTTTACGTAGTATTCATCATAACTGATCTGACTCTAATGGAAATCTGATTACTAAAATGAAGTGGTTGTTTTCATTCCTAAACTCATCAGTATTAGCTTTAAACCGTTTCAGTGGGCTTTCTAGCCGGTGGACAGGACAATGTCGGAGCGATTGGCTTTGTAACATTTTCGTAAAAGCTGCTCATGTAAGCACAAGTAAGTAGCAGTCATTTAGTTTTCCCTCGAGTTATAAGCAGCATCATGCAAAAGGAAAAAAAAAAAAAAAGCTAGCCATAAAGGTCCCTGATTTATTTTCATGAGACGCATCAGACGTGCAGCATTCCGTAATAAGCCGACGCTCCCGAGGTCTGCACCCTGGTTTGAGATCGCCCGGCGAGGCCACCTGTCAACCGCTCCCGAGGCAAACGCACCCGTGACGGGGCTCAAACGTCTAGGCCCAGGGCAGGTGGGTGGAGACGATCTGACTCTGCCCCCTGGAGGGACAGGGGGTCAGCAGGGTCCTCCCGGAGCATCGAAACCTGGCAGCCGTGAGCAGGCCCGACCGGGAAGCCGCAGCTCTGATACAGAAACAGGGCGCGGAGCTGCGAGACCCTCTCCCAGGGGGCCCTGCAGAACGGGAGGCCTGACGCGGGGACACGAGGGGACGGGCATGACTGACAAGCCTCGCAGAGGGCGGGCGGCCTCATCAAGCCACGCAGACAGAGCTGTGGCGCAGTGCTGTCCAGCGACCACATCTCCGTCCGCTGGGACAGCGTAAACAAATGGCCAC
>NW_011889166.1:702496-706746 GCF_000151845.1 Pteropus vampyrus | reverse complement strand
GCGAGGCCACCTGTCAACCGCTCCCGAGGCAAACGCACCCGTGACGGGGCTCAAACGTCTAGGCCCAGGGCAGGTGGGTGGAGATGATCTGACTCTGCCCCCTGGAGGGACAGGGGGTCAGCAGGGTCCTCCCGGAGCATCGAAACCGGGCAGCCGTGAGCAGGCCCGACCGGGAAGCTGCAGCTCTGATACAGAAACAGGGCGCGGAGCTGCGAGACCCTCTCCCGGGGGGCCCTGCAGAACGGGAGGCCTGACGCGGGGACACGAGGGGACGGGCATGACTGACAAGCCTCACAGAGGGTGGGCGGCCTCATCAAGCCACGCAGACAGAGCTGTGGCGCAGTGCTGTCCAGCGACCACATCTCCGTCCGCTGGGACAGCGTAAACAAATGGCCACACACCAGGAGGCTCAGCAGACACAAAGGCCCCTCGTGCGTCGTCCTGGAGGCCGGGGGCCTGGAACCGGGGGTCGGCAGGGCTGTGCTCTCTCTGAGGACTCGGGGGAGAAGCTGTTCCACACTTTCGGTTTCGCATGCTGGGGCCGTCCCTGACGGTCCTTGGCTTGTCCGCGCGTCACTCCGGTCTCTGCCTCTGTCATCATTCGTGTCCCCCTTGTGTTCCCTTCTCTCTTCTAAGGACACCAGTCATACTGTGCTGGGCCCACCCCGATGTAGCATCACCTCGTCTTAACCAATGACATCTGCAAAGACCTTTTTCTCGGTCCCTGCGGATTAGGACTTCAGCTTATCAATCCAACCCAGAACAGACTCGGTGCTCGGCGGGCTGCAGGACGCAGTGGGAGAACAGGGCTCTGGCCGGTCGCCAGGCTGCTGGGTTTTACTTCTGGAGAAGGGCCCAGAACAGCAGGCTCAGCTTCGTGTGGCTCTGGGGCTTCCGGCTACAAGAGGTACCCAGGACCCCTCCGGCCTCGTCGAGGTAGAGAAGCCTCAGAGAACTTGCTGCTGTTGCTACTTCCTTATGTTCAGCCAAATTCCCCTCCACGGGCACCTGAGCGACAGAGCCTGGGCTGGAGGCCAGGCCTGAGCCTCGCGGCAGGCTGGGTCCCAGGCCCTGGCTGAGGGAGCCAGTCTCCATCTCTTCCAAAAAAGACGGGCCAACTGGTGTCTCGGGAGAGCCCCAGGGCTGGGACCCAGGGGTCCTGGACTCCAGGCCCAGCTCTGTGCATTCCCAGTCTGCTTCATCTCAAGGGGTTCCTGTCTTCTTATCTACAACAGGAGTTTGGTGCGAAATCTCTAAGGCGATTTCAGCTCTGAACCTTCCTGAATCCCAATCTTTTCACGGGGGGGGGGACTTTATCTTCCCTGAAACGAGCTTCAGCTGCAGCATACCTGCATCTCAGCTCGGCCGCCCTGACCCGTCGATCACGTGGTGAGTGAATGCCTCGCCCTGAAGCAGCTGTCCTGGCTGTGGGCGGTCCTCCCAGGGTCTGCCCAGCGTGGGAAAGCCACGGACACGGTGAGTGCCGAGACACAAAGCTCACCTTGGCTCTAGTGTGGTTTCCCCAAGAGAATGTGGTGAGCAGAGAGGCCAGCCGAGGCCCTGCACCAGGAACGCCGGCTCACGCTGCCCGCTTCATTCTTATCTTCGAAAGCACCTGTCTCCCTGAGAAACCCTGTGGCACTCTCTGTCACCTATACAGGAGGTGGCAGACGTGGCCAGAAGGGCCCCACATCAGGTCAGCGTCACCTCAGTGCTACGAGAACCTCCGCGCTCACACAGTGGGAGGGATGGGCGCAGGCGAGGGTGACCCCAAACAGTTCTGAGAAACAACAGGGCACCGTGGTGCCGTCAGATCTCCCAAAATACAGGCGCACGAGTCGCACAGTAGACCCTCTGGATAATTTTTAATCTCTGTTTGCCTTGTATTCATACTCGGGGCTATCACATTATCAACTGGCCATTAACGCACAGAGGGTATGAGTTAGGAACTAGTCAGTATATGGAATCATCACAGGAAAAGCATTGATAACTGTGAATGGTGACGATGTTCACTAGATTTACTGTGGCGATCACTCCACAATATATACAGTATTGAATCATTATGTTGGACACCTGAAACTAATATAGTGCTATATGTCAATTATATCTGTTAACACACACACACACACACACACACACACACACACATTAGGGGGAAAAAAGTGTTCAATAGAACTAGCAGGAGCCAGTCTGATGTCACTGATCTGGTGTCTACACATAATTGTCTTATTAAAGGTCTTAGGAAAATGAAAGCCATTTTTATTTTTCACACATTATGCAATTATGTATGGGATGTTGCCTCTACGTAGTTTTTAAATTATTACACTTGTCAAACTGGGCGACTAATAAAAGTGGAACACTACTTAATTAGTTGATGACATTTACAAACTACTTAATAATAAGTTTCTTTTAATTGGCCTTCATTTTTGGTCTCAGAATAATTCTAACAATATTACCTGCCATCCCAAAAAGCAAGAATTGTACTGAAAAGCAACCATCTTTGAGTCTGAGATTTGATTGTCGAAAGTCATTTTCCCTTTGTGGCCAGAACCCTAATATGACCCCTGTGACGGGAAGGGAGGTGGGAGGGACCCAGGGTCTGAAGCCGCTGATGGGGACATGAAGGGGGTGGGTGGCGCCCACGGCCCGACCTTCACTTCATCAGGTCACGTCATCGGGTCCCCGTAAGGGCGTCACTTGGTGAAGCTCACAGCCTGGCTCCCAGGCACGTGAACACTCGGGCACAAATGCTCACAAGTGGCCGTCAGTCACGTCGCTCCTCGCGGGCGAGGACTCTGCAGCCTGTGCCAGCTCGCCCCAGGTGTCCTTGGCTACACGGTTTTGTGAGGTGTCTCTGGGCAGCATGGTCCCCGCCCCTTCAACTCAGGACCTAAAGCCGCCACCCTCAGTGCAGCTGCATCACAGTTTCTCTCCTCTCTTCCTGCAGGGCAGGGTCAGTGTCACCAACGGTGACACGTGGCGTGTGGCAGGAAGCTGGACAGAGGATGCCGCCCCTCCCAGTACAGGTGTCACATGAATCCAGACCCCCACGCTGCCTGGGACCAGGGGGTCAGAGAGAGCTCACTCCACCTCAGCACCTTCTCCACCCCTGGTTGGCGTCCCTCCGTTTCCTGCCAAACTATGGAAGGACTGTCACAAGCGCCAGTGGCCTCCAAGGCCAGCCCACAAACACCGAGTGACCTCTTCAGGTTGAAGTATAGCGTTTACCAGGGGCTTGTCGCCATCGCTCGCAATCGGGATAATGCCTCTGGGGGTGCAGAGCCCCTCTCAGCAAAGCGACATGGCACACGGGCTCACGGCGTGCCCTGGACCCAACGCCAGTGGGAATCGCAAATGCAGTAGCTGACAGCCACGTTTCCTACGAGCTTCACGAGCACTCAGGGATCTAACTGAAGCGTCGTGTCTGAATTACAAACCATCCACATTCCTCTGAAAACTCGACTCGGGCTGTCCTGAAGGGTGATCGAGTTCAGTGCAAGTCAAGAGATACAGGGATGCGTGGAGGACACGGAGAAGGTTCACGATCGATGCCTGCGGTCCTCGTGAAGGAGCGCGGAGCTGGCGCGGCTGACCGGCGGGCGGGCGGGTCGGCCTGCACCTGACACGGCTCTGGGATGATGAGCTAACCCAGCAGGACGGGAGACAACAGCCAGGTCACTCCAGGAAGAGCAGACAGAGTGGCCGGGCAGGGAAGGGGAGAGGCCTGTGGATTAAGCAAGGGGAGAGCTCTGGGGGATGAAGAGCAAGCGGGGCTCGTGGCGAGAAGTCAGGGAGGGGTAGGAGTCAGGTACGCTGCCTGCTGGCACAGAGCCTGCTTCCCAGGATCTTATGTGGCAAAAGATGTAGGGAAGTTAAGGCTCTTGAGAGATGTTTATCCTGGATTTTGCATGTGGACTGTTAATCTAGAATGAACGTGTCCTTATAAGAGACAGCAGGGACACACAGGGACTCAGAGAAAGCCATGTGAAGACGAAGGCAGAAATTGGAGTGATGCCGCCATGAGCCAAGGAGCGCCTGGTGCTCCCAGAAGCTGGAAGAGGCGGGAAGGAGCCAGCAGAGGGAGTGCGGTCCTGCCGAGACCGCGATTTCAGACTTCTGAGCCCCAGAGATATGACAGAACAAATTTCTGTTAAGTCTCTACATGTGCGGTTATTTGTCACAGCAGCCACAGGAAACTAATACTCTTTACATCAATGAAATGGAAAAGAAAGGAAAAGCAAGATGTAAGG
>NW_011889166.1:681583-700966 GCF_000151845.1 Pteropus vampyrus | reverse complement strand
CCCGACAGATGGACGAAGGAGCGAGACGGGCGGCTTCCCGCCACCCAGCCCGGAAGCTCACAAAGGAGGCCCGGCCTTCGGAGCCCCACTCGGCCTGGTCTACTGCTGCTCCCCCTTATGGATGCAGAAACGGGGTGACGCGGGGCTAGAATGAGTCTGCCCCATTCCGAGGGCCATTCCCTGGTCCCCATTGTGTGACATCAGCAGGGGAGGCAAGCAAAGCTCGGGGTGCCTCTACGGAAGACTCCTGGGGTCCACCTCTGCCGGGGCCCACGCCCTCGCTCCAGGCGCCTGTGGGGTCTCTCGTGCTGCTTCTTGCTGGGCTGCTGGTTGAGAGGGTGGCCCTTGGTGCCTAGAAGCCCTGTCTCGGCCCCGTCCCCTGTGCCTGCAAGGGCAGGGCCCCCCTGTTTCCCTCGGCTGAAGCCTTCCCCTTCCTTCTTGCCCTGGGGCACTTGCCAATGGAGAGTTCTAGAAAGGGTCCTCTCTGTGTCCGGATGGACACTGCTGCCCTGTCTAAGCTCGAGGGTACCACTAGAAAGAGACCTGACCCCAAGATGCCCCCGGCTGGTGGAGAGGGAGTGACCTCGGGGTGGGGGAGTGTCCTTCAGGCAATGTCATGTATTAGTTCCCTGTTGCTGTTGTAACGACCACAGTCTTAGTGGCTTAAAACAACACGAATGTATCCTTGGCTTCTAGAAGTTAGAAGTCCAATAAAGGCGTCATCAGGGCTGCCTTCCCTCCCTGCATTTCACATCTTCCAGAAGCTGCCGGCATTCCTCGGCCCCGGCCCCTTCCTCCGTCTTCAAAGCCGCCACATTACGTGGCTTTGCGCTCTCTCCGGCGCTCACAGCAACGTCCGTGTCCCCTCTTCCGCCTTCCTCTTCCACTTCAAGGCTCCTCGTGATGGCGCCGGGCCCACCCAGGTAGTCTGGGGCAGACTCCCTAGGGGAAGGTCAGCCCACGAGCGGCCTTAAGTCCCTCTGCACCCTTGGTCTCCGTTCATCGCTGCCCAACACATCCGTGTGCTGCAGGGATTGGGGTAAGGACCCCTTGGGGGGGCTATTATTCCGCCTATGGCAGCCCAGAGGCAGCTCTGCTCTCCCCCGGGCTTACATTATTCCATCCGGGTCCCGACCTGGCAGGGAAAAGACGGGCGTCCCTGGCATCACCCCGGACAAGGCTGAAGTCATCACGATTGGGAGGCCCCTGTGGCAACTGCGTGGCTTGGCTCAGGACAGCCTCGTCGACAGGTGGACAGAGCTCCAGAAACACGGCTGCCGAGGAGCCTGAAGTTCTAAAATTCACCATGAAGGCCGGAGAGTTTTTTGCAATATGTGCGTTGGCTCGAAATTAAGACACCAGCAGGGGACAGGAACCCGCGAGGATAGGAATGGCCTGTGGCCCATGGTGAGTACGGGGCAGAGAGGAGACTATGGAGAAGCAGGAAGGCGAGGGCGGAACAGACCCCAGAGAGAAACAGAAGGGGGAGGCGGGGCCCCAGGGGCAGGGGGACAGCAGGTACCCAACGCACGGCCACCAGAGCCATTCAGGACGGTTGCTTAGAGGTGACTTACTTGTTCAATATCGGTACCTCATACACGCCGCCCTCGGCCAAACCTCTCGGGTTCTTCCCGCTGGAGAGGAAGGATTCGACACGTGTTCAGACCCATTACTGTGTCGGACCCCACTGCAGGTGCTTTGCCTGCTTTGTCCGCTGGTGCTGGCCTTGCTAAGAAAGCTGACAGGGGTCCCGGGAACCAACCGGTAGCTGGGCCTGACGCGCCGGCAGCCGAACCTCCCACAGCTCCGCGCCCCTCCTGCCGCGCTTCTCAACCAGGGGCCACGAGGGCCCCGAACGACAAAAAGGCCACAGGATAAGCAAGGAGCCATTTCCGGACCAGCAATTCCGCTCGATGCAAGTAATTTTTAACTTCTTTTATTTAAACAAATGCAAGCCCAGTAAGCTACAGATTATCCACATAATTCAAAAGTGAAACAATGATTTTTTTTAGTCTCCTGATTCCAGACTGTGAACCCAGGCAGGAGTCCTTCTCCTCTGCCGTGAGGAGCAGCTTTGCCGGAAAGGTCTGAAGTTCACTGTCGAGCAGCTGCTCACGCGCCCGTCCCGCCCAGCTGTGATGTCCCAGCACCTTGACATCCTCTCTGTGTCTCGGCCTCATTGTTCCCCTCAGAGCCTCACCCCGATAGAACTAGAACTGTCTGCAGAGCTGGGCTCAGGCCGTGTGGCCATGCCTGACTTCCTCCCAGGGTGCAGTACAGCGCTTATGCCCCGAGACCCCACGCCAGCCCCAGAAGCCATCCCCAGTGACACGTGGGTTGGACTGAGTGGGGCAGCTCTCTTGGCCTTGGCAGGGCTCGCTATGGATCTGTGCTCAGTGGCCGGTCGGCTGGGGGCTGGCTGGTCCGGATGGCCTCAGGTGGATGGCTCGCCCTGCCCCACGCGGTCACCATCCTCCAGCACGCGGTCCCGGCCTGGTGGCTTGTTCACCTTGGTGGCTGGGCAGCGCGCTCTGTCAGCGAGTGGAAGCACATACGGCCCCTTGAAACCCCCGCTTGGTGTTGACATAGCATCGCATCTGCCACATTCTGTTGGTCAAAACAAGTCACGGGGTCAGCTCAGATTCGAGGTCTGGAGAAAGACTGTACCTCCTGATGGAAATGCTGCCAGGTCACACGGCGGACAGGAAGGAGAGTGACCGCAGCCATTTCAGCAAACGCACCGTTCTTCCTCTTCTTTCGTGCTCCCATCTGGGGTTTTTATTTTAAAGCTTCCCCGCCCTGATTCCCAAGGAAGCACAGACGAAGGCTCCTTAGATATATGCAAGCACATGTCGGCGGAAGTGCTTCAAGTACCTGTGTAAGGAAGAGGTTACAGATTTCACCACCATTTTTGAAGAGGAACCATTTATGAATCGCGATTCATTCACCGGAGCCCACGCGTTCCTCATGTTCCTCTACCACCAGCGAAACACGTCTACGTGTTGTATTGTTTCCTTTGCTCACAGCTGCCACTGAGACACTCTGTCCCTACCTGCAGCTCGACGCCTGGCTCTTAATTCACTCGCCTGACACTTGTGCTGTACCCCGCCAGGAAAACAGGAGCCCTACCAGGCAGTTCAATAGGATATTTAACATTAAAAACTGGTTACAAAGATGTCAGACGAGATGGACAAACCAAATCAGTGGCCATCCGAGGATTAACAAGAGCAAGGGGAGCCCCCAGGGCTGGAGGGTACCAGGAAGAGGGGGTGTCAGCATAGCCCAGAGGCCGGGCCTTCTGGTGGCAGCTGGGCCCTCAGTTAGGGAGCTGCAGCCACAGCCAACACCCAGTGACTGCCAGAGACACCTCCGGAAGCCGAGAAGAAAAAGGGGGGGACCCTGGCCACTGCAACCCTCCTGCTGATGCTGCCCGAGGGCCGACCAAGCCAGGAGCCACGCTGCAGACAGGGACAAGCCATCTCCGTGGCTACCGAGGAAGAGCCGCTCCTCCCTGGGCAGGTGCCCATGTGCTGGCTGCAGCTCTGCACACCCCCTCCCCCCAACGCCTGGGTCTGGGCTAAAGAGCAGATGCGCTGTTCTTACAGGAGGGGAGAAAGGAGCCAGTGACCTCTGTGCGAGGCTCCGCTGGGCCCCAGCTCTGCCCACCTGCCCTCTGCTCACACTTCGCAGGCCGAAGCCAGGCGCATGGCCGAGCCCCCTCCCCACAGAGAGCCCCCCGCAGGCCACACAGCCGCAGGCAGGCGCGGCCGGCCCCTTGCAGCTGAATCTGCCTCTTGTGGCTGCGGTAACAAACCACGTATCCTTAGTGGCTGAAAACAACACACATTCAGTCGCTTCCAGTGCTGGAGGCCGGTGTTCTGAAATCAGTCTCCGGAGCTAAAGTCGGGAGCTGTGGGGCTGGTCCTTCCGGGGGCTCCAGGGGAGAATCCCTTCCCCCGCCTTTTCCACTTTGGGGGCCACCCATGCCCCCCGGTTCGTGACCCGTCCTTGGCATCACTCCAACCTCACTTCCGGTGTCACATTCCCACCTTCCTCTTCTGATCTCCTTATAGGGCCCCTTGTTGTTACGTTGGACCCAGGCAGATCATCCAGCATCGTCTCTCATCACGAGATTCTTAACCGCATCTGCAAAGGCCCTTTGCCATAATGATAGCATCCCACGTCCTGAGGATTGGGGTTTGGACATCTTGGGGGCCGTCACTCAACCCACCACAGCAGTGAGAGCTCGCTCCGCCAGCGCGGGAGCTGCAGGGCGGAAGGAGTGACACCCTCGCAGGGCGACCTGGTGACGGGCTGCCAACCCGCCTGAGTTAGCCCCGAACACGCTGGTAAGAGAGCTCGCCAGAGATATTTTAAGTAAAAAAAGCGAAATGCTGAACAGTGTGTGCAATATGAACCACTTGCGTTTTTGTAAGCGTAAAGCTGGGTATGTACTTGGAGAATTTCAGGTCCGCGTGGAGGAATACAGGTAGTTAATAAAGGGGTCAGTGGGGAGGGGGAGTCTGGATGTCACCATCTACCCTGTGCCGTTTGCATTTTTCACCATGGAAAACAAGCAGATGAAATAACAGTCGTAAGTGTACTATCTGGCCTTGCTTGCTGTATAAAATAACCTTGGTACAAATAAGAGACTATCGAAGCTTAATGAGAGATGCAATAAAAGCTGGTCCAATCGATACCGTTTAAGCCCCGTTATGTACATGGGGAGGCTGCCGTGCTGTGCGGGGTGACATTCCTGGTCTCACACTGTGGGACGGTGACTACGTGGTTATCAATAAGAGTAACGGTAATGGCCTCCATTTGCTCCTGCAATGCAATTAGTCTCACAGTGGGGCATGATACACATCTGAAGACTGGCATTCGATTTCACTCACGTCCCCAACTTAAAGGGGTCAGACGACAGTTTACATAAAAGGCCCATCCTGTGTTTTGCTTTGTGCCTTAATTTCATAACTCAGCCTTATCCGGGGCCCCAGCTGCTCCTTTTGATTAAATCAGTGGACAACTGTGTTAGCATCCTTTGGGATGCTGATGCCACAGCCTGCACACACTCGTGAATTAATGAACACCACGGCACAGACGGGCTGCCCAGAGGGCACCTTAAAAGATGTGCATCTCCCCACAACGTACTGCCAGGGACAATAAGGGTCCCCGCAGGGCTGACCACGAGTGGCACGTGGAGAGCGCATGAAAGGGAGGGCGGGACCAATGTCCCCCTCGTGCTGAGTGCATCTCAAGCGCAGTCCCTGTGTGGGAGGCCGGCTGAGAAGGACACAGGACAGAGCTCGGGGCATGCTCGAGAGGGAGACTGGGAGGTGGAGGAGGAGGAGGAAGCAGGGGGAGAGAAAGAAAGAGGGCGGAGGGCTGCGGACTCTGGACCTGTCTGTGCATCCATCGCCTCCCCCAGCCTCGGGCAGGGCAGAGGCACGAGCAATTAGAGGCCGGACGAGAAGAGCGCGGATGGAGGGGAGAGGAGGAGTGGGAGATGAAGCGCGTGTGATCTGATCCTCTGCAGAGCTGGTGCTGATACTAGCCCGCTCTGCAGCCAGAGCAGGAAGACCGGGCACGGTCCTCCTGGCTGCCCGGACCCCGCTCCGCTCCCCGGCCCAGCGCGGGGAGCATCTCGGAGCCGCTGCGCTTCCAGGCTCTTCCAGCTCCATACACGAGCGTCGTCCCACCTCGGAGGACCAGGGACGACACCTTCTGGATTTCCCAGCAGCTGGACTCGGACGTGGGACGACCCAGACGGGGCAGAGGCGAAACCAGCACAGGAGCCGCGGCGTGGACTTGGGGCGGGACGCCCATGATGACACACATCTGCAGCTCGGGACATAAGGAATGGGTCACGAACCCCACCTCTGTGCTGGAATTGTTGGCAGCACTGTCATTTCCCAGCAGCCCCGGGGCGGGGGGGGGCCTGTGGACGGCCCCACCTCCCAGCCCTCGTTCAGACTGTCTAGACGGTGGGATGTGACACACCCTTCCTTGTACCTTAGGTTCTTAATAGAAAAGACCCCACATAATTTGCCAAACAAACAAAACTTGAAAAATTCAGACTGCATCTAGGATTGAAATTCATTTACATAAAATTCGAAGCTTCAGCCTTAAGGTTCTGCAGGAGGGGACCAAGGTGAGCACTCAGTCCACGGGAATCTGGGTTCTTCGTTCTGAATGTGCCAGAGCCAGGCTGCCCGAGGGCTCCCGTGCCCAGGCCCACCCCTCCTGCCTGCTGCAGGCCGTCAAAGCTCGATCTTCTCCCCTCCCGTGCTGCTAGGGGTGGCCAGTGAGATGCGGGCAGAAGGCCCTGAGGGAGACAGCCTTTCTGGAACAAATGGCAATGCCTCCGTAGGAGAAATCCTTCTGACCATCACCCTTTGCCTTTGTCTTTTATAGTCGCTCTGTGTGGAATGCAGACATGATGCCCGGAGGCGCAGCGCCTCATTGTGCTGTGAAGACAAAGCCGCTTGCAAAAATGGCAGAGGAGAAAGACATCGGTGCGTGTCCTGGTCCTTGCCTATGAGGGGCTGCGGCTGTTGTGGGCCGATGACCTTGAATTGCCTGTCATGGGAGAAAAACTAACCCCTATCTTTTTTACTCGTTAGTTGAACCCTCCCTAATTTGCAGCCAACCCACATGAAACAGTAAAGGCCAATAGTGATTTCCATACAATAAAACTGTAATAAAATTAAACGTATACATTCATATAAACAATTTTAATTATCTATTACTCGATTTTATATCATTCGGTGAGATACATTATGTAAAACTGATTTTAAATTTTAAAGTATTATTGATGTCATTATCCTAAATAAGATTGCTCACCCCCGAAAACCTTTAAAACGTCAAAGATAGTTAAAAATTAAATAAATACATACATGCGGCTGAGTCACTGTGAAAAACCCCTAGCCCAGTGAGGACCCACAACCACGAAAAGGCGGGAAGGCCCTCCTGGCCACGAGAATCCAGCAGCCCTGCTCATGGCGCGCCCCCCACCCCACCCCACCCCCAATCCTGGGCAACGAAAGGCCTCGTGGAGTGTGACCGAGTCACAGCACCCCAAAGAGCAGGGGCAAAGTGAGCAAGTCCCAGCCAAAGAGGGAAGGATACGCGAGAAAGCGAAGGAAAGGGCCGGGTTTGCAAGCCTGAGCCCCGCAGAGCCCCGCAGAGCCCCGCAGAGCCCCGCAGAGCCCCGCAGAGCCCCGCAGAGCAGAGCAGAGCAGGGCCGGCGGGGTGGGACGTGGGGGCAGTCCCACCCACCCACCTGCCCCTTCGCTGATTGATTCTGCACCAGACGGTGCCTAAATCCAGCCGGGAAGGACATTCCACCGGTGTCCCTTGTGCTCCCAGCCCGGGCGCGTAGCTGCAGAGTGGGCCTGACCTCCCCTTCTGCTCCTTACCCTGATGGAAAGAAGCTGCTCCTGTGACACGCCCCGTCTGTGCCCACACCTGCGGGGGTGGCCACGCTGTTGCGCTTCTACCTGGGAGTCCGCGTCTTGGCAGGAAAAGTCTGGAAGATAACAAAGGGCCTGAGCTCTGGCTTACCTAAGCATGTCATTGCACGCAGGCCACGGGGATGTCACAGTATCTCTACCTTCCTCCCCCTCCCCCACCGTCCCGCTGGGCAGACGTGTCAGGGGCCAAAAATGTCAGGCAGTTGCTCTGGGAACCAAAACTAGCAATGAGACTCAGTAAAATTAGGAGAGAAATAATACAAGTAGGTGACTGACCGAGTGCCTAAGATGTTCTGAGCGGGACAGGGAGTGGGCACGTGCGTCTCGGTCTGCCCAGGTGCCGTGATGCATCTGCACCTGTGCGAACGTGCAGGTAAAGCCGGGGGCCACGGAGGTGACCATGGGGAGGCGGCCAGCACTGGACCTGGCCTCCGCCTGTTCCAATGCGTTTCAAAATTAAACGGACGTGTGCCTCGCATATGTGTTCACAGTGCTCGTACCGGATGAAACAGCTATTTCCAATGTTCGTTTTAGAAACGCAATTCTTACAGATGCTTAGTCGCAGCCCATGGACCATGTGCTACTGGAAAGAACCTCTCCAGCCACTGGAGAGGAGGAAGTCACAAATGTCCCCCCAGGTAGGTTCGGTATCAAAGGAGGACGTTCGGTTTGAGTCACTGACATGTCGTATTTCCTCTACAGGAGCACCAATGTGGGCGTCTTCCAGCACTGGGGGACCCAGAAGGCCCCGGTGAACCCCCATCCCAGAGCTCCCCAAGTCCCTGCAGTGCCTGTCACTGTGAGCAGGGGCAGCGAGTGCCTCTGGGCGCAGCCGGGTGTTTTGACACATGGCCGCCAGGCCCAACCTTAGCACGTTCCCAATAACAAGGATTCACTGGGCGGGGGTGTGTGTGTGTGCACGTGTGTGTGTGTGTGCGTGCGTGTGTGTGTGCGCACGCGCGTCAACGCCATCTGCAAGGATGCCTGCTTCCTCAGCTTTGTCAACTTCCACTGTCACCCACAATAGTTCTCCCTCATCGCCCAGGCAGAAGGCCTGCGTCTTGTTCTCTTTGTGTAATTCAATTTTTCCTTTGAAAAAGCAGAAAAGGATCTTTGGGACAAGGATGAAGACAAATGTTGCTTCTGTCCCCACGGGGACATACACTAGTTTAGTGTTTCCTCCAGACCTTGGTCTTAAACTCCCAACCCATGACTGGTGTCCCCTGGGAAGAGGGGCACAGAGGTGTCCAGTGGGTAGTGGGTGGGCTCTGGGCAGACCGGGGAGAACAGACATGGACATCCCAGAGCAAGACTTGACCATAACAAGGCTGTCCCTGAGTCAGCAAAGCCGGGGCCTTGATGACTGACCTGCCTGAAAGCAGAGCAGTGGGTGAGCGGTGGCCACTAGGACCCCGTGAATGTGACCCTATGTAGAAAGAGTCTCTGCAGGTGTGAATCACACTGGATTCTCCCAGAGCCCTAAGTCCAATGATAAACATCCCTCTCAGAGGCACAGGGAGAAGCGAGGGGGGGACACAGGGAGAAGCGAGGAAGGCCATGTGAGACGGAGACAGAGGCCGGACCACCTGGAGCCACCAGAAGCTGGAAGAAGCAGGAAGGAGCCTCCCCTGGAGTCTTCAGAGGGCTGGAGGTCCTGCGACATCTTCGTTCCAGACTCTGGTCTCTGGAGTCAAAAGATAAATTTCTACCGTCTTTAGCCACCTAGTTTGTGGCACTTTGTTGCAGCCACCACAGGTAACTAATACGGACAGCAGGCAGGAATTCTGGGAGACTATCTTTGGTCCCAGCTGTCCCTTCCTACTTAAAGAGCTCCTTATGACAATGTCATTGTCCCGCCTCAGATAAATCCTCAGCTCTCCTTGACTTCTGAAGAAAGAGCGACGAAAATTCTCAAGACGTCAGAATGATTTGAAATTTAGTCTCAAGATATGTCTGCTACGTCTCCAACATCTCCTTTGCAAATGTTGTCACGATGATTTCATATCTTTGGAGTATTTTGAGAACCTGGGGTTAAACAGGACAAGGACAATTAAGCTGCAATTATAAATAGCAAATGCGATCATCACATCTTCAAAGGTCAGTGAATAGGTTGCCTATTCTGGTGTAATCTTTACCTCATCTGCTTGCTCAGTTGGGGTATTAGTTTCCTCTTGCTGCTGTAACAAATTACAAGACACTTAAACAACACACATTTATCGTCTTACAGTTTTGGACGTCAGATGTCCTGAAATCAAGGTGTCTGTAGGGCTGTGTTCCGTTTGAAGTCACTAGGGAAAAATCTGTTTCCTTATCTTTTTTAGCTTCTAGAGGCCACCTGCTAACCTTAGCTCATGGCCCCTTCCTCTGTCTTTAAGCCAAGAAGCATAGCATAGGGTAGGGTGCCTCTCTGTCTCCCTCCCTCTCTCTCGCCCCGGCTCCCTCCATCCCTCCGTCTCCCTCCCTCCCTCTTTCTCTCCTCTTTCTCTGTCTCCCCGCTCCCTCCCCCTTTCTCTCCCTCCCTCCCTTCCTTCCTCCATTCCTCTCTCCCTCCCTCTCTCCCCCTCCCTCCCTCTCTCTCTCCCCTCCCTAGGCCTGAGAGCAGGCCCTCTGGAAGTGGACCTGCAAGCCTGAGGTGTGGGTCCCATGGAGCACGAGGTGTCCCCACTGAGCCCTGTCCAAATCAGAGTTCTGGTCAAATAAATGATGATGGCTCTGTCTGGCTACCAAGATGGGGGGTGGAGGGGGTGGGGGGCGGGGGGGCGAGGAGGCAGGGGAGGAGGAGCTGGGTGTAATGCAAAAAGAGACAATAGAAATGATCTTTTTTTTCCCTCCTCCTTTTTTTCTACACATCTATGTCTCACTAAATAGTGTATTTGTTAGCCATTGGGAGTTAACAAAATTACCCTTAAAATTACGAACTTAAAACAACAAACACTTACTATCTGATGGATTGCGGGGGTCTCTGGCTCTGGGTCTTTCACAGGCTGCAATCAAGGCATCGGCCAGGCCCACCAACCAAGGCTCCGAGAGGAAGCGTCTGCTTCTAAGCCCGTGTGCACGGCTGTGGGGGACTCCGGTCCGCTGGCTTCTGGGCAGAGGCGCCAGTCTCTCTGCACGTGGGCCTCTCAGCCCAGGGCCTCGTCGAGTACACTGCCCTGCCGACCCACACCCGTCGGGATGCAGGTGAGAGAAACCACCTTCCCTCTTACCTTTATTTTGGGGTCTCCCTGTTAACAATAGTTCACCTTTACCTTAATACAGAATTATTTGGCTTTTCATTTTTATCTAAGAATTATAAGTACATGCATTACATTTTTATGTTAAAAATCAATGAAACCTAGATTGGGCGTGCAGTAATCCAGTGACAATGCACGCTATATAACATGGTTATTCTGTAATTAGGATAGCGCTGGACCAAAATAGAATACATTCCTAGAAACTAAAATAAATTGGATAGTCATTTTAGAGCCAAATAAAATGAACATATGGCTGTTCCCTCCGAGGGCAAGCGACACTCTTTCTATAATGACGGGAGCAGTCATCGCAGATCTCCTTGGCGACAACTGGAACTCCGCCAAAGGCCGAGCGACGGTCCCAGAGAGGACAGAGGTGACCGTGAGGGAGCAGCCCCACTGCTGGTCCAGGGACGTCCCCGCGGCTGGGGAAAGGCAGTTAATGGACCAGAAGTCGCTGCACACCGCCGGCCCGCGACAGAGCCAACAAATGGCCGGGAAGGAGGAAATGAAGGAGTCTGAGGCCGTTTTGAAGGGTCGTTTGCGGGGTGGGGGGCGCGCTTTGTTTTCCTGTGCAGCATCGCGCTGGGAGGTCTGGGAGCGTCATCTCACATCCGTCCCCCTTCGGGGCTCCCGCTCCGGAGCACTCGGCCTTCCGGAGTCTGGCCATTTCCTTGGTCTCAGGTCCTCTGCCTGCTGTTAGCGTCACAGAGTGCGGGGCGTAGGGTCCGGGCGAGCACAGCCCGCTCCGGGGTCCAATGCAACTGTGACATTTCATTTCCGCCCCGTCACAGTATCTCTCGGCCACTGCTAGATCCGTGCATGACCTAGAGATACCTAGACTTGCTTGTGACACATAATTTGATCACTCGCTAATGCTCATTGACTAATAAGCGCAGCAGGAAGTCCTAGGGCGCAGGAATGAGCAAGGCTGGCCTAATCCAGGCTCTTCGGGAGAGGACAGCCTTGAAAGCAAGACGTTCCCTCTGCCTCTGAGCGCCTTAGATGCTGAATGTCCAAGGAGAGGTGGACAAACTGCCCCGCCCTGCTCCGAGGTCTCAGACGTGAGCTCACGGAAGTGGCTTTACACTGGGGAGGGAGGTGCGTCGTGAGGGAGGCACGCGCATGCCGGGCTGGGAGAGCCAGATGCCCCGTACGGCGGGAGTCAAAACGGCACGGATGTGGGGTGCGTGGACGCGTGAGGCTTCCCTCCCATTCGAGGGCAGAAGCGGAGACGCAGGGAAAGGGGGTGAGGATGATGCACCTAGACAGGGGTACAGGGGGGACGTGCGCGTGGGAAAGACGTGGCGTTCAGATGCGCATGCAGCTTAATCGCCACAGACCCTTACAAATGTCAAACAAACTGATTGTTTAATTACTTAATTCGATATATCTTGGCGATCCTTCCATGTCATTGCATACCGATCTTCCTCATTCTTTCATTCTTTTTAATTACTGTGTACTGCTCCATCAAACAGATGACCCATAACTTAAGCTATTGTTGACGGACATCCAAGTTATTACTTCCTCTTACTTTTCCCGTTATAAACAGTGTAGCAGTGAACATGTGCCTGTTCGCAAGTTGTCCGATTTTGCTTACTGGTGGAGGAGCGAGCTCTTTGTGCAGGAGGCATTTAGCCCTTTGTCACATGTACGATGTTTCTTAGTTTTTGTCTTTTGAGTTATACTATTTTTTTAACTTTACATCAGTTTGGGGTGTTTAACCTTCATAGAGCCAAACGTATCCATCTTTTCCTTTGTAACTACTCAGGTGGCACACTTAAAAAGGGCATCTGCCCCCCAAAGTCACCAGTCTTCAGGGAATCAAGGACTGTACATTTTGTCGGTCCCTCTTAGGTCAATGGCACCTGTCACGTGGACAGATAGGTCAGTTCTCTCTAGATGAGAGGCAGGAAACAGCAGGCCGTCTGGTCCTTCCGGTGTCCACTGCCCGTATTAGCAGCCAGCATCTGTGTCATCGACTGTCACAGCACTTGAACAAGCCACTCACATAGATACTGTTTTGTTCGATAAGATCACCAACAATAAACCACCCAGGGACATCAGTGGTATCCCCAAGGATGGACATTTGCCTTTGGAACTAACAGCTGGTTATTTCGGGGCTTGAAGGCCATAGGAAATGAGTATCAAAACCTTTGTCGGGTGTGAATCCCATGATCCGCTTCCAGGAATTTATCCTTAATAACTGAACAAGTAGAAGGAAGTGTGTGAAGATGAGTGTTCTCTCAGCCAAGCAGATACCCAACAGGGACTGATGGACAGGATGAAGAGGCTGGAGGGCCGAGCGGGGCTGAGTGGGGACTTGTGACTGTGCGGGTGCAAGCCAGCTCCACCCCTTGTTAGCGGGGCGACCTGAGCAGGCCACCCAACTACCGTGCCTCAGGCCCCTCACCGGTCTGCTGAGGGGCCGAGTCGATGCACGGAAGTACGTGAGCCAGGCCCAGCGTATCCGTGGCAACGTGTATCCGTGGCACTGCGTCAAGGCGATGCTGAGCACTACAATCACTGTGTGGAGAAAGCGCACGGCACTCTTCCCAGCCGAGGCCGGCCCGCCCTGCACTGCGGCTCTGATCTCGGGCACTGACCGGCTGCGGCTCTGCGACCCTGGGCAGTGACCGGATGTGGCTCTGTGACCGGCTATGGCTGTGACCCTGGGCAGTGATCGGCTGCAGCTCTGTGACCCTGGGCAGTGACCGGCTGCAGCTCTGTGTGACCCTGGACAGTGACCGGCTGCGGCTCTGTGACCTCGGGCAGTGACCGGCTGTGGCTCTGTGACCTTGGGCAGTGACCAGCTGTGACTCTGACCTTGGGCAGTGACAGGCTGCGGCTCTGTGACCTCAGGCAGTGACCGGCTGTGGCTCTGTGACCGGCTGTGACTCTGTGACCTCGGGCAGTGACCGGCTGCAGCTCTGTGACCTTGGGAAGTGACCGGCTGCGGCTCTGTGACCTTGGGCAGCGACTGGCTGCCCATACCCGTCTCTGGAGCGCAGAGGCAGTTCCCACGCTCACAGGGCTGTGGTGAGGGCCCCTGAGCGGACTTACGGGAGCGGTGCTGGGGGCTGGGCAAGCCGGACAGAGGCGGGAAAACCAACGTGAGACAGGAACCGCCAGCTCTGGGACCTACCGGCCGGGGGTGTCCCCTCAGCCCGAAGAAACTGTGTCCCCAGATAGGATACCTTGTCCTGTGTCTTTCTGGAGAGAATGAAACTAGTAACAAGGTAGCCACTTCTAAGGGGCCTGACCCTAAGCAAGCAAGATCCCCTAGGGAGGCGGTGGCCGCGCACGAGTCCCCGGTCGAGGGGTCAGCGAGAGCACAGACAGCTAGGCTCTGACTAAACCACACCTACCGTCTCACGTGACACGGACACTGCTCCACAATGGTAACACTGAAGTCCTTGGAGAGCCTCTGGGAACTAAGGGGACCCAGAGTCGGGGTGGGGGGGTGATCCACACTGCAGGTCCCCAGCCGCAGCCGAAGCCTTCGACTCGACAGGTCTGAGTGGGCTCGCCTCTGCCCCAGGGCGGGGCTTCGAGTGCGCAGCATCCCCGAGTTAGCGCGGGACACGCGGGCCCCCACGGCCCGCAGGGACCACTGGGTCAGACTGCACCCTCTGCAAGGCCAGGACACCAGAATTCTGCCTTCTGCTGTAGCTTTTCTGGCCTGAATGCCCAGAGCAGATTTTATGAATATTACATTTTGGGGAAGTAAAAATTGACTGTTTACAAGATAATCTCTACTATACTGTGAAAAATGTTATACAAATAACTACATAAGTCATAGAAACACTTAAAAACTTTATTATATGCTCATATCTAACACAAATCCTTGTAAACAGTTACACCAAACACATCCTTTACGCACTATACATGAAAAATACAAAACCAATTCAAGTACTTCTCATTTTAAACCAATTTTAAACCTATTTTTTTCATTTTTATCTTTTCCTTTATTTAAGCTTTCTTTGACACCATAATGAAATGGAACACAAAGTATTAGCTAGAACTTTCAGACCTTCTTCTTCACCTATCATGTTTACTACGTCCAGGATGCTCTGCCACGGAGAATCAGCGCGTCGCACGCTAGGCGTGTGTTCACAGCCAGGGGACACTCGAGGACCTAACAGACGCGTGTCAGGGACGGAGGCCCGCCACAGCGGCGCTCCACAGGCCCGCCAGGCCCCGCCGTCCCCAAGGCCGACGACCAGGACAGAGTGGCTGGAGGGCCGGCCCAGGAGAGCAGCCGCTCAAGTCACAGGCTGCCTGAAGGTCACGCAGTTCCTGCAGGACTAGGAGGACCTTCAGACGGAGGGAGGACGGACTTAGGAAGGAGGGTGGTCCTCCCCCCGGATGCTTCGATACTTAGCCATGTCTTCTGGAAATACTTTTGAAAGTTCTTGAATCAAGAGGCTTTTGAATTTCTAAAATGAAAATATACACCGTCAAAGTATGTTTGTCACCTGTCACCCCAATTAAAGACTGCACCCCCCACCCCAAGCCCTTCAGAAGAATGGAAACCGTGCTCTGCCCCAACGGGCATGGGCCTGCCAGCGTTGCGGGCTCACGGCCGTGGTCGTGCTATTTGGCAAACCAGCTGCAGATAACAGGGCGGTTCATCGATAACCATCTGCAAGGCGTTCCCATCCAAATCCGACCTCTGCACAGCACAGAAAGCCCCGCTGGCGGGGCGCCAGCCACACAGGTGGGAATGATTTTTGCAGACAGTGCACGTAACAGGAATCTTCAAATAATATTTAATTAAGCAATTATTAACTTGAACCACATCACAGTCTCTGTGTGCAAACAACTCAACAAAACTTTCAGAGCAGCTGGAAATCTGTCTACGCCAAACGCCATGGCTTCCTGCTCCTACTCATCAGCGTAACACCTGTTTACTCCAGCCTCCGCGGCAGCTAGTACCTGGCAACATCTCGACCCTCTTCCCATGAGCTACACTGAGAAGCAGCAGCGCGCGTGCGAGCAGCTAAGAGCACACGCTCAGGGGAGCCTGCCCTGCACCACGACCTGAACTGTTTAAGATTTAACTTTCGGAAGTTTAAACACATGACCCATGGGCAAACAAGGCCATGTAACTGCTGTGAATTTCACAGGTCTCAGATGACAGAGGATGACACTGAGTGACAACGGACGCACACCGAGGACCAGCCGCACAGCCCCCGAGCAGCACCACTGATGGGAAACACAGGCACAGGCCCCGGAGGCACACGGAAGCATGGCGGGACTGAGGACACGGGGACCGCAACCCTGTCCACACGGAGGGGCTTTCTGCCGGGCACCGCAACTCACCAGACAGTCCCGACACCCCCGGTGCATGGCTGACGCAGCTGCACCACCTCCCAAAGATGACACTGGGCTCACCAGCAACTCAGTCCCAAAGCGACAAGACCGAAATGAAGCCACAGCGGCACTCGTGGCAAACACCACGTCTAGGGCCCGCTGCCCATCCTCAGTACCCATTCCCTGGGGGACCCCGGGAAGCCCTGCCGCCCCAAAGGACCTGTGACGACTGTCACCATCATCTTGACAGTCCGTCTGCTCATTTCTCACACCCTCTGAGCCCTAAGGAGTCACATCAGACACCCCACCCCTGGCACACCTGTGGGCACCGGCGACCTGGAGCGTAAGGCTCACAGTGGACACAGAACAGAGGAAAAGAAAAGAGCCCCCCACCCCCCGAGTGCGCTTAGGAAAGCAGCTTAGGAAAGGCTGGTTCCCGAGGCCTGTCTGGGGAGGTGACAGTGAGTGACCCCAAGTGTCAGTCAGTGAACAGAGAGAGCAGGCAAGAGCTCCCGAGAGAGGAGACGGCGTGAGGAGGAACAGGAGGGGACGGTGGGTGACCTCCAGGAACGGAGCCCGGCCAGCGTGGCTGGGACAGGACGCGGGCCGGGAGGGGAGGCAGGAGGCCGGTGCTGAGAGGCCAGCGGAAGCCAGAGCCCGGAAACGGGGGGGCACCATCCAAGTGAAGAAGCCACATCCCCCGCAACTGGAACCACATTTGAATGAATTTAAGAAAAAGACGACACATTTCACATTCAAGATACATAGTTTTCTAGACCTCATCGCGGCGAAGGAACAGAGGCGGCCTCTGGGGAGAACCGTCACACAGGGGTACGGTGCGAAGGGGTCTAGAGTCAGAACCTGCAGAAGGGACCAAAGGTCCAGGAACCCTCCAAACCGAAGGACCCGGGTCCAGGAAAAGGCCCAACGGGAAGCGCCGGAGCGCAAGTCTTAAAAATGAACACAATCACGGGCGGGCAACGGCGACAATCAATCACGGACGCTAACCGTGACTTTCCGAGAAGCAGGGCGATCGCAAGGCCCAGCCGGGCAGCGCTGTAAAATCGCTGACGCTTTACTACGCGTGGAAGAGAACGAGGAGGGCGCGGAGCGGAACGCGCTCCGCGAGGGTCTCTGCGTCTGACGGCGCCGTTCCCGGGAGCCTCACTTACCTTCATCGTGTCGATCTTGCCTTTGACTTGCTCGTTCTTCGCCAGAGCCCTCTCCAGGCACTCCTTGGTGTACAGCTGTGGGTTTCGACCTTGATCTATGTATCTGGAAACAGGGAACATCTCCGTTAACACTCTCAGGATGCTCATCCTCGCGGTTTCCTTACGGGGAAAAAAAAAAGCTAGCTCTGTACAACGTCACGTGGCCCTGTTTGGACCAACGGCGTCCAGGAAGTGGGTGAACTGGCAGTCCTACATTTATACAGGTGTAGATGACATGACCTCATATTGTGTCTAAGAACAAGGACAACTCAGGCAATCAAGTCATGCTCAGTTGCGGGGGAGCCCAGCAAGCTCGCAGCCACCCGCCCCACGGCTGCGGCACGCTGCTCTGCAACGGCCTGTGGCCATCATCCCTGACCCTCACGACAGCCCGCGAGGTCAGGCAGCCACTGTCGGGAGAGAACTGGGCCGGCCAGGGCTTCGGGCCCCAGCAGCACAGGGGAGAGTTCACCAAGGTACAGCATCCATTCCAGGTCCCCTAGTCCCTTGGGAACCGGGGTGGAGGAGCCTGGGGCTGCTGGACGGGGAAGGGCAGGAGAGCTCTGAGCCAGAGAGCCAGGTCTGGACACCCCGAGATTATTTCACAGACTGTCCCACTGCTTTTAACAGTGGGGGTGGAGGGGGGGGCTGACCACTTTCCTAAATACACCTAAGTAATCTGAATTTAACAGAGAGTCTCTCCAATTATTTCCAAACAGTATAAAACCATTTTTTGAAATTTTCAACACTTGTCCCCAAAGTGTCTTCATCATCCAAAAGATTTCATTAAGCTCCTCCACATTGTACCAGCGGTGGGCCACCTGCCTACTTCCATGTCCTGGACACCTGGATACCACTCGGCTTAACTGAATTATTCATTACAAAGAAACAATACCACCACACTAAGTCCAATTTATGTATTTTTATGCATCGGTATAAAAAAAAAATGCTCACTTCAGATTAAAGACACTGTTAAGCTACTGTTACTGGCATAAAAACTGGCTTTTCATTACGACAGACAGCAAAAGATTAATAACTCACAAATTCTAAAACTTCTGTTGTAATGCAATGTTTTTGAAATGATGGCATGAAAGCAATAAAATTATGGTTTTAATTCTCAGTAAAATCCATCCATTTCTGAAAACAAAAAAACCCAACGGGTTCAAGTATCCTAAATAAACCACCGTTTCGACAGCAATACCATTCGGACTGGGCTCTCCTGAGACCCGAGGGTTGAACCCCACTTCTGCCAACACACCCACCCAAGTGCTGGACGGAAGGGCCTGGCTGACATCTTTATCTTTGTTACAGACACAGCCGGTGCCCGAAGCGTGTGCTGAGGCCGCTGCTGTGGGCCTGGAAACTCCTACTTCATTTGCATATGCTGCTTATCACAGCCCAGAGGCCACCTCATTCCTGCACTCCACGTGAGTCTCCACTGTCCCTTCTGCTGTGGCTGAGCTGGCCGAGGTCCGCTGCCCTTCGGCAATGTCTCCCCATCTCGTATCCCCATCTGCCCACTTCAAAGACTGAAGCAGCCACCGGCACCCATCACCACACCCATCTGGCACATCCCGGACCAGAATGGCACCACAAAAAGACACGCCAAGGAAAGCAAAGTGGCCTCCACACTCCCACACTGGGCAAACCGCCACTGTCGTCCAGGAGTCCAGAGATGTAACTCACGCATGTCAACTTCGCGCCCACCTGAAGCCGGGGGACTCAGTGGGGCCGACTGAGAACACACAGAGAACATGTGACACCACACCCAGCAGGCAGGGACAGAGCCGGGACCATGAAAACTGCAGCCTGTGGGGCCTGTCTTTGTGCAAAGCTGCTGAGTTGTAATCTGGACTTGTATCTCTGACCTCCTGGGGTATAAAATGACAATAACGGTTCCTTTTTTGTTCAAGGAAATCAGTGGTACATGTGCAGAAAGTACTAGAATGTTCTCACTGATCCCAGCCAGATCTGGCAGGGAGAGGCTGCTTGGCATGAAGAAAACGGCCCTGGCCTGGGCAGGACATGTCCGGGACACCGACCACCCAAACAGGCCTCTGCAGTGGGATAAAACCTGGACTGAAGAAAACTAAAGAAGTGTATTCCCTGGAGGCGTTCTCTGGGCCATGACTGAGACAGGTGCATGTAACT
>NW_011889166.1:678395-680668 GCF_000151845.1 Pteropus vampyrus | reverse complement strand
GCTGTTGCCAAAAAAATTCCCCTCCGGGGACAGGGGCAGAATTCCTCAGAGGGCTCAGAAGGAAACGCTGGGAGCCAGGCACACGTGCGCAGGGAGGGGCTGAGACTGGGAAGCACGACTCCCTCTGATGGGGCCCCTGAACAGAAAATGTTTCGTCTGGCCAAGATAATGTCCCCAAACGGCCCTCAAGAAAAGGTCCCAGCAAGGCAAAGCGAGGAGCCCGCCCTCCGAGCGCGCAGCTTGCAGCGCGATGGGTCCGAGGCACCGGCCCGGGGAGGGCGAGAGCGGCTGCGGCTCCCTGCCCGGCCCCCGTTCCCGGCTCCCCGCTCCCGACCCCCGATCCCCGACCCAGACCCAGACCCCGGCCCGCTCCCCACCCGGCCCCCAGGAGCGGACGGACGCTGCCGGCCCCGGGAAGGCGCCACTCACAGTTTCTGGTTGAGCCCGGCCTGGCTGCTGGGCTGGAAGTCGCTGACGATGATGCCGAGCTGCCGGATGTTCTCCACGAACTTCTCCAGGTGCTCCTCCAGGTGGTCGAACTTCTCCGCCATGGCCCCGCACCGCGCACCCCCGCCGACGCGGCCCCGCTCTGCCGCTTCCTGCTTCCGCCCGGGCCCGCCACCACTTCCGTTTCCTGCGAGGGCGGGGGCGGGGGCGTGGTCAGGTCCCCGAGCGCCGTCTGGGGCGGGGCCTGGGCGCGGGGCCCCGCCCCGACAGCCCCAAAAGGCCCAGGTGAGCGAACCTGCCGGGTTTCGGTCCTCAGAACGCCTCAGCGTGTTCTAAGGGCCACAATGAGCTAGTGGTGAGGACCTGGGAGACCTCCACTGGAGCTGAGCAAGTTCCCTAGCTTCTGTTCGCGTCCATAAAATCAGGAAAATGTGACCTGACAGCTTCCTGAGGTTAGAGGAGGTAATGCCAGGAAAAGGGGGAAGCCCAGTGGGTAGGGCTTGGAGAGAGTAGCTTGTCTCCACAGTGAAAATGACTATTTTTTAATGGATATACAAATTATAGGTACTCACTGTCGATAATTAAGATGACACAGAAAAAAATATAATGAAGGAAGAGAAAAAGACATCAGAAATCCCGCTTCCGCCCCGACTTAAGCAGTCTTTAAGATCTTGGAGATCTTCCTGCATTGCTTTCTGCACAGGTGCAACCGCCCGCAGGAAAAGGCCTTGCCCGGCTTCTCATTCGCTCATTCGCACATCCGCAGGCTGCTGTGTCGTGTCCAGCAGACCTGACAGACAGCTCAAGCTGGTCTTCACATGGGTGACTTTCCCAGCAGTGATTGGATTTGCCATCCCCAAATGAATAAATTAGCAGCCAGGACCAGGCACCTTGACTTAAAGCCTAGTGTCACAACGGAGGACTTCTGGTTCTAACTGCTGCCAGTCCCACCAGAAGTCTCCGTCCCCACCACGCTCTGTACAATGAAGCAGCTTCGCAAATACCCACCCGCATGAAAGACCCAATACAGCCAGTCTTCCTGCCCCTGGGCTGGGGTCGTTGAGGACAGCACTGGCCTCCCTTCTTTCCTCTTGTATGTAATTAGCCATCACCTCTTCTGACCCTTGCCTCTCCCAGGAGGGAGATGGTCTCCCGCTCGGCATTTCCTTCCCGAATTCCTGCCACCTTCCTGGGCGAGACCCTCACCTCCTCATGCCAGCTCTGATAAAACAGCACACCGCGGGGGTCCCCTGTCAAGGAAGAAAAACCTCTGCTACTTCACTACACTTTTAATAAACTGCTGTCCATCGATCTTACTAAATTTCCATTTTGATCACATCACTCTCGCACTTAAGAAACTTTTCTGCTCGTTCTTCTAGGGCTAATCGATGTTTGCTCCTACAATGCCCTGTCTAGATTCCTCAAGCCAGAGTGATTTCACTTTTCCTGAATATCATAATATTTATTGTCTGTACTTTTCGATTTCTAGAGTCTTAGGCAAACTGAGGGGGCTCCTTTTCTAAATGATCTGCAAAGTTTCTCCCAGCTGTGACCGGAAGTGGAAACCCAGACAAGGTAAGTGATTTGTCAAACTTACTGAATCAAGGACTCAACCCAAGGAATGGTCTGAACTGACATGAGAAGCCTCTGTCCCCACTCTGAATACACAGAAATGTTAGATAAAATACCCCCTGCTCGATTTAATGACAATCAATCTTAGGGAAAATTGTAAACAAGGTGGAAATAAAACATTTGGCAAAAGAAAAAAATAGGAAAGGTCAGAATATGAAATTAACAGTCTTTCTCAATTTAATAAGAAAGAAAGA
>NW_011889166.1:675103-677305 GCF_000151845.1 Pteropus vampyrus | reverse complement strand
CACATCCTTTA
Source organism: Pteropus vampyrus (assembly GCF_000151845.1). NCBI lineage: Eukaryota > Metazoa > Chordata > Mammalia > Chiroptera > Pteropodidae > Pteropus > Pteropus vampyrus. Next base: position 677,294 of record NW_011889166.1, on the reverse strand, counting down.
CTAATAGCACATCCTTTACTAATAGCACAATAGTTACTAATAGCACATCACTATCAAAAGTGTCTCAATTTGGTTTATACATCGTATGGTCATCCTAGTTAAAGGAGAAATTGTAAAATATTTGGAACTGAATGACAGGCACTTTTTATCAAAATAGCCTGAAAATAATAAGCTAGGGCTTCCACTCAAAAAGAAAAGAAAAAAAAAAGGAGCAAGAGAGAAATCGCAAGCTCAAAAATCACATAGAAAGGAGTGATGAAGGCAAAGACATATAGCGATGAAAATGAAAACTTACAGGTTTTCTTTCCACTCTCATTAGAAGCCAGAAAGATGAACGCTGAAGAAAAGCTGCCTGTTGAAAAGATGAATCAAATAGACATACTTCTGGCAGGTCCCATCGGGGAAGCATAGAGAAAGAATAAACAATATTATAAATGAATGAGGGAACATAATTCATTTACAGCGAAACTTGATGTTCGTATTTTGAAAGCTTAGAGGATGTGGACGAATTCCTAGGAAACTACCAAAAATTAACTTAAGAATTAATAAGGAATCAGAATAGACCCTAACGTGTCTACTGGTCAGTAGACAAAAATCTCTTTCAAAGATAAGAAAGGCATCAAGCCCTGACAGCTTTTTTACATTAGTTTGTTCTATTTTTAATCAACTTTTAAAGAAAAAAATAAGTTCCAACATACTCAGATGCTTTCAGAGACTACAAAGAAAAAATAAAGAAACACATCCCATTTTTAAAGGGTTGTATAACTTTGATATGAAAAGCAGACAACAGGACAGTGAAAAAACATTTATATTATATATATATAATTCCAATCCTCCTTCTGAAAGTGGGTGCAAGAATCCTAAATAAAATATCAGCAAATTGAATCAAATATTGTGTATCAGTTATCTATTGTTACATAGCAAAACTCCTCAAAACTCAGTGGCTTAAAACAACCATCATCTTCTAATTTGCTCCCAAATCTGCAGTTGTGGGCCAGGCATGGCATTCACAGCTTGCCTCTGCTCCATGTCACAGCAGTTAGGGTGGCTTCGCTGGAGCTGGAGGGTCCACTTCCAAGATGGCTGACGGACACAGCTACCGTGCTGGTAGCGGATGTCAGCTGGGAGCCCAGCTGGACTGTGGGATGAGGCCTGCAATTCCCCTCCGCACGAGGCTCTCTGTTTGCTTTTGGGGTTCCTAGCCTCCTGATGCCTGGGTTTCAGGAGCACACGGCTCCAGAGAAGCAGGCAGAAGCTTTACTGCCTTTTATGACCTAGCTTCCGAAGTCCCATCATGTCACTCCAACTATAGCCATGGCACGTTTAGATCCCAGAGAAGTGACCTAAACCCGACCTGTCGATGGGAGAAGAAGAAGTCACATCGTCGGAAGAGCAGATGAAATGGGAAGTCTTGTCCAAGCCATTTTCAGAAACTACAACTTGTCCCATTTCATATTGAAAAAAAAAAATGACCTACGGGGCTTTTTCTAGGACTGCACGAATGGTTAAATATAATAAAACCTATTCTATGACTAAATCTATCAAAAGATGTGGAAGGAAAAAACGTCACTATAGATTTTTAAGAGACATTTGATGAAGTTTAACCCAATTTATGATTCTTTAAAAAAAAGAAATCTCTGAGAAAACAGAATAGAAAGCAACTTCCTAGACCCAATAAACTAAACCCCTGCAGACGGCATCGGAGCTGATGCTGACCGTCACTCAGCTGTGCAGCGCCCTGGGGACCCGCCGGTGCAGAGCCGGTAGCTCTGGGCTATTCTTCGTGTCCTCGCTGTTGACTGCCCTTTTCGATATGGAACCTCCTGAATTGTCATTAAAATTTCTGTTTCATACCTTAGCTTCCCAATTATGTTTTAGGCATTTTTAGGAAAGGAATCTAAACTTACACACCTCTGGGAGTCCCAAACATATGCAGACAAGCTCAATAAAAAGCTTTTGATGATTTGAAAGCTCCAGGCAAAGGAGACAAAGGAAGAAGCAGAAAGAAACGAAATGCCTATTTTTTTTTTTTTTTTTACTTTGACTGTAACTCCCCAGGAAGTCATTCTTTTCTGTCGGGATAGAACCTGGCAGCAACCTGCTTTCCAAATAATTAGGAGAAATGGACACCTCTGCAGTCTTGAGTTATGGCCCCATCCGCCCTGCCTCTCCTGTTTTTTTCAGCACTTAG
>NW_011889166.1:665716-674022 GCF_000151845.1 Pteropus vampyrus | reverse complement strand
AAATGCACGCTTTTCCACCTGAAATAGCTAAATAGTGGCTTCTTTCCCTTTTGCTAGCATCCTAAACACTGTTGACTGATTTGTAAGAAATGTTGTAGAAATTAAACACCCCAGGCTCCAAATGGAAATGAATTAGGCTGGAAAATCCCAGCAAGTCAGAAGCGGGTCCAGTTAGGGGGCCGCGTGCAGAAACCCCGCTGACGGTGGGCTTGGTCGCCCTGTTTCCCCTTAGCCGACGTGACCCGCCACCAGGATATTTCCTGACTTCTGAATCTTCGTGACTTTGGAATCTGGATGTTGTTTGTTTGTTTGTTTTTATTTTTTTTAATTCACATTATTATTGCTCCCTCAGTGCTCATGGCCCTTAGCGATGCCATTTGGAACATTTCTTGGGCCATTCATTCTAATTTATTCTGAGAACCAGATTCAGCTTAATTTTTTTTTTTTTAAAAGCAGCCATGCTGCCAAGAGGGTGAAACAGCTCGTTTCTGCTTTTCAGTTGTGGATTTTCAACACATTAACGGTCTAGCAAAGGAAGATTGGTAGCTCTGTTGCTTCGATGGTGATGGTGATGGTGATGAAGATGGTGATGGCGATCATGATGGTGATGGCGATCATGATCATACTGACAACAATATCTAGCATCTCATATACATTATCTCATTTAATCGTCATAACCCTATGAGAAAGCTACTATAATTTGCACCATACATGGTCAAATATAAGCTGAAAAATGTCCCTAAAAAGAGAATTGGGAGGCAGAACGACTCCAGCTGGTAGAAGATGCTGATATTGTTTTTCTCGAGTGTAACGCTGACATGTGAATGTTCACATAAATTAGATACGCCATTCATTGTATTAGGGTCACATGTCAATGAGAGCGCATGACTTGGGCAATAAAAAATATAAGTTGTGTCTTTTTTCATACTCGTAAGTACTGAGAAACAGTACAATTTCTCTTCTATTTTTCTTATATGCAATATTCGCGGTCTACCTTGGAATTCTGTGTAATAAACCCGTAACAAAATTTAAAAAGCGACAAGATAAGATTGCACTTGTAAAGCATACAGATTGGCACGTGAACCCGCCAGGAAATGGAAGTGCGCGATTGACTTTCACTATCAACTTTTTATGAAAAGTTTATCACAAATTCAGGAAAAGAGAGGGAAGCATTACAAAAATAGGGAGAAGGTGAGAAATCTAACTCTTTATCCAGTTCGCACACATACACGCAAACACAGAGATAGGAACTTTTCAGGCTTCATACCAGTTTTCACCCCATTAATTCTTTCAGTTTACTGATTAAGCACTGGTATCTCACGGCTTTGTGTAAAAATGAATGACCTTCAGCTGAAGTCTACGTTTGCTTTAAACCTTCCTAAGAGAAGCGAGTTCTGCTCAAGGACGCCCTTTTAATCTTGAAGATACAGAAAACAAAGAGTTACCTTGTAGAAAATCATGGCGCACGTGACCTGACACGCCCGCTTCTGGTTCCGATCAGGAAAGACAGATAACCAGGAGGCCGGCCAACAAGGAGCACCTGCAACAAGCAGAAACGGGGCAGCTTCTCTTAGAAAACTGGTGGGAATATATCCAAACTCTTCACCGCAAGGGCCACGCGACTTCAAACAGCCTTGGTTATTAATGCCCAGGACGCTAGAGCTGGTGTCAGCCTCCTTAGCCTTCTAGAAAGTAGCTCTGGTTGTGCCAGTCCAGGTCCTCTGAGAATCAGACCCAGAGATGGGATTAAAAAGGTAAGAAATTTTTTAGAGGAACTATCTGTTAGGAAAAAAATGGAGATGAAATCAGAAAAGGCTAGAAGAACCATCAGACCAAGATGCAGGTCCAATCCCAAGAGCAGGGAGGAAGGGAGGGAGGGAGGGAGGGAAGGAGGGAGGAAGGAAGGAAGGAAGGAACAGAGGAAAGGAGAGAGGGAGGGAGAGAGGGAGCGAGGAGGCTAGAAGCACCTTGGACTGTAGCGGGGTTCTGAGGAGAGTTTGGGGGGACCACTGCAGAGTCCTTACACCCAAATGCCTCATCAGCGAGTCCCAGGCCTCTCAGGATGAACAAGCCTTAGCATCCCTGCCCCGCTCAGTCATTGGCTGGAAGCAGCCCACGGCAGTAGACACTGCAATAGATTTCAGAGTGGAGCACTGGGACCCTTGGTCAATTCCGGCCCCTGCAGCCAGAGATCTGAGGGGTACATTTTCATGGGCACCCTATTAGGTCAAATCACAATCATAATCATAATCATGGCCATTTATTGACAGCCGGCTCAGAGCCAAGCATGGCCCTAGATATTTTACATATATTGAACAGAATGGTCAAAACAACCCTCCCGGCTAATATGATTTCTCCTCAGTTTCGATGAGGCAATTTAAGCTCACAAGGGTAAGTGGCCTGGAAGACCACACAACTGGGTGGTGTGGAGGTGACATCGGATCTTGGTCCATCGAGCTTTAGAGCCCGTATTCTTACCACCAACAAGCAAATGAGAGAGATTTTGCTTCTGCAGTAATAAATACTGACTTCATCGAATTCTTTAAGCCCAAAAGCCGAGTGTATTTAAAATATAAACAAGCGGTGCCTGTGCTCTGCTCTGCGTAGCTGAGGAGCCGGGAGACCGACCCCATCCCACCCATCTTCCCCCAAAAGACTCGCTGGCGCGCTGAGCCCTCACTGGCCCCAAATGGACGTGAGGCGTGGCCAGGCAGGGACAAAGCCACAGCACTTCTTTGCTATGTGACTTCGGGCCGTTTTGGGAATTGCCTTGGCCATCCGTTTTCCCCGCCTGGAAATAAAGGTAACGCCTATCAGCGGGTGAGACGTCCAGCATGGCACCTGCACCGTGCGAGGCGTCCGACAAATCGCGTCCCCTCCCTCGGCTTATGTGCCACATGCACAAAGCCCACCTTTTCTTCTTGCACCATATACTGGCTCTTTCTTCCAAAAATGCATTGGTTATATCGTTCCCCAGCCTAAAATCTTCTGGCATATTCCAGTTGTCTATTCAGGAATTTTTAAACCTTACTTTCCACATAAGCCCATTCACATGCGCCATGGACTTGCTCCATCCCATTACCCCAGCTCTGTGGGTGGGCAGGAGGGGAGCAGGTGCGTGTGACTCTGGAAGAGCCGTGACACCCTCAGGGGAGTGGACTGTGCAGCCTGGAAGTATCCGCCCTCCAGGAAGTGAAGCTCCGGCCCTCCTCTCCCCTCTGACAGTTTCTGGTCCTCAGAACGAACTCTGAGTCCTTCCCTGTGGCCTAAAACTGCCTCCCACTGGCCAACGCCCTCAGGCCTGGCCGGACCCTGCGGTCCCTGCCTCCTGCCTTTGCGAGTTTCGTCCTGTCTCTTGGAACTCCTCTTTCCTGCTTTTGTCCTATACTTGGGGAAACGGAAACCCGCTCATCCATTTCAGTGAAAATTTTGCTTACTGCCCCGGGGAAAATGATGACTTCCTGGTTAGCGCACCGGCACGCCTAGAACTTGTGCCTTGTCCCTTCCTATAAAGGCAGCGGGTCAGCGAGAGGCCGAAAAGAGCAGCCTCCCCCTTCAGGAGGATGCACGAGGTGGAGACTACTGGGATCCAAATAAAACTCACTTTTCCTTCTTCCACGGAAGGGGCAGCCAGGCCCGTGGCTGCCCAGTAGGTCAGCCTTGCCCGGGCTTGCTCGTGGCCTTGGCACTAAGGCATGTGGGCAGAAGCGATGTGCACCAGATGCGAGTCTACAACTTGGCCCGTCCGGCGGGCCTTCTCAGTGACCGTTTGCTCATCTCTCTGGATGGACCTGGACGTGGCAATGACTCCCAAGGGGAACGTCTGAGGTGACGGGAGCACTCTAAGATCTGTGCCACCCAAGTCTGCGGCCACGCCACCCTGCCACCCTGAACAAGCCCGATCCCGTCTGATCTCGGAAGCTAAGCAGGGTCGGGCCTGGTGAGTCCTCGGATGGGAGACCACCTAGGAAGACCAGGCGTTGTAGGCATAAAAAATAAAACAAAAAAATAAGGGATTATAAGCTGACAAGGTCCTTGCAATCTGTGAGGTCAACCAGAGGTTGCCTAAATAAATAAATAAAGTAAGTAAGTAAGTAAGTAAGTAAGTAAGTAAGTAAGTAAGTAAGATCTGTGCTGCCCAAAGCGATGGCAGCTGGACGTGAAATGTGGCTAGAGCCACTGAGGAACCGAATTTCTAAGTGTATTTTAATTCATTTAAATTAATTAAAATCAAAATAGCTTCATGGCGCGTGTGGCTACCGTATCAAACACTGGAGCCCTTGAGGCTGGCGGAGCAGTGGCTTAGAAGGGACGTGGGTCTCGGAACGCCTGGTGGAGCAGAACTTCCCCTCGGAGCCGTTGAGTGAGAGGGAAAAAGTCAATATTTTTAGGACAGTTAGGGTAGTGTGGCATCACGGTTATAGCAGAGATCTGGAGGTTCGCTTCCTGAGTTCGAATCCCGGCTCTGCCACTTAATAACTGTACAGCCTTGGGCAGGTTGCTTAATCTCCTTGTGCCCCAAATTTCTCATCACTGCACTGGAGAGATTAAGGGTACACGTGATACCTCAGGTAGTTGTGAGAATTAAATCAAGCCGTAAATGTAAAACACCTATAATATTGTATCCACTAATCGTTAGCTGTTGTTATGGAATTTGGGGTCTCTTTGTTACGGCATCTTAGCTTTGTACTAACTACTACATGAGGGTTCTACTGTTAACCACCTGTGTGATATTGGGCAAATCACTGGCCCATGTTACGCACTCAAGATCTGTAACTATGATTATAAGGCATATCATATTACGGCGTGCGTAGCTGTTTAGGTACCTCTGTGGCGAGCATCTCAAGGATAGAGACTGTCGTTTATCTTTCTGTTATTCAGTAATTAGACAGTGAAGAAGCCCAAGAACTTTTTATTGAATAAATTAGCAAATGGATCAGTAACTCCTCTAGCATTGTTTACCTAAAACTCTAGCTGTTGAAATGCTGCTTCTGAGATGCCCTCGCACGTCACACCCGATGGCACTTCAACAGCACACCTGCCCAAGGGCGGTCTGTCCTCTCCGCCCAGAGCGCCCCAGGGACAGTGACTCTGGTGACACTAATGAAAGGGATACTCTCCAGCACAAAGGCGGGGCAGCGTGACTCTCTCGAGCTGCTGGCCGAGGACACCTGCAGGATCCCTTTCATCAATTCCTGCTTATTAAGTGCCTGCCCTGAGGGGTGTCAGGGGTAACGGTGACATGTGGCTGGAACTGAAGGGCTTGGCAGGCAGAGCGGTGTACCTGACTGCCATGAATAACCTCCCGTAAGCAGGAGCCTGGCAGGACACCTTCGCGCCAGCCTTTGCTTGAAGGTGGGAGGGACCGGAATTTTCCCTGTGGTCTTGGCTGGAGAAGGGGAGAGCTGGGCAGTCGTGGTGGCCGGTGACCCAACCTGCATGTCCGTCGGGCAGTGATCCCCAGGGTAAGGTGGTGTATTAGTCAGGGCTCTCCAGAGATACAGAACTAATAGAATGGGGGGGGGGGATTATTTTAAGAAATTGGCTCATGCGATTACAGGAGCTGGCAAGTCCAGGCTCTGCAGCTAGGCCAGCAGGCTGGAGACCCAGGAAAAGTCCTGACGCCGCAGCTCAAGCCCGCAGGCTGTCTGGAGGCAGAAGTCCTCCTCCTTGGGGGAGGGGTGGGAAGGGGCGGTCAGTCTTTTTCTTTTAAGGTCTTCCTCTGATTGGATGAGGACCACCCACATTATGGCAGGTCATCTGCTTTATTCGAAGTCTACTGTTTAAATGTTAACCTCATCTAAAAAATACTTCCACAGAAATTTCTAGAATGATATTTGACCGAATATATGAGTACCATGGCACAACCAAGTTCACAGATAAATTAATCATCACAACCATACTACTTTAGAAAACCAGAAAAGCTGAATTCTGACACAGGCCACCCCCGGGTATTGGACAGTGGGTTCTGTGCAGCAGGAGCACGGGGTCTCATGGGGTGAGTGCCGTGAGAGGGAAGGGCCGATCTAAGGGGCCTTCGCCCACACCCAGCGGGGAGCGGAGGGGGTGAGCAGGTGGACAGGCGTCCGTGCACAGCGTGTGGTCCCCGCCTGTGTGAGCGATGGCGATGCGTAGGTGTGAGCTAGGGGCGGGGAGGCCGGGCGTGAGGGCATTTGGTGTGGCAGGTGGTCACACGGAAGAACTGGGAGTTGGGGGGGGGGGAGGTGCGGTGAGGCTGCACGTGACCCTGTGGTTCTGGCTTAAATGTCTGGCAGGGAGCAAAAGGGTCAAACGGGACAGAAGGTTCCAGAGGAAGAAATCGAGGGAGCGAGGTATGTGACTTCTCAGCCATGCTCTCGGAGGCCCGAGCAGAAATGCCTAGCGGACCGCTGAGTGGATGGCCTGGGGCTCAGGCTCACGCTGGTGACAGAGCCGCGGGGGAGGGGTTCAGGAGGCACGGGGATAAAGGCCGTGAAACACCACGTCCAGGGCGAGAGTCCAGGGAGAGCCTGCAGCGGGACCCGCGGGGCTGGGGGTGGGAACGGGGGAGGGGAGGGGTCTTCTCTCCAGCGTCACGTGGCCTGGGAGCAGTGGCCGGCCACCGGGTGCTGTGGCTTGTAGGGTCTTGAGAGGTGTCGCTCTGGTTCGAACTGTGACCATCATGGATGGCGATCGTGCATGGGAAGGTGGCCGCCCAGCAGGGCTGACGAATTCTGTCACCGGAAGTCACCGTGCGGCTGTTCCGATCGCTAGAACTCCTGACACAAAGTCGCGTCCTAAGGCCTGGGCCGCAGGCCAGCCCTTACCCTGAGCAAGCCCTGCCCAAGCTTTCTGTGTCCCTCGGGTCACACGCCTCCGGCGTCAGAGCCATCTCTTCTCCAGACCTCCGGAGGCGAACACGGGGCCGGGACGAGATGACCAGCGTCCCCCAGCGCCCGCTCTTCCCCGCTCACCTCCCGACTGTGCAGGTGGGACGATGGCCGCCCAGCAGGCATCTGCCGCGCCTCCTTTGATGGACTCCTGGGGCTCTCCCCGCCTGGCTTTCTCCCGCCTCCTTCGTGGTTAAAAATAAAAGCCGCGCTGCGGGGCCTGCTGGGCTGCGCTGGGATCGCCGCACGCGTGTTAACCCTTTAATCCTCACAGCGCCTCCGTCTGGGGCTACGTCACGTGAGGGGCGGCGGAGGCGCTGGCGATGAGCCCCGCGGCCACTTTGCAAGTCACAGGGCTGCCCGCTCACGGAGCAGCCGGTTCAGGTGCCACCAGGAAGTTCTGCGTCACTTAAACACTCTCCATAGTGGGTTGAATGGTGGCCCCCCCAAAAGATATGTCCGTTGTCCTAGCCCCTGAAACCTGTGAATGGGACTTACTTTGAGGGGAGGTAGCGAAAAAGAGCTTTTGCATATATAATTAAATTAAGGACTTGGAGATGAGGAGATCGTTCCAGCCAGACCGTAGATCCCATGACAAATGTCCTCAGAAAAGACTGAAGAGAGGAGACACAGCAGGAAGAAGACCACATGAGGACAGAGAGGTCAGAGGCAGAGTTTGGAGCGATGTGACCGCAGGCCAAGGAATGCCAGCAGCCATCGGGAAGCAGGACGAGACGAGAAGCATCCTCTTCTAGAGCCTTCGGACACCTCGATTCCAGACTTCCGGCTTCCAGAACGTCGAGAAAACACACGTCCATGGTTAGGAGCCACTGCATTTGCGGTCATTTATTAGGGCAGCAATAAGAAACCGACACACCGTATCCGAGCAATTCGGGGTTCCCCTAAGTCTGCCCCGACTTCCTCCCTGATAACCCCGAGACCTGAAAGTCACAGCTCTTGTCACCACACCTGCAATTCCAGGAAGCGAGGTCTCCAGAAAGTGTCTTAAAAATTCCACAAGCAACAGGAGCGTCGCACCAGCACACTCAGCTAGGAACGTCTGAGTTCAGGATTTGCTCAGGTTCAAATGTTTGCTAATTGTTTTTGCATTTTACAGATTTTATCCCATCACTTAAACCCATGCTCATCACCTGAAACAATTCTGTGTCATACGGCAGGAGACGGGACGACTCGGTCAAGCCCTCATGCTGTCTTTCTGCCACCCATCTCCCACAACTGGGAAGCCAAACGTGCCCAGGGCACTGAAGCTGGGTCACAGAGTCCCCTCCCCACATAGGACACCGCACTCTCAAAACCTTCTATACACATGGCCGGAGTCACCCTAGCAGTTAAAAGAGTTGGGTGTAGGTTCCTTATTTATATGAGAAAAATAAACCTCTGCTTGTTTAAAAAAAAAAAAAAAAAAGAGTTGGTGTT
>NW_011889166.1:652394-664756 GCF_000151845.1 Pteropus vampyrus | reverse complement strand
CAAATGGGTGTAAGAGGGTGCGAGTGTGTATAGATGTGAATGTGTGCTAGTGTACGTGTGAACGTGACTGTATATGAGTGTGAGAAGATTGTATGAGAGTGTTTATAGGTGTATGTGTGTAGATGTGGATGTGCATCGGTGTGTGTGAATGCGTGAGTGTATGTATGAATGTGCATGTATGTGTGCATCTGTGTGTTTTGATGGGCGTGTTTAGAGTGAAGAAAGCCACAGACACCTGTCGAGAAATAACCTTTAAACTTTTTTCTTCACCCACCGGCAAGAGTGAAGAATCCAGGTAACAGGCTCCTTGGACATCTAAAATCAGGGGTTGAATGGTCTCTTGAAAAACGGAAGTCAGCCTGCAGCCTTCGTGTGGGCAGGAAGGGAATTGGCAGGGCGGGTGTGGGATGGGAGGGGGGTAGAGACATCAAGGGCTTGGAATTTGGAGCCCAGAATTCCTCAGGCCAGTACGGAGTCTCCAGGAGGGAGCAGAAGATCTGTCCGCTTTGACAGTTTGGCTGGGTAGAGAAATCTTGGTACAAAGTCATTCTCCTTCAGAATTTGGAAGATGCCACTCCACCGTGTTTTAACATCCACTGTGGATAATGAGAGATCTTATTTCAAATTGTCATTTCCAGAAAGAATTTCTTTGCATTCTTGGTTTTCTGAAAATTTTCAGCCATGTTTCTGGACTTAGGTCTCCCATTCACGACACTGAGAACACAGTGGACTTTTTCAATCTGAACACTTCAATTCTGGAGACTTCTCAATCTCTCTCTTTTTACATATTTCCTTCTCTTCTTATTTTCTTTGATCGACTCCTATTGGTTACATATTGGACCCCACGCATTGATCCTTCAGGTCTTTTTTTTCTTATATGTTCTGTCTCTATTGTTGTTATTCTCTTGTCTGAGAGATTTTTTTCTATTTTATCTTTTAACCCTTCACTGATTTTTTTTTAGTTTCATCAGTTATCTTTTATTTTAACACCTTTTTCTTATTCTCTGATTGTTACCTTTTCTTGTAAAACCCTTTTTTGCTTAGCAGAAACAATGTATCTTGAACCTCAGAGAATACAAAATAGTGGGGGTTTTTTTCACACACACGAGAAAGCATTCCGTTCCCTGTATTCCTCTGTTTGGTCCGGCGTATTTCTTTGTCTCTCTTTTCCTGCTTGTATAGCTTGGTCTCTCTATCGTGGCAGGCTTTTCTCATCAACTGGTCCCTACTTATTGTTCTCAGCGAAGTGCAAAGCTTCCGGTAAGCTCAGTAAAGGCAGATGGGACTATTTCACATCACTTGGCTGGGGATGGTGGGAGGCAGTCATTATGCTTTAGGGCCCCTAAATGCAAGAAGGCAGAGTGTGTTGCTTGGGAAACCAGTTCCCACATCTAGCTACCTGAGTTTTTTCTCCAGGCATTTCACTGAATGTCTTCAGAAAGCAATTCTACTTTGGGGAAGCGAGGCGGATGTGGTGATGGAGATTGTTTGTGTTTGCTACTGTTATGGTTGCTGTGTTTAATAGGAATAAATTCCTGAGGATTGGATAGTCCCATCTTTAGGAAGAGGGAGGTTTATTCGGTCCTTTAAAAAATACAGCATATCTTGCAATCATGTCAAAATCTCTCACTGTAACAAAGAAGGGAATCGAATCGGGTATTTTGTTGAGTCTACAAAACAAGTGGAATTCAAACCCAGATTGAGAACTGGTCTCGCCTCCTCAGGTCATGATGAAGCTGAAATTTCTATAACGTCCCTGATGAGTACAAAACTACAGTGGTTTCTGGCATGGAAAGATTTAACCTGAATGAAACAGAACTCTTCAGTCTTATCAAAATGAGGATATGGTCTGTCCTCAGATGCATGTTTCTGCTATTCATGGCTTTCCTTGACTTCTTAATACCAAGACTCCTGAAATTATGTACAAAGCCAGAAAGATTTAGTGTACAATCTTAGTGTACAATCCTAGTGTACAATCTTAAAGGTAGACTGCCTTAGTAATTGCCTGGGTTAAGTTCTAATTTTGGAGATGAAGAAACTAAAGCCTAAGGAATTACTAAAAGTACAATATCGAAGGTCACATGACCAGCTGCTGAGATAATAAAAGAAAGAATACAGGATTTGAGTGAGAAGATCTGGGTCTGGCTCCAGGTTTGTTGGTTTGGACTGGCCAATGTACTGGCTGGGGTGTGTTTCACGTAGCTTAATATGTGAGAACTGGTAGCAGACATTTTGGGTGCTGTAAATCCCAGTGGATCCTGTAAAATATCAAAATTACCAAGGAAATGTAAGTTAGTGCTCTGGATGGCAGAGCAGACACCTCTGAATGTATTTGCCTAAATCCATCCCAATCTTCATTGTCCAGATGTGTAGGCAGGTGTTCGGAAGCCCTGTGGTTCTCCCACGCCCCACGGAGCTCTCAGAACCGACCCAGATGGACCTGAAGAGGGTCAGACATTAGAACGGTCATCACATCTTAAGATCTCTAAGAGGCCATGGGCTTGTTCATTCTGATGCCTTTATTTTACAGAAGAACAGGACGTGTATGTAGCTTAACTGACCGCGCACAGCGAGTTGAAATACAGAGGCCAGAACAGCCGTGGACTTTGGCTTTCCAGTCTGGTACTTTTCCGCTCACTGTGCCGTGTCACCAGCAGAAGGCTGGCCGCAAACCGGTCTCGTGGGTTTCAAACCGTGAGAAGCCAGATGTGTGAACAAATACCCACTGACTCATTTCTCAAGACTGTCTATTCCAGATGCCAAGATACCTCTGTGTGATTAACATGCTCATAGGGAAAACATGTGGCTTTATCCTCATGAATGAAATTTAATATAATTCTGGAGCGATAAGCTCCTTCGAGTGTTTTTTAAGATCTTCAAGCTAGAAATTCCCTCAAACCAGCTGCTTTGAGAAATTATTTTCATATCCATTTCTCAGAAATCCACTCCAGATTCCAAAGCTTTACGTAGACGTTAAAAAATTATTTCTGTTCTGTTATTAACTTTCCTCGATTCGGTTTGCAATGAAAGTCAGTAGGGAAACAAACGATGACGCTTCCAGATTTTAATTTTCTTTGGAGCATTTTAATGGGACTATAAAGTACACATTTACATGGGGCATTTGTTCCACTGATAATTCTAAAATCTATTAGTTTTTAATCAGTGTTCCTCAGGACACAAAATCTCAAAGAGAAATATCCGTTTACCAGACTCACTGGTACACAGAAGTAAGGTCTCAGTTCTCCCATCTGGAAAGTTCTCATTGTCTCATTTCGAAACAGGTGATTTCAGAGCAGGACAGTATTATCTGAATGTCGTGATAGAAGTTGCTCGTGATAACGAATTTGTGACTGTCCTGTCTGATTTATTTCTGTCCAGCATTCTGAGGATGTAACTGGATATTGACAAACGAGGAGAGGAAAATTTCGAGATCTAAGACAACGAGCTTTGAGAATCACAAGGTTTAGGGGTTCAGGTGGGGACCCAGACCATCCAGATGTTATTTCTGAGGCTGGCAGAGGCCCGCACGTCCCTGTATAAACAGCGAACACGTCGACGCCACCCTTCTCCGAGCCTCGGTGCTCGCCTGCACCCCAGCCAGGGGCGACCTTAGTGGCCACTTGTCCTCCTCTGGGCTTCGGGTGGCTCTTTTTTGAGATGAGACTCTGGGGCCAAGGCCCTTGAGGATTTGTTCCATGTTTCCATGCCACAAATAAAAATGTGCGTGTGTGTGAAGTATAGTTCAAGAACAAGCCACTTAAAATGTACTGTCCAGCTCTGAAGCAGAGTTCCTAACAGAAAATTCAATATGTCTTGGTGAGAAATACATGAAAAATCTTTCCAGAGTAGTTCACGTCAACCTCAGTCTTTCTATAGCCCAAGGTCATCTTTTATTTTGAATTAGGATGCGGGTGCTGAATTATAAATACTAGACGTGCAAATATGCGTGTCTGGTTGTGCGATACAGGTGGATAATGTTCAGATAACTGAGTTCAGTGAAAGAACCTCATTTGCATCAGCACTTTGAACTTGATATGGTGACTTATTTTTGTGGCGCCAAGTAGCGCGAGCAGGACGTGTTTGTAATACACCCGAATCCTCCTTGACCAGAAATGCAGGATATAACTCCCAGACAACGCTCGGCGCCCTGGGGGCTGGGCACCCTCTTCTCAAGGTCGAATAACTGTGGTCACCTCTGCTCGCAGCAAGGACACTCTCAAAGAGGCGTCTGACCCCTGCGCTCCTACCCTCTTACAGTTCCAGTGGCTCCAGGAATGCCCGTTCTGAGCCAAAAACTTCCCTGGAAAAACACAGGTTAAGCCAAAGCCAGCTGCCACGTGGGCAGTGACCTGATTCAACAGGACAACAAAGGCACAGTCAGGCAGGAGCCTGTGTCGAGCACAGAGACACATGGCCGCCACGCTTGCCCTGCGTCTGAGAACTCTCCCCGGGCCCTCATTCCGTTCTGTGTTCATAGGGTGGCGTTTCAGAGAAGGGTGGGGTCTGAGAGCAGTGGATTTACTTTAACGTCAGCCCAGAAAGCTCTCGGGAATGAGCCAGAGGTCATCAGGAAGAAGTGTGTGTTTTCAGGTGAGGGAATGAATACAATTCTGAGACAGATTTCTGAGCCTCGTGCACAGCAGCCCCTTCCAGCCCCCTCCAGCCCCCTCCAGCCCCCTCCAGCCCCAGAGCGCCCACAGGACCTGGGGCCGTTCTGCTTAACCAGATCCCTGGACAAAGCGATGCCGCTGCTGGGGACAGAGGCAGGGGAACGCGTCCGCTCCCTGACGAAATGGGAAAGGGAGGGATGAAGAGATCCTGGAGATGAAGTAGGTCGGCCCTCAGACTCTGGAGCTTCAGATATTCGGCAGATGTTACCCGAAAGTTGATTTCTTCCCCGCCATCGGGGTGGGGGCCCTTTGAGAATTTCCCATGACCACGTCTAAAATTAATTCTCAATCTTCTAAGTCCAGAGCAGCCCAACTGGAGAAAAAGAAAACCACCCAGACCAGCAGCCCTAAGCAAGCGGGAGTGGACAGAACCACGCTGGTTTCCTGATGATCATCATTGACAAGGGAACGCTCACGTCGCCAGCCCTGAGCACAGCAAGGCTCAGATCCTGCCTCCTCTCTCTGGGATGCCTTGTCGCAAGGGGAAACGGCAGCTGGGTCCCCGGCTGACCTTTCCCAGTGAGGGCCAACCTTGTTTCCTTCTGCCTCCAAGAGAGATGGGCCCAGGTCTGGCCGTGCGGACGCCTGGGGGCAGAAGCGCTACCTCCCCTATGAACAGGTTCAACGACAAACGGGTGCTCCAGTAAAGCTGCTGCATCCAGGGGCTTTAAATCAGGGAGGCAGAATCCTCGGCTCCCTGGACAGAGCTCTCATACTAATTTCCAGACTCCATTTTTTTTTTTGATAACACTGTCGATATTCTTATGAAAAAAAAAAAAAAAACTAATGGGAAAAAAGACATCCAAAAAGGTTGTTTTTTTGTTTTGTTTTGTTTTTTAATGAGGTTGCCTGCAGCCTGCGTACCTGAAATAATTGATAAAGACATAAAGTGGATTTGCTTTTCTTTGAACTCGCGCACCCCCACTGCCTCCCTCCAGCCCGGGATGGCCCTTCAGAGACCTAAGGCTCTGCTGCTTGAAACACTCAAGGGTAGAGGCGTAATAAGTGATCTATGCAAGCAGGTGTCTGGAAGTGACAGCTGAGACCTAGGAGGTAGTTTAAGAATATGTCTGTGACAGAGACGTTCACACACGCAGGATTGGAAAGATAACATTTCTCAGGCGCTTCTTTAATTATAGCTTTGAAAGAGGAGCTTGTCAGTTCCCCCTGCACTCAGGAGACGGCCTCGTGACGTCTCTGTTAATTACTCCTGTCTATATACTGTCAAGGAGGTTCCCGGTTCCCTGGCCTTGGGGTGGGTCTTATCCGTGGGTGGTCAGGGCAGTCTTCCAAAGGGAGACAAAGTCATTGGGCCACACACCTGGATTCACTGAGTCCACCCCGCCCCCGCCCTCGACAAGAATCCTCACCGGCACAAGTGCCATGTCACCCACACAGCGCTGGCCCCTGGGCTCTGGACACCAGTAACCATCATGGTCGTTAACATCATTGGCCAGAATGTCGAGGTCACTGATGTCCCTGTCATCTGTCGTTTGCAAAGAGGTAAATAAGTTCTGGGAACACTTGGACCCACCTCTCAAAACCACTCCACTTGGGGACTTTTCCAAATGATGCATGTAAACACTTCCCCGCCTGGCGGGCAGGACTTACCACCACCCCAAGCCCGTTCAGCATGGACTCCACTTTGTGACCTGCTTCCAAAGGACAGCAGAGAAGCCTGGCAGACTCCGCCAGGAACAAATGGCCAAGGTCATCATGCCCGGCGATGTCACATCATGTCACGTGCCCCTGATACAACGCGATGCAAAGGGACCTTCACCTTCGCGATATTCTTTCCAAAAACATCCCCAGGACCCCAATGTAAACATGAGAAAACCCTTAGAGAAGTCGAATCGAGGGACATCCTACAAAAATACCTGAGCAGCCCTCCTCAAACTGTCAAGGCCGTCCGAACCAACAACGAAAGACTGAGAAGCCATCGCAAACCAGAGGGGCTGAAGGAGGCGCTGTGTGCAGCGGGCCGCCTGCGTGGGATCCTGGACCAGACGGAGCGGGGGGGAGTGGAGAAGCCCAGACGAAGCCGGCGCCCGGCCTCAGGGGAGCAGCGGTGTTCGTCCCTCAGTCCTGGCCAGTGCACCGTGAACTGTGGGCCATCGACATCAGGGAAAACTGGGCGAGGGGCCAGGAGGTGGGACGGGGACCAGGTGTCGGTGAGCGGGTCAGCTAGGCTGCAAATTTAGGGGGGCGCTCACTCTTGGGGCCTCACACGGGTAGCCCTGCGTGACCCCGTGTGCGGCCTCTCTGTGCTATCCTGGCAAGTTTTCTGTAAATCTAAAATTCTTCGAAAATAAGAATGTTTATGAAAGAAAAAGGCCTTGGCTGGACTCTCCCTCTGCCCTCACCAGGATATTCCTGGAATCGTAATATTCCTGACAAGGGAAAGGCAGCTTCTGACACGGCAAGGAGACAGGGTCCACCCCGATCCAAGCCCGCGAGTGTGGGGTCAGCACGTGGACCTGCTGCGTCGTGTGCAGCACAGAGAGACGGTGACATTGGGCAGTCCCAGTCACCGGACGTGACAGTCAAGCAGGAGGTCCCCCTGTTTATGTTTAACGATTCCTAGAGGGAGACTCCTTAACTTGGGGCTTCGTGAACCCCAAGTAGCTGTTAACAACGTGCATTTGTTAACACGGGTATATGTCTTGACCCACGTGCCGTTGGAAGTGTGTGAATGGACTAACCGAACTGTCCACCGCCAACCAGGGATGACAAAGTGTGGGTTCTGATACGACTCCGAGAGAACCGACTGCAGACCCAACGCTGATGGACAGCGTCCGGGGGATCCTGGCTGTGAGCCTGTGCTATCCACACACAGTCTGGACTGGCGGGGATGGCGCTGTTGCCTGTCCCCCTCGCGTCTGCTGGCCACGGGCTCTCGGCCTTTGCTTATGAGCGCGACAAGGGACCACACTGGGCTACAGGTCCATCTCTCCCCCTGGACATTCTGTCTTCGGTCCCTCTGAAGGGTGAGTGTTTTCATCAGCTTTGTCCTTGGCGTGGTGCAGGATGGGGATGGGGCGGGCAGGAGATTTCAATTCTTTTAGGGAGAAGAGTCACCTCCTACTTGAATTGAGAGCTAAAAAAAGGTTCTTCCATTTGTGCAGGGCCACGTAACTTCCGCTGTGATGCCACAAAACACCCACCCAGATGCCAGCCCTTCCCCCTCCACCGCCCAGCACAGGCGGGTGCTCCGGGGAGCCGGCCACCCCTGGAAGCAAAGGTGATCAAATACACATTGTTTAAAATCGCAAGGTTAAAAAAAAAAAAAAAGGTTTAGGATTGGCGGATCTTGGCTGAGGAATATCTGAATGTCAGTAAGGAGGAAGAACACGGAATAAACCCAAAACACGTTTTAAGGAAACCCTGGAAATGCTTTCTGCATAACTTATTTCCCTCTGCTAGAATTGCCAATTTTGAGTTTCTCGCTATTTTTATTTTCTTGAGAAATGATCATTTTTATAAATAGCTTTGTAAATGTCAAACTAACGAGTTGAAAATCCATCTCTACTTATTCCGAATAACTTAACCCTTGCTTAATTTTCTTGGGCCCATCGGAAGGGTTAGGAGAAAGGGGTCGGCAATGGCTGGAAGGTGGTCATCTTTTTGATGTTGACTCTGGCCACTCAGCAGTCACAGGCAACGGT
The DNA here is from genome assembly GCF_000151845.1 of Pteropus vampyrus. Taxonomy (NCBI): domain Eukaryota; kingdom Metazoa; phylum Chordata; class Mammalia; order Chiroptera; family Pteropodidae; genus Pteropus; species Pteropus vampyrus. The sequence continues at coordinate 656,421 of NW_011889166.1, read as the reverse complement.
GGTTAAGACAGATCGTAACCACTCAGAAGCCGCCAGACGGGGGCCACAGAGGAGCTTCTCCGTGGCCATAGCGAGGCCTGACTCATTTCTCAAGCAGCAGGAGGCCACGACTCGGCCATCCGCCCGTCTGGGGCACAATGGACACACGTCCGCCAGGACGCCCCTGGGCTGCTTCGTCTGCTTGGCCCAGCGTGTTGTTCTCCATGGTCACACGGCAGCATTGGGGTCATCTGAGTTGGAAGCGGGGGTGAGGACGGGGCAGCGACCTGTGAGTGATCTGAGGCATGCTCATGGGTTCCACAGCCCTGGTTCTCAAACCTGGCCTCACATTAAAAAATAAAGTAAACAAGCCTGGTGCCAGATCACAGGGCTTGAGATGCCGCTGGCGTGGGCTGTGGTATGGACATTGTCACAGCTCCACTGCTGCTCCTTCCCTGCCCTGGTGCATTGTGGGGCCCTGCTCTGCCTCCAGGTCCAAAAACTACGTTTCTTTCACCGAAGGTCAGTCCGGAGCAGGGTTGGCTGCTCTGGCCGAGCATCGGCATCATCGGGGGAGGTCTCGGGAATTCTCACTTCACTGTTTTTAAGTTTATTTCATTATTATCTCTCAGGCAGTTCGAATGCCCGACCAGGGTTAAGAGTCAAGAGCTAAGAGCCCAGGCCCCATCCTCATCTGGGGAGAATTTCTCATCTCCCAGTGAGGACTCGAATGATCTCAGAGATGGGGCTGGGCAGTGTGATACCGTGAACTTTAATAATAAGTTTGTATATTTGGTCTTCACCCATTCCTGGCTCAGACCTCCCCGAACCCTTGGAATTGCCTGTGATGAGAGCACTAAAGGTGTCTTTTGAGAACAGAAGGTTAATAGGTAAAGCACCTAAGGATGGGAGCTGGTGGCCGAGAGAACCGAGTATGTGACTGGAACGTTCCGTCCCACCTCCTGACCTCCAGGGAGGGGAGAGAGGCTGGAGGTTGAATCGACCCCCAGGGTCAACGTCGTAATCGATCGTGGCGACGTCATGAAGCCTCCACAGAAACCGGGTTGGCGAACCCGTGGTCCGGGAGACGGCCTGGCACCCCTCAGTCTGACCTTGGCGTCACCCTCGGTGTCTCTTCCCGGATTACACCCTTTTATCGTAAACCCGCGACCCTGTCAGCGAAATGTTTCTCCGAGATCTGTGAGCTGCTCTAGCAAATTAATCTAAGGAGGGGGTTGTTGGAACCTCCCTCTGTAGCCAGTGGGTCGGAAGCGCAGGCGACAACTTAGACTCGTGATTGGGGTCTGAGGTCCGCGGGGGCTGCCGGGAGGGCAGCCTCCTAGGACTGAGCCCTCCGCCTGTGGGACCTGACGCTGTCTCCAGGTAGATAGCGTCAGAACTGAGTTGAATTGTAGGACACGCAGCTGGTGTCCCAGAATTATTCGATAAGAGAAAACCTGGGTGTAGAATACTCAGGTGGGAACACTCACCAGAACACTCTGGTCAAAAATGCCGTTCATTCTTCGTAGTCGTTTGAGATCGGTTGGCCTTATTTGTTCACAGACCACCACACCTGAGTGACCTCTTAGCCAAGCTTCAGATTCCTGCACTTGTCCTGGGACTTTGGGTCACAGCAATCCAAATACCCCTACGAAAAACACCTTCCGCCGTATCAGCCTGCTGGCCTGGCCTCGGCCCCAAAGTCTTTTCATTCATGGCTTCCTGGCTTCTATAAAGGAGAGGAGGGCGACCATCTCTGCCCCGGCAACGCTCCCTGCTCGTGCTCAGGAGCATCCATGATCAGGGCAATTTTATTAAAATTCTTCAAACAAATAACCCCAAATCACATTTGAACATAGCCAATTTCACTGTCACTAAAGTGCTCGGGTAGATGCGAATCACCTAGAGGAAAGCAAGACCTCCGTTTAAATGTCTAAAACAAGCATGAAAATGATTACTTAAAATCAGCTCAAGCCCATTGTCACTTCCTCCAGGAAGCCCTCTCTGACCACTCCCCCACCCCCCACCAAAGGAGACGAAGTGCCTGATCAAGGGCCTTCCTGGCTCTGTAGACCGTTTTCCCCTGTCACTCAAGAGTTTGCAGCCACTGATTGATTCCTGGGCGATTTGATTCCCCTCTGTCCAGCGTGGGCAAAGCCAGCTGGGGGACTTTCTCTTGAGCCCTCGGGACTTGGCCCCGGGCCTGGCACAGCCGTGGGGTAAACAGAGGGCTGTGCCTTCCGCTCTGAAGAGCCTATGTCCTTTCCCCCACCGTGGCAGCCCCCTCCAGAAAGGCCAACACACGGTGCATGGAGTCAGGAGGGACGCGGGAGGCTCAGCAGCCGACGGGGTCGCCCGAAGCCAGGAACAGAAGGAAAGCTGCCACTTCGGGACTGGCGGACCGGCCCGTAGGGCTGTTTGGGGTCGCTTTGCTCCATTTGGGGTTGTTTTTACTCAAGGTGATCCAACACGAAGCAGGGACACACGCCACGATTTCAAGGTCCAGAGAGCTCCCCACAAACCTTATTTAAGGATCATGGGGGCTCTTCCTCCTGAATCCCTGTGATTAATTGTACTTTGGAAATTTGGGGACAAAATTATAATCTTAGCATTTTTCACAAATTGAACTGTGTTCCCCCAAATTCATAGGTAGAAGCCCTAAGCCCCAATGGGACTGTATCTGGAGATGGGTTTTTAGGGAGGTGAATAAAGTGAAATGAAGTCATAAGGGTGAGTCATAAGCTGATAGGACTGGTGGCCTTATAAGGGGAAGGCACCAGACCCCTCTCTCTCCTCTCTCTCTCTCCTGCCCCTCCCCCCGCCCCCAGCCCCACACACCCAGAGAAGAGGCCATGTGAGGACACAGCCAGAAGGTACCATCTGCAAGCCGAGGAAAGCGGTCTCACCAAAAACCAACTTGGATTCCGGAACTGTAAGAAAGGACATTTCTGTTGTTTAAGCCGCCCCGTGTGTGCGTGGCGGGGGTCGTGTTTGTTCTCGTGGCAGCCCTAGCAGACTCATACAGCAGGACTTATTTCTGCTTTATCAATAACTATGTGTTTGATCTGATCGCGTAAATCTGGAAAAATAAACAAGATGACGGACTCCAGAACGCGGAACTGCCCAGCGATAAGGTGTGGGCTTGACCGCGTCAGCTCTGCAGAGTCAAGTGTGGTGCGTTAGCAGCGGGGAGCTCACTCAGGGGACCTCGACCCTGCCTCCTTGAATAACCTCACCCCCTTCCTAGAAGCCGGTCGCCCTCGCCAAGGTCACTTGGCAATGTCCAGAGGCACTTTGGTCGTGATAACTGAGCGGGGATGCTGCCGTTCTGGAGCGGACAGGGGGCAGGGATGCCGCACAGGACAGGGATGGCCACGCCCCAGCGTTGGTGGCTGAGCCTGCTTCAGACCCCACGATGTTGTCCAAGCCAGAGTCATTCACCGATGCCGGTCGTTACTAGCTAAAGTATGCGAGTCGTTTTACTATAGAGACCAAAAGAACGTCGAGGCAGAAAGTATAAGAAAGGAAAGGACGAGTCTCTAGCCTTCGGGCCGGGGTTCATCGGAGCTGAGCAGACCAAACACGGGACACCGAGGAAGCTGAGCGTGCCTTCCGACGCGGACCTCGTCACCGGCATGTCGTCTGACGCGTCTTCCATTGGTGAAAACGGCAACAGCCCAGGTGACGGAGCCCGGGAAACACAATGTCGGCCAAAGGAGAGGCGTGTACTTACAGCTTCCCCAAGTTCACGTGCTCCCAGCTCCGCATGTCACGAGTGACTAACACTCCGTCGTTACGGCGTGCGATGTCACAGACGCACTCAAAGCGCTTCTTTCGGGCGCGTGTCAGGGCTGCGCTGCACCCAGACGCTTCCCCAACCTTCGAGATGTTTTCCTCTTTTTATAGATCTGAGTGATAAGAATACAGCAAGAATGGCAGGGCAGCTGCCAAACGGGCGTCTTCGTGTCGAACGCTCCTGTCTTCGCCGTGCTGCGTGACGTGGCGTCGGAGGAGGTGATGCTTTTCTTGCCCTGGGAGTCGTGTGGAC
>NW_011889166.1:649414-652344 GCF_000151845.1 Pteropus vampyrus | reverse complement strand
GAGGTGAATAAAGTGAAATGAGGTCATAAGGGTGGGTCATAAGCTGATAGGACTGGTGGCCTTATAAGGGGAAGGCACCAGACCCCTCTCTCTCCCTCTCTCTCTCTCCTGCCCCTCCCCCCGCCCCCAGCCCCGCACACCCAGAGAAGAGGCCATGTGAGGACACAGCCAGAAGGTACCATCTGCAAGCCAAGGAAAGCGGTCTCACCAGAAACCAACTTGGATTCCGGAACTGTAAGAAAGGACATTTCTGTTGTTTAAGCCGCCCCGTGTGTGCGTGGCGGTGGTCGTGTTTGTTCTCGTGGCAGCCCTAGCAGACTCATACAGCATGACTTATTTCTGCTTTATCAATAACTATGTGTTTGATCTGATCGCGTAAATCTGGAAAAATAAACAAGATGACGGACTCCAGAACGCGAAACCGCCCAGCGATAAGGTGTGGGCTTGACCGCGTCAGCTCCGCAGAGTCAAGTGTGGTGCGTTAGCAGCGGGGAGCTCACTCAGAGGACCTCGACCCCGTCTCCTTGAATAACCTCACCCCCTTCCTAGAAGCCGGTCGCCCTCGCCAAGGTCACTTGGCAATGTCCAGAGGCACTTTGGACGTGATAACTGAGCGGGGATGCTGCTGTTCTGTAGCGGACAGCGGGCAGGGATGCCGCACAGGACAGGGATGGCCACGCCCCAGCGTTGGTGGCTAAGCCTGCTTCAGACCCCACGATGTTGTCCAAGCCAGAGTCATTCACCGAAGCCGGTCGTTACTAGCTAAAGTATGCAAATCGTTTTACTATAGAGACCAAAAAAAAGTCGAGGCAGAAAGTATAAGAAAGGAAAGGACGAGTCTCTAGCCTTCGGGCCGGGGTTCATCGGAGCTGAGCAGACCAAACACGAGACACCGAGGGAGCCGAGCGTGCTTCCCGACGCGGACCTCGTCACCGGCGTGTCGTCTGACGCGTCTTCCATTGGTGAAAACAGCGACAGCCCAGGTGACGGAGCCCGGTAAACACAATGTCGGCCAAAGGAGAGGCGTGTACTTGACCCAGCTTCCCCAAGTTCACGTGCTCCCAGCTTCGCATATCACGAGTGACTAACACTCCGTCGTTACGGCGTGCGATGTCACAGACGCACTCAAAGCTCTTCTTTCGGGCGCGTGTCAGGGGCTGCGCTGCACCCAGACGCTTCCCCAACCTTCGAGATGTTTTCCTCTTTTTATAGATCTGAGTGATAAAAATAGAGCCAGAATAGCAGGGCAGCTGCCAAATGGGCGTCTTCGTGTCGAACGCTCCTGTCTTCGCCGTGCTGCGTGACGTGGCGTCGGAGGAGGTGATGCTTTTCTTGCCCTGGGAGTCGTGTGGACCACACACGCGGTGACGGCAGCTCCCGATGTGCGTATCGTGAGCGAAATCCCTGCGCCGAACCCTGTTTCGGTCACACCCCAACCCCTGGGTATGAGTTTCCTGGGGCTGCCTCAGCAAAGCTCCAAAGACCGGGTGGCTTCAGCAGCGGAAGTGTCTTGCTCACGGGCCCGGAGGCCAGAAGTCCGAGGTCAAGGTGTGGGCAGGCCTGTGCTCCCTTCCAAGGCGCTGGGGACAGCTGTGCTCCGGGCTTCTCCCGGGGGCTTGCAGTTGGCCGCTTTCCCCTCTGTGCTTGTCTGCCCCAAAGTCTAAATTCCTCCTTTGTGAGGATACCAGTCATAGTGGACTAGAGCCCCTGACGGCCTCGCGCTACGGACCGAATGTTTGTGTGCCCCAAGATTCGTGTGCAGAAGCCTAAACCCCGACGCGATGGTTTTGGGAGGTGCAGCCTTTGGGGAGTGCTTAGGTTCTCGGGGTGGAGCCCCAGGAATGGGAGTAGTGCCCTGATAAGAAGAGGCTGGAGGGACTTGGTTCCTCGCTCTCTGCTCCCCACCATGGGCGGACACAGCGAGAAGGCGGCCATCGGCCAGCAGGTGCAGACCAGACACCGGATGCGCTGGCGCCTTGATCGTGGACTTGAGCCTCCAGGACCACAGGAGAAAAGCGCTTGTGGCTTAAGCCACCGGTCTGTGACAAGGTGCGCCAGCAGCCCAGGCCGACAAGGCACCTCACTTCCACTAGTCACCTGTCTCCAAGGAAGCCGCATTCCGAAGTTCTGAAGGCTAGTGCTTCAACGTAGATTTTGGGGACACACAAGTCAACCCGTAACACCTCGCTTTCATCATTTTGTTCCTTGATAAATATGCTGTGGGGACGCACTCGCTGAGGGCCTACTAAGCACCACACGTCATCCAGAGTCCTTCGGGCTCATTCCCAGCCTTGACCCCTCTACACATCTATTCCCCTTGTGCGAAGTGACTGAGGGGGACGCTTAAGTGGCTTGATCCGTTCGCACAGCAGGCTGCTGTAGAGTGAGGCTAAGACGTTGGATCTGGCCGGTTAGTGAGGTCGTGCCCTCACGCTGGCCGACCTGTCGCTTCCGACTGCTTCTCTTTATCCTTGTAATTAAAGTAAATCGGCTTTAACTGAGCTCATATAAGTACCTCAGAGTCCTACCTCTCCCCTAGAGACGATCAGAAACCCCTCACGTGTCACATGTCATCAGGAAACTTGTTTCTACGGTTTTATATTTTCAGCTTAGGGGACAAGGACCCAGCCTTTCGGCTTTGGAGTGATGTTTCCAAGTCTTGTTATTATGGCCCTGGAGCCCCTGTTATCTGATGATTTGTTTTCTGTTTTTCTAAATACACAGTTTCTTGCCTCAGAAGTGGGAAGGAGCATGGTGCGACTCCAGCGTCCGCGGGGACCGGAGCTGTGGCCTGGGCGAGGGGCAGCTCCAGGGCGACGCCGTCCTCATGGGACCTCAGACCGATGGGGCCTCACGGCGACCTGGCTTTGAAACAAGCGGCTGAAGTCAGAACTCTCGGGAACGTCGTTTCTCTTCCTGCGCGGTTTCCG
>NW_011889166.1:641931-644194 GCF_000151845.1 Pteropus vampyrus | reverse complement strand
GGAAGAACATTCTGGATGTCTTTTAGATGGCTACGGGACGGTCCACACATACATGCTGAAAATTTGAAAAACGTATCATATCTAACACTTATCGGGATTATTAGGAGGTAGGTATTATCTTCATTGTATTGATGAGGAAACATAAGTTTTGCAGAAGTTAAATAACTCACCCTAAATTAAGTAATTCATGATGGTGTCCATAAAATCAACCCCACAGACCAAATATCTCTAGTTATCAAATGAAAAAGCTTCACCAAGACATGAAAAATGTAAGTTTAAAACTGAAAAGACAGGCTCATGTGATCGTGAGTAACCTGGCAGAATTCGACACTCACGAAAGTTAGTACGAGCCAGATCAATGTGTTGATAACATTATTAATGGCGTCCTTACAGGAAAGTCGGCTGTGCGGGGCACGTTTCTGAAGCTGACATCAGGAAGGACAATCACATCCTTCCTGAAACTCCCTCGACACTAGCCCTGATCCTGTGTCTCTTCCTCAAGAGTCAACTGACAATCGCTTGACGAATTAATCTGAAAATTCTTGGTGCTCTGCTCGAAGACGAAATTCAATTGCAGACCGTGGATTTTTCTAGGCTTGACAATTTCTATGTTTAGCTGTGCTTAGCTGAAAGAAAAAAAAAGAAAGAAAGAGTGTGGGGGGCAGGGGGAGAAGAAAGGAGAGAGAGAGAAAGGAAAACCGGTAGCCAGTGAGTTCAGCTCAGCAAGTGACAGGACATTGAGAATCACACGCCTCAGCCACCAGTTCAGGGCAAGCTCCTTGAAGACAGGGCCATATTTTCAGGCATGGTTTCGAGACTTTCTCCATTTACATATTTCTAGTTCAACGCCATGTTCAAATCTGGATATTTTAAGATTATTCCCAGATCTGAAAATTAAAAAAAAAAAAATTTACTACTTTATAAAGTACAGTCAATCCTAGGCCTTTGAAAAAATGAATTTTCACATGTTCGTGACCTCGGACGTGATGGTGTTTGCAAATCTTCACGCGATGGATCACAATTTCCATTTTGCGTGCAGACCGGTTCTCTGTCACAGGCACAGCTTTTGTGCATTACTTTTAAAAATAGCCTCGGTCCCACGCTGAGCTGGCTCTGTCGTTAGCTTCTGCGTTCACTTGGAGAGGTTCCCAGGCTCGGGGGTCTGCAGAGCTGTGTGGGAGCCCGTGGATCCCAGCCAGGCCCGACGCAGCGAGGCCCAGGGACACCGCAGGCGACCAGAAGCCCAGGGAACTGCTTCGGTTTCCGCCTCCGAAGTCTTTCCATGACAGCGGTGCCACTTAGGAGCCTGTCTCTGAATTCCGGGGGTCGGATGAGATATGTTTTGGGGACTCGTCCAGCTGGGAGATGGGGGAGCAAGCAGCTCCAGGCCCAGGAAGCTGGCTCTCTAAGCCACCCAGATGCCAGCTGCAGCTCTGCTGGACGAATCCTCTTTCCTGCGATTGTCCTCCCTCCTTCCTTCCCTTACAGAGCCTCGGGGCCTGACCCTTCTGCCTCCAACAACAGTGCTGGGGACAGGGGACAAAAGACGTTTTTATCTTCTAGGTACAGTTGCCCGGGAGGGGGAAGGGAAGGTGAGGAAGAGGAGGGGACTGTCCCCTCTGCTCCCCACACCCTCCACTGAGGACACAGCGCCCATCAGCACAGCCCCTAGGTCCTTAGCGACACCCAGGGCGCCAGGCGCTCTGCTGGGCACCGAGCACTGCGGAAGAGATGGGGTCCGTGCTCGAGGCAGCTCATAACCCACTCGGGGGGAAAGAAAAAGCAAAGCCATCTGTTAAAATGGCGTGCGTTCAAACAGAGGGATGAAGAGAGGACTTGGCTCCCCTCCCCTCCTCCCATCACACCCCATCCCGGGCTCCATCTGGGGTCTCGCCCAGGCTTCAGCTCCCACCCTGGGATGAGCCCAAGGAGACGCTGTCAGTGTACTGGCCAAACGGAAAGCAGAGAGCCCTCTGGGACTGGGGTTCAGTGCGTGAGAGTCTGTGCAGGGGCCGTGAGAGAAGGCGCAGCGTGCCCGGGAAACAAGCCCACACGCTGAGGCTCCAGAGGCCATGGTACGGCAGTCAGGGGACCACGTCACCGCGCCCAGTAGTGTTTTCAGGACAAATGCGGCCTGTTCTCCAGCAAACGTGAAGGTGAGCGTTGGTAACACGTTGCTTCCCAAACTAGCCGGAGAAGAGGGCTGGAAGCAGAAGCCACAGCTTCCAGAACGAGCGAGACGCCGTCTCCACGACTTCTCCCT
>NW_011889166.1:639848-641881 GCF_000151845.1 Pteropus vampyrus | reverse complement strand
TCACCTCGACCCCGTTCCACCTCCCAGTCGAGCCAGAACTGGCCCCGGGAGACGGACCTTGTATTTGGCCCCGCCAATCAAGACATTCAAACTCTGTCCATTTAAATGATGTGCATGACATAACTCCACCCCGACACGTGGGAAACCACGCTCGTCAGCCCGGGACGTGTTGCTGGGGCAGCGGCCGCAGACAGAGGGCTCGCGGTGATGGTGCGTGTGACAGGGGGCCCTCCCGGCCCCACGCCGCGTTGGCCGTCATCACTGTCCCCTCCTTGCTTCGTTTGCCGCCTTCTGTACAAGCGTGCTCTTTCCACTTTCACACGGTTGAGCCGTGTCCCCAGGACGGACACGGAGAAGCCCCACCCCCCGGGGGCCTGTGAGTGCAAACCTGTTTAGAAAGAGGCCCTTTTACAGGTGTGATCAAGTTGGGAGGAAGCTATCACCGCAGGTTCTGACCCCAAGACTATTATTGTCCTCACAAGAAAAGGAAGCACCGTGTACAGACAGGGACACAAAGGGGAGTCGCCGCGCCACGGCGGGCAGGTCAGAGCGTGTGGCTGCAAACCTGGGCGCGCCAAGGACTGTGGGAGCCACCGGAAGCCGGGAGGAAGGGGGCCCCAAGGCTTCCAGCCCGAGTTCCCGGGGAGCGCAGCCCCGCCAGCACCTCAGCTCCCGAAGTCTGCCTTCCAGAACTGGGAGAGAATTAGCTTCTGATGAAGCCACTCGGCGTGGGGTGCTTTGTCACCACAGCCCCCGGAGACCGATGCGCCTTCTCTGAGTCAGTCCCCTTCCGTGCCGTGAGGCAGTGGGGCCACCGCTGAGGCAGAGGCCATTTAGCTGAAATTCATCCCAGAGACATTTCGCTAGTGGCAAAAGAACCTGAATTCATTTTAGAAAAAAAGAGAACCCCTCCTCGAAAATCGATGCTTGACTGGGTTTTACGGACACCGCTCCCCACCAAACCTGTTTGTCCAGAGTCGGGACTTGGGCTGAGCGCGCCTGGGCCTGGAGTGGGTGACTCTCGAGAGGCACTGCCCGGCCACTGTGAGAGAAGCGTGTGCCACCGGCGGGGCCCTGGGTGCCTTTATGACCCTTCATCACCAGACGCAGTGTTCACAGATGAAAGCTTTGACCCTGAACTCGTAGTGCCCTTCAGTGGACCCTCCCTGTCCCGCTGGACCCCACGGGAATGCTTGGCACCCTGCGCTGTGCCAGAAAGTCTTATGGAGCAGGTGCGTATCTATCGATCTTCCTTAACGATGGCCATCGATTGCCCAGAAGTTTCCATTTAGAGGATAAAACAGAGGAAGGAGGGCGTTCTCATTAACCCCGTTTCTAAGCGGGCGAATACACCGCAACCAGGGACCGCCACGTCCACGGCCCTTTCCTCAGTGGACGCCCCGCTGGAGCTCGCGTTCACGGGGGCAGTGTGGTTAGCCCCATGCACCGTCCCAGCTGGTAGCGAGTCCTTCAGGAGACCCTCTGTCCCCATCTAGGGTGGCTGTGTCTGACGCACCACTGAGGCCTGGCATATCAACCCAGAGTGACCCTCGGGTGAGCCCAGCAGCACTCACCTTTCGGGGGATTGTCGTGCCAAACGACACAGGTCGCTCGCTCAGAACCCGCCGTGTACCTGGCAGTTGTCCTTGGGATTCCAGAGCCAGCGTGGGGAGCAGCGCCCACACGGGCCGCCCTCCGCCCCGCCGTCCCTCAGCCGTGAGTTCGGTTAAGCTACTTACACATCCTGCTCTCCTGTAAAATGAGGGCCTCAGATGGACAAGTCTATGTCCTCTTAGGGATTTTAAGATGTGATGACCGTTCTAATGTCTGACCCTCTTCAGGTCCGTCTGGGTCGGTTCTGAGAGCTCCGTGGGGCGTGGGAGAACCGCCGGGCTTCAGAACACTCGCCTGCGCATGCGGACAATGAAGGTTCGCACGGGTTTAGGGAAACGCGTACACTGACCGTCTAACCAGGCCAGCAGTCCCCATCCAGCTACACATGACACCTGGGGGACTTTCAAATCGCCCCTGTC
>NW_011889166.1:632617-634563 GCF_000151845.1 Pteropus vampyrus | reverse complement strand
CGTTGGTAACACGTTGCTTCCCAAACTAGCCGGAGAAGAGGGCTGGAAGCAGAAGCCACAGCTTCCAGAACGAGCGAGACGCCGTCTCCACGACTTCTCCCTGCGTACCCCACACACGAAGACTCGTCTCGGGTGACGAACTTCTCCGGGGGGAGTATCGGTTTTCTGGGGCTGTCGTGACAAAGCGCCTTTCCCTCCCAGTTCCGGAGGCTGGAAGTCTGAGGTCCAGGCATCACCAGGGTCGGCTTCTCCCGAGGTCTCTGTCCTTGGCTTGTCGATGGCTGTCTTCGCCCTGTGTCTTCCCCCCGCGTGTGTGTCCTAATCCCTTCTTCTGATAAGGACACCAGTCGTAGTGGATGAAGGCCACCCATAAACCTCATTTTACTTTACCCACTTCTGCAAAGGCCTCGTCTGTAAATACAGTCACATTCTGAGCTTCTAGGGGTCAGGATTTCAACACATAATTTTCTTGAGGTGTGAGGTGACGCAATTCAGCTCTGAACCGGGGAGAATCGTGGACGTGTGTCTTGGGGCGAGGGGAAATACAGCGTTCCCCTCACCCCCACCCACACTCACGTACTCATGGTTGAATAACCCAACTATGTGGCACCCCTGGGGGCCACAGGTAACAGGGAGGTGAGCGAGGGCATCTCAGGGAGCAACGAGCTTTGAGCAAAGGCGGAATCATGTTCAAATACAGAAAACACGTGAGCAGGGCGGGGAACAGGCTGATCGGAGGCCTGGAGGGGTTGTGCGGGGGGGTGGGGCAGGGAGGGGACAACGGGGACCCTGGAGTGGAAACGGGGCCAGATCCCACCTGCTTCTCCGTTAGCCCAGAACTGGTCCCAGTGCCTCGACCAGGCAGGTGGTTCCACGTACAGCTCTGACGTGAGTAAAATGACCAACATGCGTCAAAAGGCCCCACACTCGACTTGAGTGGTTTCTCCACCTCTCAAAACATAGATATTCCCCAGAACGTCCTGCTTTGCAAGACAGCATTCCACGGTCTAAATTCCTCTACCTAAAAACCAAATTCTCTTTATAAAATGAGTTTGAAAATAAAAGGAAAATATTAGAAGATGTTCTTCATGAATTCTGATGAGGATATTATTCTGTTCTGAGGCATCCTCATTACAAAGCTGCACAATAAACCTCAGTTCCAACAGAGCTAGTCTTCTATATCAAGCAGATGGTAATTGCTTTTTTTTTAAAAAAAAAATATATATATATGCAACCCGTGGCTTATCCGTTTAAGCTATCTGGTTTGAGGAAGTAATAGCTATCGTTTTATATTGCCTAATTTTTTTTTTTTATTCTGCAGAGGCTAACTCTGAATAAAATTTCCTTTCAGGAATAATGCTGCTGCCTAGATGAAACGAGCAGCCCTAAAAACCCAAAGATCATCTCAGAAAAGATGGGATTGCAGGATGACGGATTCAGAGGGATGCCTCGTGATAGCGGAGAGCAGCAGCGAGGCGTTTGGCTGCTCTGCACTCAGGCGCGCTGGGCAGGTTGGGGTGAGGGCCTGGCCACACCCTCGGAGAAGGAGGCAGGGAGAAAGGAGGGTACCCCGCATTTTAGGAATAACCTAATGTTGATTTCTCCCGAGGTCTTGGAGGGCCGTTCCCTTTTAAATGATGGCTTCACAGCGAGCGAGCGAGCCAGCCACAGTCCACAAGGATGGTTCCTACCTGTGCGACATTTCACGAGACGCCTATTTCGTGGTTTGCATGAGGGACAGGAGATTACCTGTCGCTGGTGGTAGATGACGGAGGGCAGAATTTTAATACCACAGATCCAAGCTTATTTCCGAAAAATGAAACGATGGGCTAGACTAGACTGGATTATGATGGGACAAATAAGAAAACATCCCGGGGCCTCGCACAAAGGGAGGGCAAACGCTGTTCGAAGCCCTTTAACCCTTTCAGGGGTACAGCACGATTTAT
>NW_011889166.1:631344-632567 GCF_000151845.1 Pteropus vampyrus | reverse complement strand
TCGCCCCTGTCTGAGCCTTACCCGAGAGGTTCTATTTAATTGGCCCCCGGGAGCGGGCGTCAGTTGTTCCCAAGACAGCCCCGCACCCCCACCCAGGCGAGTCTGTCTGTGCAGCCAGGTGAAGGTGGCTGAACAGGATAGGAAGCCCTGAAGACCTTGGTATCACACACTCTATTGTCTCCTCCTTTCTTTTAATTGTGACAGCCTAGCCCAGTCTATCACATTGTAACAGATGTTCCCTGAGCGAATGGAAGAAAACTTTGTGTGGTTTTCTGGGCAAAGAAGGGTTCTAAGTGCGAGCTGCCCATTCTGAGTTTGTAAAGATGAAGGTTACTTTCCTGTTACGTTTCGATTCACGAGAATCTGTCATTTGATAAGAAAGGAGAAATGTTGTGGGAAACGTGAACAATATGTTTTTCCTGCCTGCGAAAGTGACGAACGGCAGATCTCGTTTGACGCAAATAAACTAAGAATAATTTGACTTCGGAATTAGATAAATATGATGAGTGGCAGACATAAGCCACAACTTGTGAAAATGGGAAGCAAATGAAAATCAGTGAGTAAAAAAGAGGGGGTTTCTAATGAAAACCGTTTGTGAGTGTAGCTGTGACACGGACGTGCTCCGGCAGTGCTTGAACTGATTCAAACTTCCCGGTTTGTTTCTGTTTTTGTTTTTTGTAGAGTAAAAAACTCTATGTAAATAACATCTTTTTTTTTTTTTTTTTTTATCAAGCTTCAAACAAACACCTCATCAAATTCAACCGGCCGGACTCAAATATTTACACGGTAAGGAAAAGAACCCTTCAATGAAGACATAATTTTGAGAATGTGTAAGTAATGAGGGAAAGTAGGAATAAGTTAGGAAATGACAATCAAGGTAGAATCTCAAATTCTTCAGAGAATGAGACCTGGCGAAAACTTCCCATAATAAACAGAAATGAGGCATTTTACAAGTGGGTAAACAGAGGCTCAGCATGACAAAATCAGTGCCTGCAAGAACATAGAGAAATAAGTTTTCATGCAGAAAACAGCCTCTTTATTACTAGTCAATCCTTTCAATTCACAAGAAGATATATATTTAATAATGTTCTTATATTAAGCTACATTTTTTTCGTTAAAAATATGCTGTACTAATTCATTTGCTGTGTTCCACTATATTAAAATGTCCTTCAGAACAGGAATTATTTCTTCCTTCTTTCTAACACATGCAAGTTCTATGCCTA
>NW_011889166.1:618474-624914 GCF_000151845.1 Pteropus vampyrus | reverse complement strand
GACGCAATTCAGCTCTGAACTGGGGAGAATCGTGGACGTGTGTCTTGGGGCGAGGGGAAATACAGCGTTCCCCTCACCCCCACCCACACTCACGTACTCATGGTTGAATAACCCAACTATGTGGCACCCCTGGGGGCCACAGGTAACAGGGAGGTGAGCGAGGGCATCTCAGGGAGCAACGAGCTTTGAGCAAAGGCGGAATCATGTTCAAATACAGAAAACATGTGAGCAGGGCGGGGAACAGGCTGATCGGAGGCCTGGAGGGGTTGTGCGGGGGGGTGGGGCAGGGAGGGGACAACGGGGACCCTGGAGTGGAAACGGGGCCAGATCCCACCTGCTTCTCCGTTAGCCCAGAACTGGTCCCAGTGCCTCGACCAGGCAGGTGGTTCCACGTACAGCTCTGACGTGAGTAAAATGACCAACATGCGTCAAAAGGCCCCACACTCGACTTGAGTGGTTTCTCCACCTCTCAAAACATAGATATTCCCCAGAACGTCCTGCTTTGCAAGACAGCATTCCACGGTCTAAATTCCTCTACCTAAAAACCAAATTCTCTTTATAAAATGAGTTTGAAAATAAAAGGAAAATATTAGAAGATGTTCTTCATGAATTCTGATGAGGATATTATTCTGTTCTGAGGCATCCTCATTACAAAGCTGCACAATAAACCTCAGTTCCAACAGAGCTAGTCTTCTATATCAAGCAGATGGTAATTGCTTTTTTTTTAAAAAAAAAATATATATATATGCAACCCGTGGCTTATCCGTTTAAGCTATCTGGTTTGAGGAAGTAATAGCTATCGTTTTATATTGCCTAATTTTTTTTTTTTTTATTCTGCAGAGGCTAACTCTGAATAAAATTTCCTTTCAGGAATAATGTTGCTGCCTAGATGAAACGAGCAGCCCTAAAAACCCAAAGATCATCTCAGAAAAGATGGGATTGCAGGATGACGGATTCAGAGGGATGCCTCGTGATAGCGGAGAGCAGCAGCGAGGCGTTTGGCTGCTCTGCACTCAGGCGCGCTGGGCAGGTTGGGGTGAGGGCCTGGCCACACCCTCGGAGAAGGGGGCAGGGAGAAAGGAGGGTACCCCGCATTTTAGGAATAACCTAGTGTTGATTTCTCCCGAGGTCTTGGAGGGCCGTTCCCTTTTAAATGATGGCTTCACAGCGAGCGAGCGAGCCAGCCACAGTCCACGAGGATGGTTCCTACCTGTGTGACGTTTCACGAGACGCCTGTTTCGTGGTTTGCATGAGGGACAGGAGATTATCTGTCGCTGGTGGTAGATGATGGAGGGCAGAATTTTAATACCACAGATCCAAGCTTATTTCCGAAAAATGAAACGATGGGCTAGACTAGACTGGATTATGATGGGACAAATAAGAAAACATCCCGGGGCCTCGCACAAAGGGAGGGCAAACGCTGTTTGAAGCCCTTTAACCCTTTCAGGGGTACAGCACGATTTATTCCAGGCGATTGCTGACCAGTCACCCGCCTACCGGGCAGAAAGGGTTAGTGCCGCCTGTGAGCCATTTTCACTAAGGTCAACGCACCGGAAGAGCTGGGAGATGACTGAGACCAGCTGGTGACCGCCGTGCTGTAGAACAAGCAGGCCAGCCTAGTTCTGTTTGTCGACGCGCGAACGGGCGGCAGCAGAGACATGCAAGTCGAGGCGAAGGGGCCGGGGTCATCACCACATCAGTGCGCAGTGAAATTCGCCACCTTCTCAAACGTGAAAACAGGACATTCCAGTCATTTCCCAAAAGGGTGCGTTTACTTCTGACGAATCGCTGTAGATTTTTCTTGTCATGGTGCATGTGCGTGTTACGGTCCGCCCACATACCCCAGGTGTCCAAAACACGTAAATTTCTTGCACAAATATTCATCATTAAAATCTACATTTTTAGCAAGATAAAAGACAAAATGAAATCCGAACACGGGTTTAGAGGTGTCGAGACAACTCAGAATCGGCAGTGGCAACCCACGAAGATCATTTGCTCCTGAGATGCTGCTGAAATCTATATCGATGTCTGGAACCTCGAGCATCCTTCCCCAGATACCTTGCTTTCATCCAGTTAGGCACTGCGGGATCCTGAGGGATTCTGAAATCACAATGCGACAGTGGCAGCCACGCACCACAAGGACAGGCGCTGCGTGCCATCGCAGTCGTCCTGGGCGACACTGGCTTGCCCCTAGCTAACACTTACTTTTCCCTCGCTAACACTTACTCCAAATTAAGCCAAATTTAGCATATTGTTCTCCAACCCCAGCCCTTTCTGTATACTTGAAGGAATGTTTATGCCTGGGCTCTCTTGTTGTCTGATTTGTCTGTCAAGGGGGGACATGTCAGACACTAGATAAAACCCTCCCCTAAACCCCGTGTCAGGAATTCTGGGAAAACCCCTGGGCTCCTCGACACTGTGGCACTGCCACAGTCAGGGCTTCCACGCGGCGGTCCTGCCCCACGGCAGCGTGGGACGACCTTGTGGTGTCTGTCCCGCACCCTGTCTGTGCAGTCACTTCCCTCCAGGCAGCGTGGGATTTCCCAGGGCAGAGTCCTGGGGCAGAGAGGCGGCAGAACCGGCCCCCTGCCTAAAAAGCGAGTATGCAGGACACTGGAGGCCACCGATCACCACGCCAACGCAAAATGATGGCTCAAGCGAGACCGCTGTCCTCCTCGCCCGAGGGGCCTCGCAGTCCACGTGAGGAGGGCTGCACAGGTGGTTTCTGGAGTCTGGAGAGGCAGCATGGCCGGTGGGGAGTGCTTCGGTCCGGACACAGCCTTTTCTCTTTCGATGTCCATTCCTGGATTAATTCATTGATGCAGGTATGCGGCGCTTCAGTAAGGATGCATGCAGAAGTGCCATCCACCGAGAGAGCTGACCAGAGTGTCCCACGGTGCTCTCGAAGATGTTCGTTGTACATAAAATCGCTCTTTGTTGTTGTTGTTGTTATTCGAGCTTTGTCTTCTCAGATGTTAGTTCTTTCCTGAGAGTTTTTCCTCAAACATTTGGGGGACTTTTCTTCTCCATGCCGGCACCCTAGGAGAGGCGCTTCTGAGTTTCTGGCCTCCCACGGTGGAGGATGAGGGGCATGCTGCCACAGGAGGCCAGAGGCGCTGGTCGTCTGAGTGAGCTGCTCCCAGCTCATCCGGGTCTCCTGCTGCTCCCATGTCCCTAAGGGTACATCTTCCAGTGTCGCCAATCGCTGGCACAGCCAGGATCGTCTTGCTGACCATCCGAAGTCCCTTATCTCCCTCACTCCGAAATAGCTCCCAGCTCCCATGCTGCGGCTTCCCTGAGCTACCTCCTCTGACAATCCGCTCCGATCCGCTCTGGTCTTTTGAGGATTCCTCCAAATGTCACGTCCGCTGATGAATCTCTTTCTTGTTCTCTAGCAGTTATGCCCATGGGACTGTAAAATGGTACGATTTGGAAGAAAGTCTAGGAGTTTCCCGTGAAGTTCAGCAGCCGCTTAGCCTTCGATGCTGCCATTCCGTTCTCGTCATGACCCGAGAGAAGAGAAAATGCATCCAAAAGGATTCACACCCGACATTCAAAACAGGAAGCAACATAAATGCTCCTCGACAGGAAGGTGGATCAACAGAACGCAGTTCATTGATGCAGCGGACACTTCTGATCAATAAATACAAACTACAGACAACCACGTGACGTGACAACTCTCACCACGAGATCATGTGTTGATTATATATTGATTGATAGAAGTCAGATATAAAAGCGCACGAACTGTGGAATCCCACTTACACGTAGTTCAGAAACTAGCAGAATCCTTTACGGGGATAGAAATCAGAGCGGAGGGTGCACCTGCTGGGGGCGTGGGGAGAGCTTGCCTGGAAGGAACATGGGGAACTTTCTGGAGCGATGGACAGATTCCACATCATGACTGGGTGTGAGTTACACAGCCACACACATTTTTTGAAACCCACCGAGGTGTACGAGTAAGTCCTGGGCACTCTGCTCTGTGTAAATTAATCCTCTATTTAAAATCGTTTTGGAAATGACATACTATTTTTGAGAACCATTTGCAAAGTTCGCTTTAATTAGATATTTTAAAGCTGACAGGAGGGCAACAAGACCTTCGCTGTCTTTTCCTCCTGGCGAGGTAAAGAGCGAAAAGGCTCAAAGGGTTCTATTATATCCTAATGCTTCAAAAATGCATAAGATAAATATAATACGTGTTCTCAGTTTCTACTAATTATAATATTTCACTCAGCACCCCTCAGCTGCGCCAGGAAGCAGAACTGACTTTCCTTTCTCAGAATACTATATTTGGACCTATATTTAGACCTAATGTTTAAGGTTGCATTGAATAGAGACACCACCTTGACACACAATATCAGCTGTCATTTCACACCTCCATGTAACCAGAAAGTAATTGTCTTTGCCTCCAGCAAGGATGAAAAGGACAGGGAACACGAGATTATTATCTCTGGAAATCTCTTTAGGACCAAGCAGTTTCTTCCTCAGAAAAGAATGCATGACTCATTTCATCACTCAAGGATTCCTGCCAATGCCCGAGAAAATCTATATTCCGTAATTACAGGAGCCACCTCAGGTCCTTTCTTCTGTGCTCAAAAAGCTAAGTACAGCCCCAGAGGAACCCTTCAGAGGTTGTCACGGTGACAGTGCGCCAGGCCCTCCAAGAAGTCCACTCGCCGGCCCGCGGTCAGGCTGGATGCCCTGACTTTTATTTGGAGGCTGTGAATTAACGAAGGCTTTATGATGGAGCACCTGCTCCTGTCGGTTGTCACGGTGACAGCGGGGGTCAGTGGCTGCTCAGGGCGGTGCCTCCGCAGCCTTTCTGGCACCAGTGGGCCCCTGCCGTCCAGCCCTGGCCGGTGAGCTGCTGCAAGGCCGAAGGTCGGGAGCGGGTCCGAAGACGGGACGACTGTCCAGCAGCTCTCGCCTTGGGCGCAGCCACCGGTTCTGTGCTAATCCCCACCTGTGGGTCCCTAAGATGGGGGACAGCCCAGGCAAAGCTCCAGGCAGCGAGTGGCTGCCGCTCTGGGCGTCAGTGGGAAGGCGCGGGTGGGCGGCTTCTGGCCGCAGTGAGAGCTTGCGGGAGCACGACAGCCTCAGGGCCGGGACTCAGCTCGCGAGAAGAGTCGGAGTGGGCAGGACACTCCGTGGTGGCCCAAAAGGCTGTCATAACCCTTAGACCTGCAGGGCCGGCACAGCTGAAACGCAGTCCCAAAATTTGGTTCTCGAGGTTGCAGAATTAAACATACATTGGACTCACAGCTATGCCACCCATCTGGTGAGCTGGAGCATCAGTCGTAAAGAAGCAGCACCCGACCACTGAAAATGAGGACAGGGGGGTTGACTCAGAAAGCTTCGGGAACTGCAGCCCTACAGCCCTGCATCCCCTGGAGCATCCGCACCTGCAGGGGTGGTGTCCCCTCTCACCTGAGCGCCAGCAGCAGCCTTCCTCGGCCTGAGACCCCGTTCCATCCTACCCAAGGGAGGCGTTGTTCAGGGCAAGACCACTGTCCACCACACTGCCACCAAACCAGAGCCCCGCTCACCCACGGGGGCGAATGCCACATCTGCCCCAGTGGGAGAGAGTTTAGAGGAACTGCAAGACGGCGTTAGTTATACTGGCAGAAACCTGCGTCCCAGACTGAAAGGCAGGCGGGGGACGTGGCGAAGCTCGCGCAGACGCATGGTCTGAAAGCCTTCGCTTCTCTCCCCGAAGCTGAACCGGTTCCACGCTTGCTCAGGAAAGTACACAGGGTGAAGACCTCTGACCGGCGGCTGTGCCCGTCCCCCCGGCGAGCATAAGCTGCCGCCTGCCTTCCAACACCAGCCCGCGTCTGCTCGGGAGCTGGGTGTGAACTGGGCTCTGAGTCAAGGCGGGGCGTTTAACTTCTAAGGCATTTCGTTGCAGTCACTTCTAGAATCAGCAAAAGGCAGCCGCTGAAGCGGCCACCGAAGCCATGTGCTGACTGTGCTGCCTGCCCCGTCCCATGAGGTGGGTGCCCAGTCCCATTATATACAAGACAGATGCACTTCTTATTTGAGCATCTAAATCACTTTTTTAAATGCAGCCTCACCAGTGCTCTAATACAAGAGATATCGTTTTAAAATAGGAATACTGCCAGGGAACTATATGCATGGCTTAACATTTCACGTGAGTCAGTTTAACCGAGGTGCTTTCTCCAGAATCCTTGAGGTCAGGGACAGCCCGGTCTGTGGAACGGGCTGGCCCCATGGGCGTCCTTAACCGGCGGCCGCGTTGTCCCCTGGGCCCGGCACTCGACTTCTGAACACAGCGCCGCTGGCGGCTTCTACTGGCTCATCCGAGTTGCAAGGACGTAAAGCTCCCTCGCTACCCTGGGCGCGTGCGGAAAACAGCAAGCTGAGGTGGTCGCGGAGGCGAAGGCTCTGCAAGCCGAGAGTGGCGCGAGCGCCCGGGTCGGGGG
>NW_011889166.1:612921-618424 GCF_000151845.1 Pteropus vampyrus | reverse complement strand
GCTGTGCCCGTCCCCCCGGCGAGCATAAGCTGCCGCCTGCCTTCCAACACCAGCCCGCGTCTGCTCGGGAGCTGGGTGTGAACTGGGCTCTGAGTCAAGGCGGGGCGTTTAACTTCTAAGGCATTTCGTTGCAGTCACTTCTAGAATCAGCAAAAGGCAGCCGCTGAAGCGGCCACCGAAGCCATGTGCTGACTGTGCTGCCTGCCCCGTCCCATGAGGTGGGTGCCCAGTCCCATTATATACAAGACAGATGCACTTCTTATTTGAGCATCTAAATCACTTTTTTAAATGCAGCCTCACCAGTGCTCTAATACAAGAGATATCATTTTAAAATAGGAATACTGCCAGGGAACTATATGCATGGCTTAACATTTCACGTGAGTCAGTTTAACCGAGGTGCTTTCTCCAGAATCCTTGAGGTCAGGGACAGCCCGGTCTGTGGAACGGGCTGGCCCCATGGGCGTCCTTAACCGGCGGCCGCGTTGTCCCCTGGGCCCGGCACTCGACTTCTGAACACAGCGCCGCTGGCGGCTTCTACTGGCTCATCCGAGTTGCAAGGACGTAAAGCTCCCTCGCTACCCTGGGCGCGTGCGGAAAACAGCAAGCTGAGGTGGTCGCGGAGGCGAAGGCTCTGCAAGCCGAGAGTGGCGCGAGCGCCCGGGTCGGGGGTGGAACGCGCTGCAGGACGCCCGGAGCCCGCGCCCTGTGCCGCGCTGTCTCCGGCAGGACCCAGGCCGGAGGACAAATGATGGAGTTCACCCACCAAGAGGAAGGTGGAGGGGTCACTTGGAGAATACCCGGGGTGGTCAGAAATTTGATTTGGAGGCTGCGAAGCCTGAATGACACCCAAATTATACCACCAAACCATCCCAAGAGGGACCCTCCTGTTCCGGCCAGGTGCCAGCATGCAGGTGGAACCATCCACTGAGCTCCAAAGCCCCAAGAGGAGTGGCTGCTGCCTCTGAAGGCAGGATCACCAGGCCCAGGCACCAGGACTCACCCTCACCGGGCCTCCACCTTCCAACCGAAGTTCCACTACCCTGCGTCCCATCCGCCGTGACAAAGCCGCGTGCCTGTGCCTGGCTGCAAGGGAGTCTGGGAAGGCAAGCTTCCGCCTTCGAGGCGGTGGGGATCCTCTATCAGTTGTATAATAAATGGTCCCAAAACGTGGTGACTTACATGAACAATGTTCCTGCTTATCGCTCACAGTTTCTTTGTGTGGGGCACTCAGTCAGGACATAGTGGGGACAGCCTGCTCTTGCTGCCCGATGTCTGGGGCCTCGGCTGGAAGCCTCAAAGGCTGGGACCAGAATCCTGGAGAACAAGCTCGCTCACATGGCTGGTGGGTGCTGCTGGCTATCTGCTAAGACCTCTGCTGGGCTGATAGCGGGACACCCTTCACCTGGCCTCTCCACGCAGCGTGGGCTTCCATGCAACCTGGTGGCCGGGTCCCCCGGACAAGCGTCCTGACAGAAAGCCCTCAGAGCCTGCTTTTTTCTTTCTTGTACGACCCAGCTCAGAAGTGACATGGCTTCATTGCATCCTCCTACGCTACCGATCAAAGCACTCACAGCCCCCACCCGCCCAGACTCGGCAGGAGGGAACCCGGAGCCCACCTTTCTGTGGGAAGAATGACAGTCAGTAGTAAGAAGAGTGGGCGGACATGTCAGCATGGCCAGCTTTGGGAAATCTCATCCGCCACAGGAGGGAAGCCCTCCACACACGTGGGTGGCGGATGAAGTGCCAGGGGAGGAAAAGCAGAAGTCAGCACCCGTCACAGATGGGCGGTGCTTGCCCCATGCCCCGCCCTCCGCCCGGTCCTCTCTCCCTCCTCTCCTGCTCTTCACCCCCACAAAGCCCCGTGGCAGGTGGCATCGTGAGGACAGCCTGAACAAGGCACCAGGACCGGCAGCCAGGCTCCCTCTCCCACCATGTCCTGGGTGACTTTGGGCAACACCCTCACTGCTGTGCCCTCAGCTGTCTGTGCTATAAGATGAAAGATTGAGTTTTAATTAAATTTTTTTTTAAAAGTGTGTGTCCATTGAGTGCCTTGAGCAAACGCTGAGGTGAGTATGGAACATTCCTTGATGTTATATAACACATAGGAAGATGTAATACATAGGAACGTTGCCGTGTATTATGTATTATGCATATACTATATATTATATATGTATGTGTATGGGAAGGCATTTGAGATATGGCAAGTGTCATCTAAGTGCTAGCTTTCATGATCAATAAATGAATGACAGAATAGGTCATATGACCTGATGATATCAGAGATCCACACTACGCTGCCTCGCATTAATTCTTCTAGCAGAAAGTGTTTCATTGTGTTTTTAATTTTGACACTGATCTTAACACCTTAGTTCAAGACAGTAAAGGTGTGTGAATCGGGGGCAGGCTACTTTGAGGTGATCTGGCTGACGCCTTGGCAACTCTATGAGATTGAGGACCAGCTGAAGAAATGGCATGCAGTCCTCTGAGGCAAACTCCAGGTTTGCATCTCTTTACAAAAACCGCTGCTGGAGACAGGTAGCTGGCCTCTGGAACCGCCGATTCGCATGCTCATGGGACAACTGCTGGCAGGTACAGTGCAATGCCCCAGCGGTGACGACCGTGACAACCAGCGTGTCCTCCTTTCTTCCTTTCTTGGTAGACTGGCCCAAGCCCTCTCTGCGGACATTCCCTAACCATCCCGCACACGCACCCCATAACTGCCTGTGAACGGAGGAGCTGGGAAGCCACACTTGCCCTCGGAGATTATTCTAGTTAACTACCTGCTCTCAATTCAACTCTTCCAATGTCGTAAATTTAACCTTCGATAAGCTAATTTTTTAAGTTTGCTAACAACGTTTCCAGTCTAGCTGCAATATCTCCCTTCTCAAAATATTTGAAAATCAAACAGAAGAGAATAACTATAGCAACAAAACGTTACCCGTTCGCATCGCCGGGCTGGGTAGGCATCCATTCATCGAAGTGGAACTTTCTAGAATCTTCTGGGATAGAAGGAAGGGGATTTACAAACTACACGACCCTCTCCCCACTTTGCCCCTTCCATCCCGTCACGGAAGCCAGTGTTTGGACCCACGCACTGGAGAACCGAGCAGGGAGGTGAGAACAGTAACCTGTATGAGCGCCGTAACGTTACCATTTAACTTCTGTTCTTCTAGTCATTTCTTCTGCCTGTGATTTCATGTGTAGTAGGTGCAGTGCAGATACGATTTGCACTCTGCCTTCTCACTTAAAATGATTATGTTGAGCACAAATATTTTCATTTTGCTATATAATCATTATAACTACAATGTTACCGCTATATAATACACCCTTGGGTGGATTCGGTATAATTTACTTAACACTTTCCCTCCGGTTGTAACTTTAGGTTGTTTTCAATTTTTGACAAACATTTGGCTTTAGCCCTTTAAGGAGTTGATCAGAGAGGCTGTGTGATGGGAGATAATAAGGTGACCACCGCCTCATGTATCTGTCTGTCCTGCTTTGGCCTCTTGACTCAGTATCAGTATTAACTGTAATCCTTTCCATCTCAAAAAAAAAAAAAAAAAATCCGCATTCAGACAGTAAAGTATACGCTCCCCGCTCCCCGTAGGAATAAATCTAGTGAAAAATAAAGGCCTCACCTGACAGCCTGAGGTTCCCGCTCAGCCACTCCCAAACCACACCCAATGACATCCTGAGCCCTGCCCAAGGTCAGCTGGTTCTCTGGCGATGAGTCACACCGGCAGAGGCTTTCTCGCCTCCACCTGGGGGACTGGAGGCTGAGAGATTTAGCGGGTCACAGACTCGGCAGTACAGGGTGCCCTGTGGAGCAGCTGGTCAGCCGTGGGCACAGGGCGCGGAGGCACAGGGGCCAGGTCGGAGCACGTGGCTGAGCTGGGCCAGCTGCTGAGCCTCCTGAGAATGCAGTTTCTTCTCCAATAAAATGGGTCAGATCAAACCTGAGGGGCTCCTGTGGCCGGGAAATGATAAAACCTGTAATGCCTGCTGACCTCACCAAGGTCACCTTTCAACCTTGGCATAACCCCACAGGTTAAAGGCGCTCACAGCACTTAACAGACAGTGCCACCTCCCTTAACCTACCGCTAAGAGGCAGAGCTGGATCAGGCAGTCACCAAAACAGCCCAGGGGACCGGGACAAATAGACCTTTAGTGGGTGGCAGCTTAGAATCCGTCACCAGCCACTGGTCTTGCCTGGGCCACTGCACTGCCCCGTTCCACCCACTTGAAAACAGCCTCCATGGAAATGCATCTTCGTGCAGGGTCACCTCTCCAGGGGACAGTACTCCAGGGTGCAGGCACCTCCCGCTCACCTGCCAGGCTTGCGAGGATTATGCTGACAGCTGGCTCTCCCCGCAGACAACCCCAGAATACGGAACCCCAGACCCGCGCTAGTATCCACAGTGGCCTGAAGAGTTATTTTTCACAATGAAAATAATAATTTGGAGAAAGAGAACATGATAAAGACGTTTTTTAAAAAATCATGGCGGCATCAGAATGAGCACGCTCCACTGAACTTGGAGTCTTTCCAAGTTGGAAGCCGAACCGGAAACAGCGGTGAAGTTTAAAGTCCTGAGCCATTTACGTTTACGGGGTAATATTACCTACATGTCAGCGGTCAGCTCCGCCTCCCGCCATTGCCGGGCTTGGCCAGACACACTAGACCGTGCACCGCAGCGAGCTTCCTGCAAACACTGAAGCTTCATCCGCTCCCAGGTCGTTCCAGTTCCTGAGGCTCTGCACATGCTTTTTGCTCGAAATGTCCACAGTTAAAAATAAGTTTCAAGGGTTAAAAGCAGAAAGGGCGGGGAGGGATGAAGGCGTCCAGGTTGAGGGAGGCGCCCCTCCCCTCCCGCGGAAGCCAGGAGGTCAGCTGCGGGTACCGAGGTCCCCGGGGGCCGCAGGGGCCCTGCAGAGACGTTCGCCCTGCGCCCTGAGCGCCCGCGGACGCCGGCGTTGGACGCGTTTCCCCGCAGCCTTTCGGAAACGGGTCGAAAGCCAGCAGTACTGGCGGTCCCGTCCTCCCGAGCCCCCTTTTCGGAGCGCACGGACCCTCCCGAGTGGCGGACCGGAGGGCAGCCGGCCGGCGCGGAGGGGTGAATTCGCGTGACGCCACCCTTCGGTCGCGACTCAAGGGACTTTAGGAGGTTTGCGGTGGGCGCGATTTTCCGCATCCTCCTCCCCCGGCCCTTAGTCTTTGATCAGTCTTTACGAGAGCGTCCCCGCCGCGGGTCCCCTGGTCCTGGGCCCTGCTGGCCCCGGACTGCTGCGTGGGACATCGGGCTCCATCTGGTCCCGGGGAATCAGTAAAGAGGTTGCTTTCCACGCTCCCCCGCACCCCGCCCCTCCCCCTCCGGGTGGTCCTAACGAGGTTAAGTGAAGCCCGAGGCCCGGGCCGGGGGTGCGCGGCGAGCCCGGATCGCGCGCACGAGGACCAGAGCCGGTGCGGCCCCCGTGGCACGCGCGCTCCCACGCCCCCTCGCGCTCGTCC
>NW_011889166.1:602412-610261 GCF_000151845.1 Pteropus vampyrus | reverse complement strand
AATCATTCTCCTTCTGCCAATTTGACTCAAGTCGAAGCCCCTGGGATACCAAGCAAACAGCATCCTCCCTCCGGTGGAGGAGGGCACTTAATTCTTGACCGAAGTTTGTGACCAAGCAGCTGGTCTACCTCTTCCGGGGTGTAGGTTCCACTGATTGCTTGAGTGAGGAGCAGGATGGAGGTGACAGGTCTGGAAAGACATCTTTAATTGGCAAGGCTGAACACTTTAACGTCCGAGGTTCATCCCCAGTCTCGCGGCTCCGTGCTGGCTCTGCCGTAAGGTGACTGAATCTGCACAAGCCGCAGGGGTGGAGGGGGTCTGTTATTTATTTTTCAAACAGGATTTATACGAATGCTGTGGAAGAACATTCCGCAGACATGCCTTTATTTGTTTGTGAAATCGTTGCTAATCACAACTCTCTAGAACGGTCTCTTACCTTCTTTCATTCGTCACAGTGAAGATGACTTTGGGGACCTGGGGAAGAGGACATGTCATTTTGTCTAGAATCACAGAATCATAACGTTTAAGACTTGGAAGAGATTCCAGTCTGCATTTTAAAAGAGGCAGGAAAATAAAGATCTCTAATGAGAGATAAGGAAGTTAAAAAAGAGAGAGAGAGATACGTCTTAGTAAATTGTTTTCCAAGTTTCTATTAATGCTATGAATAATATTTCTATCTGTGCCCATCAATTTCTATTAAGATAGGCAGGTCCTTGTGTGTACATTCCTTTTCTTTGTAGTCAAAACTGAGTCTTGCATACAGCTTGCAACTTAGAGACTTCAGTGTTGAATGTCATTATCAACGTTTTTATTTATTAATTCCAAATCTTACCTTACTGAACTCAGGGCCTTCTACCTTGCATATCGTGTTCTATTACCTATTCTAAAATCTAGTGCATAAATATCTGAAAACGAAGGCGAGAACTCAGCAAGTGATTAAAATACCAATTCACTTTCTTTGCATTTTGAATGCCGGCTTCGACATCCAAAAGAAAGCAACGTAGGAGGCACATAAACTGTTTGAAATGCAAAGTAAGAATTGGAGAAATCGGTCATCAGTGTTTCCGGATTCTAAGCGTGTGTCGCGAGCCTGCGCCTTTCCTGCTCGTGTGAATTCCCTGCCTACGGATTGCATGTTGTAGGTTCCGTTCTTACCGGGACAGGCCCGTAGTTGAAGATAACGGGCTTTGGGAAAGCGTTCGGAATGCCTCATTAGGTATCGAAGGGAACCAGGACTGTTACCGAACCAGGAGGTACAAGAAAGAGTCATTCCATTCCAGTATATTCCTCCATCTGTTGGCGCTTCTTTTTAGGATTTGTTTTTCTAAGTGACAAAGTCAGAGAAGCCTCTTTTCCTTGTTCATAATCACTCAGCTTGGGGTCGCTTTAAATTAAATCAACGTACGTTCCTTACATGCCGTGTTCCACGTGGAGACAGCGACACAGCTGCTTGCCCGTTTGTCTACTGTCCGTGGCTAGGTCCTCTTTTGAGTAAGCGAAGATGTTTTAGGAGACTCTTCAGTCCTCTGCTGTTGGATGAAAATCCCTGTACTTTAAAAATGAACTGGTGACAATGTTCAAAGCCGAGGCCATTGTTTATGCCCTTTGTCGCGTACTGAGCCTGCAGAAGACAGTCCATATTTCTCATATAGGGTTTTCATATCTGAAAGCTCTAAGGGGTGGCTCCTGACACTGAAGGCAGTGGCCATGTTTGCACAGTGCTGGCACCTAGCAGGCAGTCTGAGATCCAAAGCCACGTTGGCAGAGATGACAGAGGACAGGCAGGCTCTGTGAACCCAGATGGACTCACCCCAGAGTTGGTGGGCTCTGCCCGGAAGTGCCTGGACGCTCGCCAGCTCACCCTCCAGGTGGGGGGCCTGGGATAATTGAGTGATTGGACAGAGGCCCTCTGCTTGCAGTTGTGTGAGCAGAAGGGTCTCCAAAAGCCACTTGAGGGAGCACTAACTCAGTGCTGTTTTCACATCTGCTCACCTCTCGATTGTCCCCTTTTTAATTAACTAGACGTAGCCAGGGACAGGTGACAGATGGCACTTAAAAGACAGTTCCTGACTCCTCCTCTGTCCCCTCAGAGCCAACCACATCACTGGACCCGCCGTGACGATGACGTTGCTGATACTACTAAGAATAGTAGCAGCAGCAGCTAAGGTTTACTGTGCGTCTGGGCCAGCTAAGCACGTAGGCCGTGTCACCTCACTCGCTCCCACTCTGTCAGCGGTCACCGTGCAGGGGAGGGAACCGCAGCTCCTCGCCGTCGGGGGCAGTTCACACGATGCCATGTCGTAGTGCTAGCAGCGAGTGACAGTGCTCTGAGAACAGCCCCCGCCGGCGACAGCTGTCAGGAAGGGCGGAGTCGAGCCCGGGCCATCCACGCACATGGCTGTCGCCGGGGAGCGGTCTGAATTGTGACCTGCGTGATAAGCTTTTGTGTCCACAGAAAACAGACATGCAGCCAGCCATCAGCGGAAGACCAAGGACAACAGGGCTGAGACTTCCTCAGACCTTAGTGCTTGAATTCCAGCCGGTAAGCGATGCCAGGGCAGCGCCGTCTGCCCGTCAGCACTGGCTCCTGGGGCTCAAGCACAGGAAACTGGCGGACATGGCCGTTTGTCGGGATGTGGTGAGGAAGTGAAGGGTCAGCTCTGGCGATAGCACGCAGCAATGAGACCGATGTCGGCCGTGGAAGGACCTGCACCGTGGGTGTTGCTGAGAGTCACATGTGTGTGCACACGTGCGCACACACATGAACACACACATATGTGTGCACACATACACACATGAACACGCATGCGTGTGTGCATAGGTACAAGACACATGCACACATGCGTGCACGCAGGTGCGCATGTGCGTATGCACAGGCACAGGTGTGTGTGCGTGTGCCACAAATGTGCACGTGCAGGCATGCACACGTGAACTGCATACACACATGCACATCTAATACATGCACGTACATGCATACACATGAACACATGCACCTACACACATGTGTGTGCACATGCATACACCAGGCACACACACACACACAGGCACACACAGGCACAAGGACACGCACACGCGCACACACACACACACGTGCGGCCGTCTTCAGGACGTCTTCCAAAGTACAAGGCCTGAAAACAGCATTTTCTTTATGACTGAAAAATCTCCAGGTGTTTTCAAAAAATGTGGTGAAGGTGGACAGTGCTTTGGGTGCCTAAGCTATTGTGACCAACACCTACTAAAAAGCCCGGCGTTAGTCTGCCAGGGCTGCCGTGAGAAGCACCAGATCCGGCCTTCACTGCAGAGATGGGGCGTCTCGCAGCCCCGGGGGCCAGACGCCCTGGTCAGGGTGGCCACGGCAGGGCCGGTTCCTTCTGAGGCTGCGAGGACACCGTCCCGGGCCTCCACTTGGCTGGCAGGTGGCCGCCTCCTCCTCACGCCATCTTCCTTCTGTTCCTGTCTGTCTGTGTCCTCTCTTCTCGGGAGGACTCGGTCATCGGGATTGGGGCCCACCCTCAGCACTCGGCTGAACTTGACCGCCTCCGAATGCAATCACATCCTGAGGTGCTGGGGGTAGGACGCCAACAGGAGTTTCGTAGGGACACGATGCAGCCCACGACTAGCCCGAACAGGGACCCCTTAACCAATCCGCCGTCACGTTCCTCGCGAGGCTGTGCAGGTTTGCAGAGTAAAGGCGGTCGCGTGAGCACAGGGCCACCGGAGAAGGCTCGGCAAGGCCAGCCTCGAGCCCGTCCTGGACCAGCGAGAAGGCAGCCCCTTCAGGGGGAGGCTGGGAGAACCCGGGGCGGGAACACACGTGCTCACCCAGGGAGAGAGGGTTCTGTGCGTCGCTGTGTGCTTTGTCCTGTGCCACATGCAGGCGGCGGGGGGATTTACCCACCGGACGATTCTGCAGCTTGAGGTATCCAAGTGCTGGAATGTTCCGAGAAAAAAACAGCTCGTTCCGATACCAAGTAGGGCAGACAGGAGGACGCAGACAGGGCTCAGCATCCTAAAAATAGCCTCATGCCAACTTGGCGTCCCCACTGTCCTGCTCCCTGGCACTACGCGCCTCCTGAGCTGATGGGACAGTTAATAATAGTGTGACTGGCTTTGCCTTGAGTCGTCGACTTTTGAGAATCTGCACTTGCAAGAAGAGGATGTAAACGTGTTTCTTCTGGTTTATCTTAGGGGCGTGAGAGGCTGGTTTTCTTTCTCAGAGACTGCGTGGTGTTTGTGGGGAGGAGTGTTTGTCTTTCATGGAAAAGGCCAACATGGACGACGAGTCGAAGTTTGTTTTAAAGTCCGAGACCCACAACCCACACGCCTTCTCTGGCCCCTGGAAGGAGGAGTGTTTAGGTGTAGACGGCCTCAGGTACTACACTGGCGATGGCTGTGTTTTTCTTTTTAGAACAGCCCCTAATAGTGGGTTCTTTGAGCCACATTTCAAATCTCCTAAATCGTGGTTTGTGCTGCGTAGAGAAGGCCCTGGGGAGAGAGAGAGCGGACGGGGGCAGGTGTAACTTCTGCGCTCTCTACCGGCAGCTCTGCCAAGACGATCAATCAGGTGCCCTGGGCGGTGTTCACATTACCATTTTGGTGCCAGGGCCCAAACCTTCGGAGACTCAGGCTTCCGGTGGAGGCTTCTCGAAAAAACTCCTTTGTGATTCTATTGAGAGGCCTGGGTTGAAAATGTGACCCTGGACCAGGAATGGCTTAGCGTTTCCAGGCCCAGTCTTTCGGGGTGCATCCTCCCCCCGCAGCCACAGGGCGGCATGGGGCCTCGGGTGGTGGAGGTTAGACGTGAACCCCCTGGCTTCCCCCGCTCCACCTGGATGGACTCGCCGACCTCCATCAACCCTGACGGAAGCCCCTTGAAGCCGTACCATCAAAACACAAGTCCTTCCTGCCTGGGCAGGTTCGGTAGACCAAGGCGGGGGATGGGTGTGAACGTTGAAAAGGACATGTGCTCAAGACAGGTCACTCACCCCTGGTTAGACACAGCCAGGAGGGCTCGGCCGCGGACCACACAGAGCCAGTTCGCTCGGCCAGGTGTTGAGTGCCCGCCGTGTGCCAGGCACTTGCTAGGCACACAGTGGTGAAGAGGGGACACGTGAGTGCCTGCCACGGAGAGCTGACTACCTCGCGAGGACAAAGCAAACCCATCCCTATGTCTTTGACACTCCAGGCAGCTTCGCCATTATATTTTGCATAATATTTTGGTTAAGTGCCCATTCGTTGGACCTGACAACTGACGGCTGCCTCTCTGTGCCCGGGGGGCTTGGGAGAGGCGGGGCCCTGAGGTCAGCAGAGATTTCAAACTTCATGTGACCTTCCCCAAGGGAAGGCTCTACCTATCGGTGGGTGAGACTTGCCTCTGGCGTCTCGGGCTAGCCTGTTTTCCGAACACGGCTTCATCGCGGATAAACGGGAAGATCAGCGGCCTCCCAGAACACACGCGGAGCTGCACGCCAGAAAGACTTCTGGTGACGTCCGCGCTTTCCTGCCAGGCAGTCAGCAAGCTGCGGTGAGGCCTAACTATTCGCTTTTCCTCATCGTCACACACTTGGTTCGTTCGCTCGTCCAGTGCCCGTTTGCCGAGGGTTTACTGTGACTTGGGCGCTGTCGCCCCCAATCCTGGCATTCCCAGGGCCTCCCTTCCCCCCCTCCCCGTGTCATTGTGTCCTCCTGGCCGTCTCCAGGGCTGGCTGCTTCGGGGAAGCCAGGAGGAAAGGAAGCTGAGCTGAGCGGGAAGACCAAAGGCCCCAGAACGAGAAAGTCTGGGGACAGAGCAGGTCTGGGATCCATCGGGTGGCAAAGGCTGGAAAAGGAGGGCAGGGCGTGGCTGCAGCAGCCGGGAGAGGTCACCGGGATGTGCCCCGCCCCCCAGCAGGAGTGGCCGTGGTCAGCCACAGGGTCGCTGTGTCCGGTTTTCACACCCGGCCTTTCCCGCGCACTCCGTGCTCCTGCCTCCGACCGCTTGTCACCTCCTGCGTGGATTCCCGCACCGCCCCATCCGGCCGCTTCCATCCTCCCTCCCGGTTCCTCCAAAACACAGACACGCTTGACCGTGACCCTTACCCAGAGAGCCCAAGCCACGGCCCCTGTGCCCGCAGAGGCGCTCGCCCACCACCGAGCCCCCCGTGGCGGTCTCCCCTCCGGGCGGTTCTGTCTGCCATTGGGTTGGGCACAGGTCTGCCCCCGCCCGCAAAGCGCTGTCCCGAATTCACCAGGCGAGCCCCTGGCCATCCTTTAAAACCCTGCCAAGGTGCTCCAACCTTCTGCAGCCGGCCCCTCAAACTGCCCTGCAGCTAAACGATGGCCCCTCCTCTGCATTTTCTGGAAGACAATCGTTTCTATGCTCGTCCCGCTAGATTCCATTGACGTACTCAAACTGTACTTCCCCTTCCCCTCGCAAAAGGCCGACACACCGTGTGTGCCGAATAAACGTGTTTGTCGTGAGATCTGCCGGTCTGAGCAGACACCCCGGCCCTTCGCTTTGTCCCCTCTTGCAAGGCGACGTTGGCTGTGAACTGCGTCATCCAGCTGCTGTGCGAAATGCTTTATGGGTCGTTTGATCGGATCCTCGCGACAGCCTATGAGATCGGCAAGTGCTGCTGTTATCTCCATGTTACAGAGGGGGAAACTGAGGCTCGCTGAGGTCAAATCTGGGCCCGGGACGCGTGGCCAGGAAAGAGCAGAGCTGAGTGACCGCCGGGCAGCCCGGGGCCAGGGCCCCCTGGTTCTGACGTGCTGTCACGTTGGTCCGTGGAAGCCACCTCGCCAAGTAGCGCTTGTGGCTCGGTTGTTCGCAGGGGTCCCTATGACCTTTGGGGAACTGGGGCAATGACACTGTGCTTGGTTTTGCCGCGACGCCCAAAAGGAACCCACGAGGAAAGGGGTGACAGACGTGTCCATCAAACCTGACGGGCAGTGCTGACTTCTCAGCAAAGTTGGACCACTGTGTTGGTCCAAATTCACCGTAAGCTGCTGTATCTATTGTGCGAAAAGGAAGGATGTTTTAATTCTTTCGAACTGTAGAAGAAAGATAATTGTTGCTGCTTTATTTCCTCGATGCATAAAAGAGAAAGGCATTTTAAAAATTCTGAAAATAACTCGAGAAAGAAATGCTTTTTGAACATAATTGTTACATTGGCGGAAACCACTCAGACTGAAGAAATTGCTACTTTAAAAATAATTTCTGTAAAATAAATACTAATTCTCTGTCACAATATTTGCCAAACATTCTCAATATTTTTTATTAAGAGTTTTTTGATGAGAGAGAGAGGAGGAAATGCTGTCTTACAATGGATCCGATCTCACACTTAAAGTTAAAATGTTTTCAGTTCACTTGGGAATTGAAGGAAATTTTTCCAGAAAAAAATATTAAGGGAGTGCTTGCCATTTTTCTGATCTTGAGATTCAGACATTTCCAAAAATCAGAATGTGGAATGAGAGAATTGATAATATATTGGTTATAATAGAAAGCAGCTGTGCTTTTGTATAAATGTTGGGCATAATTATTAGGACGATTATTTTCGCCTTACCGATACACATGAATCAGTGATTTTCGCATGCCGTGCTGGGGGCCTGTTTCGCTTCGCAGATGCCAGTCGGGAATGGGATGGATTGGGCCGCACGAGGCAAACAAGAGTTACGGCTGTAGGATTTCTCTGTGTCAAGGTCTTCCACAGGGAGAAGTCGAACTTCGATGAGGAAACCCGAAACTGAATTTGTCACAAGCTTAAATGTGACTATGATAAGCCTTTAAAATGTAGCTTTTAAAAAGGCGTCAAAATACTAAATCGTGATTTCTTGACTCCCGCTTTGTACGAAAGGGCCGTCTCAGGGA
>NW_011889166.1:598163-601308 GCF_000151845.1 Pteropus vampyrus | reverse complement strand
GAGTTTCAGGCATCCACTGGGGGGGTCTTAGAATTTATTCCCCATGGATAAGGGAGGACTGCTGTTGACTTAAATGCAGTTATCACATTTTCAAAAAGAATGTGATAAACTAAAATATAAAACTAAAAAGCACAACTTCCTTAACTCATTTAATATCAAGATCTAGAGACAGGTCCCACAGCTCCCCCAACCAGGCGTGGTAACGAGCATCGATGACCTGTCTGAGTAGCTACAACGGTAATGCGATTTTTTTTTTTTAATCTGGGATTTCTAAGTCAAGGCATTGCTAATACTGCTGTGATTTGTCACTTTCCGTCATAATTAAATGAAGTGCTAAATCGCAGTTAGGGGTTAGTGAAAACAAAGACTTGCTTCTCACTCACGTCTGTCTACACTTGGGGTGGGGTGAGAGCTCCGGGTAGCGCATGGCTCTAAGTGTTGATGGCCGTCTCAGGAGAAATCCTAAAGCTAGTTGTGCAGCTCCTGCCAGAACCACTGGAAACAAGGTTTAGGAGCTCAATGCATGTCTCATGCCACCATGGGTCTTCTTGCGGGGCAGGGGGCGGGTGGGGTTGGGATAAAGCCACGGGCCTGCTGGCAGAGGCAGGGCTCCGGGACCACCTGCTCCTGAGCCTGCTGAGCCGGTAGCTACCTCCCCAAACCTCAGTGCCTCACCTGACCATGAGGACCACACACCCCACTTCACAGGAGAGTCGTGATGCTCCAAGACACGATGCGCAGAGTGCCCGGCGCAGAGGAGGTGGTCGGCAGCGGCTCCTTCCTTTGAAGAGGTGGAATACGAATGGGACGAAATACAGAAGCAGCAAGAGACCAGAGCCCCAGGTCGGGCTTCCGTTCGGCATCCGTCACGTGAAGGGGTCTGCTGGCCTCACTGTTAGTATTCCAGGCCACCGCTGGCTTCCGATTGGCTCCAACTTTTTCACAGTTGACCATAATTTTACGAATAGTCGCAAAGACCACCAGATAGCCTCCTTGTACCGTCTCGCGGTGGGCTCCCGCCCTGGCCTCCGTTGGCGCTACCGTCAAGCCGTTCTGAGTCATCAGGAGCCACTGTCTGATCATGACGAGTCACATGAGTGTCCCGCCGCAGGGTCGATGGCTGCTGTTCACCTTTTCGGTCTCGCCCTCATGAGAATCCCGTTCGTTGGTGCTGTCTTTGAATCCGTTTAATTTCCTTCGTCGCTGCTGCGTTAGAAAATCGCGTGGCAGAATATTATCACTTAGGACATTCGATTCTATCGTCCCTGAATGCACACCAGCCGTCCTTGGCCGCCGTTAAATATCGCTGGGGTCCTTTCTTCGTTGGAGAAAACTATGTCCGCTTGAAAGCTCTGCGGCTACTATTTTGATCGGAGATGAAAATCGAATTTAAAATGCCGTAGAAGGCTGCGGGCTCCAGCCATGACCGCGATCATCACCTCAGTCCAGTCGAAAGAGAACGTCACTGTGCTCACCTCGCCGTCACCTTGCCGACACCTTCGGGAAAGGTCTTTCTTTCCTTTAGTGAAATTCTGCCGTTTGACCCGCAGACGTGGGTGAATTTTCTCAGAAACCTCTGGGATATGATGCAGGATATTATGACAGCTGGAGGCTAATCAACGGTGGAAACCCAGAGCCTGCCTCGTCTGCTCCTGATCACTAATGAGGGCCCTGGACGTTGCTCCCAAATCGAGGGTGAATTCCTGCATTTGGCCGGACAGCGACTAGCTGTCTCCAGGGTTCAAGTCTGAAGGCTGCGGTGGGCGGAATCCGTCACCGGCAGAGGGAATGGTGCACAGCTCACCGATCCTCCGGGATTGTTATGCTGTTTGTGTTGGACTCTCAATGTTTTTTCCCACAGTTTAGCAACATTGAAACCTGAAATTCAACACCTGAGATCCTTGGGGCATGAAGCATTCTCCTGCCCCCAGCGTGTCGCAGCCTGCTGTGCACAACAGTCTAAGAAACGATACGATCTCCTACGTGGAATGGAGTCTATATCTGAATCAGTGTATGGGCCTGGGTTATGTTGCCATAACGACCACTTTAGGCTTAAGATTTCAGCATCATAGTCAGCAAATAGAAACAGATCTACCCAGCATTGCTCAGAGAGTTTTCCACATTTATTTTTGTCTCTTTTTCTTCCTCTCCTGCAAACTAATTATTTAGCTGTCATCGATTCTTCTGGTTGAGATCATTTTGGTTGCTCTACCCTAAGAGAAATATTCAAAGCCCGCAGTCCACACATTGGCCCCAAGCACACGCCTCTGGAGGCTTGCTGGCCTTCCCATTCACATAAGCCGCTGGGCTCTGCGGCGTGGTTGGAAAGCAGGCTGTTAGTCAGCACTTGACTTCGCAGCCCTTGACCTGGCCCGTAGACAGCACGAGAGTAGGTAACCATCGTTCAACCCTTTCAGGCCTATTGAAAAGGGCTAAATGGTCCCACGTGATCACAGTGACCAGAAAACCCTCAGGGACTTCAGAACTGAGACCCAGGACTCAAAATGCAGATGCAGGAGGCATATGAAGGACGCAGCCAGCAGGTGGACCTAAGAGGCTTGGGTCTGCGTGGAGAATGAGTGGGGTTCTGCCAGCAGGTGCCAGCCTGGGGCCTGGGACCGAGGTGGGCTGGCGAGATTAAGTCAGACCCCGATCCCGGAGCTAAGCTGATACTCGGCTTTACCGTCCTCAAAGCACGTCCATGGGCAGGGCTTTCTGGAACCCCAAGACGGGGGTGTTCTGGCACGGGGAACAAGGAAGCTGGCACGCACAAGGACGAGGCAGCGCCTTCCGTCGCCTGCAGGGACCGGGGGCTAAGTGAGAATCTCCAAGGCCATCTTCTTCCCTCTCTACTGTCCCAGTTCATAGCATCGGCGAGTAGGAGTTATCGAATATCCATGTTTGAGAGGCCACAGAGTAGAGAGAAGGTGGCCCACCATGGGGACACAGGAAGTAAGAGATGACCCTCGCCCAGGGCACGTTCAGGACAGAGTACGCCTCATCCAAACTTCCTGCGGATGGTCCCCGTGGATTCAGCGGAAGCTTGCATGCGGTCCCATAAACGCGAGTTGCCCAGAGGTGTCGAAGGAACTGCTCAGGATGCTACGGAGCCACCCAACGTGCAGCAGAGCCAGACACCGAACGC
>NW_011889166.1:580641-597163 GCF_000151845.1 Pteropus vampyrus | reverse complement strand
GCAGCGCCTTCCGTCGCCTGCAGGGACCGGGGGCTAAGTGAGAATCTCCAAGGCCATCTTCTTCCCTCTCTACTGTCCCAGTTCATAGCATCGGCAAGTAGGAGTTATCGAATATCCACGTTTGAGAGGCCACAGAGTAGAGAGAAGGTGGCCCACCATGGGGACACAGGAAGTAAGAGATGACCCTCACCCAGGGCACGTTCAGGACAGAATACGCCTCATCCAAACTTCCTGCGGACGGTCCCCGTGGATTCAGCGGAAACTTGCATGCGGTCCCATAAACGCGAGTTGCCCAGAGGTGTCGAAGGAACTGCTCAGGATGCTACGGAGCCACCCAACGTGCAGCAGAGCCAGACACCGAACGCTGAGTCCTGCGGTAGAGAAATTAAAGCATTTATCGGCAGGGCGCCGTGCCAGGAGGACGGGAGGCTATCGCTTACACCCCAGACTCCCGGACAGACTTTAATCAGGGCTTTTAAAGGCAAAGATTGAGGGTTAGGGGTTAGGTGTCTGGGGCGAAGCTGACCGGTTAGGCCTTGTGTGAGCTTCTGTGGTTTTCCTTCGCCTGATTTAGATCCTGAGTCATCTTGTCTGGAGCCTTCGTCACTGCGGTCAGGTGACCTAACGGGGCTGTGGAACCAAGATTCTGCAAAACATCTCACGATGATACGTCAGCGACATGATCTTTAAAGCAGCAGGCAGAAGCCAAACCTCTCGTGACCATGGTTGTTTAAGCTATCACTGCTTTGTGCTTGACTAGCTACATTTCTCTCAAGCAAGGTGTAATTTTAAACCTTTTTCTGGAGTTTGCTCTCCAGGCAGGCCTCCAGACATGACGGACACACTGTTTAATCTTTGGCCGTAAGCAATGTGACAACAGGAGCAAAGGAAACATTTGGTTAAAGCCTGTACCTGCATCTGTAGACTCTAGGCTCTAATACCTACACAGGTTTAGTCTTGACTGTCTTGACTTCATGATCTCGGCCACGAGGAGACGCTTCTGACACTTCCGGCTCCCAAACCTACAGTGAAAGACTGTTATATTTGGTCATTTGTGTGGTATTAAGGCAAATAATGCGGTGATATTAACTAGTCCTATAAGTCAAGCATAGTTTGAGTGAGTGATAAAAGAAAGAATTTTCCTACGTGATCTTACATTTCAGAAGTATGAATCTCTAAATCATCCATTCGCTACTCGGTGTTTTCCTTTTCGTGTTATTTTCTCTGCGTAATTCCAGTGAATCTGGGTCCGTTGTACGAATCTTCGATTCATCTCCTGCCAGGCTCATCTGTTTCACTACTTTCTGCTGTTCTTCTAAGTCAGTAAGTCATAATACTTACATGGAGATAGCGCTTTAGAAGATATTTCAGAATATTCCAGACTGTTTCACTATGCTGTTGGCTAAGTAAGTCCTCTGAAACTTATTTCTCGGAGACCTTGAACATGTCCAAAGTGTTGGATTTATAATGTTAGATTGACTCCAGAGGTAGTCTGAGAGGGAGTCCGGGTTCAGCGGTGTCTGGAAGGGGAAGAGAGGTGGGGAGAATCATAGCATCCTCACTGGAGGGCCGTGATGGGACACCCTCCAGTTTTCCATGCCGGCGTAGACTGCAAAAGTTGTTGGCTTGTGGTGTGGCCAATAACCACTTTCACACCCTGCGGAGGACCTTGGGCCACAGTTGGGCCACAGTCAGGCCCCAAGGGATCAGGAGCCCGGTCTTGATCTGAAATCCTCCAAAATCCGATCAGGCTTAGCATTTGTTTCAGAGTATTCTAAGCTTAAAACAAACAAACAAACAAACAAACAAAAAAACTAGCATCACGTAATTAGGCAGAATTGGGCAAAGTTACAGAGTAGACGTTCACGTGCAAACCTGGATTTCTGGGACGTATACTGAGCCCCAATAACATGGGGCATCCCCATGCCATTCAAAGCAAATTCTCTTCCCAGTGTGCCATGGTTTAAATTTCTGCGGTAGGAATAAGGAAGCTACGAACGATTGAAAATCCCAAAGGAGACAGAATTCCAAAATGAAGGTAGCCAGTCGTCTCCTCAGTGGAAAAGACCTGGGAACCACGGTCCCTGGACGTGTGTGTGTGTGCGCGCGCGCGTCTATGTGTGTAAGCTTCTATGAGTCTTTACAGAAGTAGCCGATTTTACTGACACACGCGTGAGAGTTCTTGGCCACTTGTGGCTGTCCTTCTCAGGGCTGGACTGGAACAGAGATGGGGTCCCAGAGAAATGAAGATGAACTGCTATTTGTGTTACTCGATATACTAAAATTGTTAAAATAGATTAAATATTTTAAATGAAAGCATAGCCCACAATGAGTGGATTCTTGAGGCAGTATGCGGGATTTTATTTCAAATGTGTTCAGTAAAATGTTTCACTTGGATGAACACTTTCCTCTTCCTGCATATTATTATAAGCAGCATTTCTTCATTTCATGGAGTTTCTTAGAAAGTTCTAAATAACTTAACAGAAGAGAGAAATGCACAAATTGCACCTGCCTCGAGCACCGCCATCGGGTTGTAAACGTCTTAACGGCCTTTGGAAATTAGAGATTCTTCTGGATTTGGGTGTGGCTGTTTTCTGCTCCGAGTATTTTAAGCAGATGAGGTCAGAGATATTCACAGCTCTGAGGGGCCACCTATACTGTGCCCCAGCCCCCAGAGAGAAGTCTCCCCTCTGATGGATTAATAATGTCATCCTATGTGAGACCTATGGAGGCAGTCACCAGAACTGGGCACTTTTTAAATGTAACCACCTTTTTAGTTTTCTTAGACAATGTGAGGTGGCAGGCTATAATTAGATTGTGTCTAAGTGAGAGTGCGTATTTTAATTTTGTAACAGAAAACCGGGAGATTAGCACAATATAACTCACTGGGTTGCCATCCCGCGGCCCAGCGCTGTCTGCCTTCTCCCAGGGTCCCGGAAGTGGAGAGCCCATGAGGGGACTCCGTGGGGCACACTGTGATGCTTCTCATGTCCCCGGGACCCAGGATGCAGCAGCTCAGTGCCTGTGGGGAGGGAGGCCACACCTGGAGGAGACACCCGGCTCATCTCCCGCCTGGGAATCACCGTGGGAACCTAAGAGGCCGGTCTGCCAACGCCAGCGTGAAGCCAGACTCATGCTGGCACTTTGCCGGTGTTTGGCCTCGGCAAGCGTGGAACCTTGACCCCTCGACGGACTGCCTGTGACCAGGGAGACCAGCCCTCAGGGTCTCAGCAGCGGGTCTGCCTCTTCCCTCACCTCCCGCTTCCTCTTCTGCAGATCGTAACAAGAATCTGCCTAGTGTCCTTGTGAGGGTGCTGCGCGGGGCTGCCATGGGAAGATTTCAGCTGCCCCTTCAGCACCCCATGTCCCGCCCACGAGGCAGGCCCAACCCCAGGTCACGTCCTTCTTGCAGCCTCTGCTCCTCCCCCTGGCTGAGCCCAGCTCCCCGCACAGACCCCAAGCCCTGGCTTCTTGCTTGCTGTGGCATGTGTCTCCTCCTGCAGCTCCTCACCCTGCTGGGGGGGCGCGCACAGCTCTCCTGGCGGGGGGCGGGCAGCAACTTGGTGGGACCCCTGCGTGGGCACTTGGGGCCGGTGGGGACCAGGCAGGCACTTCCCAGCTATTGCAGAGTGAAACTGAGTTGCTGACTCTCGGCTACCGCAAGGTCATGAATCATCAAAGAAAAATTATGGGTGTCGCGTGCACTGTAATTGCAGTGTCGGGAGAGTGGACATTTTTAGCAACAAAACGACACTTGATCAAAAAGGGGTTGTCTGGTTGACACTGACTGCCGAAATAATTTCACCCCGGCACTGTGCACATCCCGCGTGATTTGAATTTTCTGTGTTTCTCTAAACAGCAAAGTTATTGATCGTGGTGTTTTGGTGGATGAGATTTGGTTTTATAAGTTTTTCTTTTGGTCACGTGCCCTTGAAATGTCATCAGAACATACACCAGGCTGACGCTGGGTGGGGGCTTTACTTCAGAGTCCAAGAGAGAGTGAGTGGGGGACCCTCGCTGCCCCCTGTCGCCAGGCCACCAGCCAGCACGCTAGGGTTCGGTGCTGACTCCGTCGAGTCATGTTCACGTGAAGGCTGTGCTTGAAGGACTTCTCTGGAAACACCTGTCGTTTCCGTGTGGCTTTATCCTCATGGGAGTTTCCGTGCGGCTGCGTAGGTGTGAACCCATGCCCCCTTCTCCTCCCTCCCCCTCCCCTTCCTCCCTCTCTCTCTTTCCTCCCCTTTCCTCCTTCATTCGTTCGGCTGTGACTTTTCTTTTTCGAGCCATATTATGATTGGGGGGCTGTGATCAAAAGGACCGTGGACAGCGCAGCTTAAACCACGGACATTTATTTTCTCACACGTCTGGAGGCTGGAAGTCCGAGTCAAGGTGTCAGTGGGGTCGGTTTCTCCTGGGGTCCCCGTCCTTGGCGTGTCGGTGGCCACCTTCCTCCTGCGTCCTCACGGGGTCGTCCCTCTGCGTGTCTGTGTCCTAGTCTCCTTAGGAGGAACCGGTCATAGAGGATTACCACCCATACGACCGCCGTTTACCCCATCCCCAAATACAGTCACATTCCAAGGTACTGCGGGTTAGGGCGTCACCATGTAAATATTGGGGGACACAATTCAGCCCCAAACAGAAGCTTTCCTTCCCAGCGCCTGCTGGTTTAGACCATGCATCTTCCCTCCCGTGACTTTGACCTTAGACTCCCCGTCTCCCCGCTGTCCTGAGTCCGCGCCCCGGGTCCCCTGTGCTGTGGCCTCTCTCCGCGCCACCAGCCCCCTTCCCTCCCGCAGCATCGGCCGTGAACTTCAGCTTTTCCGTTTTCCTTCCCTTTCCCAGAATTCCTTTCTTTCCTGCTTTTCCCCAATAATCCTCATTGCCTTTATTTTTGGTGTTTTTCTTTTCCCTCCCCCCTGAACGATTTCTCCTGGCTCCGTCTGCGTCTCCCCCGCTTTTAGCAGGGGCTCCGTCTGTCCTCGGTGGCGCTCACTCCGTCGCCCCTCATTCCTGTGAGCCCTGTGACTTCCGACCTTCTGTGCCCCGTTCCTTCTCGTGGCCTCGGTAACTCTCCCCGCCTCGCTCTTCCGATTTTGTCCAAGGGTGACAACAGGACCCTTTTTTCTCCTTTTGACAGCCAACACTGTCCCAAATGTCCCCGTCCACGCTTGACTGCTCACCTGTTGCTTCTGTCTGGTTCGGCGTCTGCTCGCCTCTGCTTTGCTCGGGGTCATGTCGCCTTAGCCCTGGGAGCAGGTGGCTGAGAACAGAGACACCCTGCTCCATGCACTTGCCTGGGAGTCTGCAGAGAAAGGGGACCTTGGGCCAAACCGGGCTGGGAGGGGACGGCCCGGGGCAGGCAGTGTGGAACGGAAGGGACAGAGGCTGCTGGGTGGATGGTCGTTTCGATCAGCAAGTCGAGTGAGGTCAAAATTATTATGAATATGTTTTAATCCAATTAGTTTTTATGCTGATACACCCGAGTCGATGCATTTTTTTTTATCAAAAGTTATTTTCATGTGAATCATAACTTTTTTATGCAGTCGTCTGTTGATGGGTGTTCAGGTTGCCTCCGTATCTTGGCTATTGTGAATAGCGCTGCAGTGAACATAGGGGTGCAGAGAGCTTTACGAATTCGTGTTTTGGTCTCCTTTGGATAAATACTCAGAAGTGTAGTTGCCAGGACTAAAGGAAGATCCATTTTTAATTTTCAAGGAACCTCCAGACTGTTCTCCACAGCGGCTGCACCAGTTCGCAGCCCCACCGACGGTGCACGAGGCGTCCCTTTGCCCCACATCCTCACCAGCACCTACTTGATGTATTGATGATGCCATTCTGACAGGTGTCAGGTGATAGCTCATTGTGGTTTTAGTTTGCAATTCTCTGATAATTAGTGACCTTGAGCATCTTTTCTCATAGAGTAATCAGGGGTATCGTTTCGTAAACTACATGAATGTCTAATCAACGTACTTTATACTTGAAATTAATAATAAAACAAAATGCTTTTTAAAAAGTTATTTTTATTACTTGAAACGTCCTTACTGGACGTGGAGGTAGGATGCTTTCTGAGAGCCCTCAGTTGCATGTTTACGGTCATTTTCCTCATTCGATTTATAGTTGCGCCAGAAGACAGTCCTCAGTTGGTGCTGTCATCGATCAAACTGTTTGAAACAAGCGCTTAGGAGTTCGAGCGATACAGCCGATCCATCACGGGGCTTATCGGGGACAACAGTTTCGTTCAGCCATTTGCCCTCTGCACGCGTTCTTATTTCACTCAAAGGGGAGGAATCCATTCAAACACCCCCAAATGTTCCCACCAGTCTGCCACGTAGACCTGAGGACGGGCCAGCACAGCCCTGTGGGACGATTCCGGGAAGTATCGCAAAGCCAGCCCAGCCATCTCCCCGCCGCCCCCCACCCCCAGCTTCCGTGGGCCCCTGGGCTTCAGCTCTAGTCCACCTGGAACCCTCCCTCCTGCCGTCTCCTCGGAAACTCGAACTCGGTTCACGGCTCATCGCCCGCAGCAACGGGGCAGCAACACAGAGCTCTCTCTGCGTCAACTCCATCCCACTTAGGTCACTTCCGTGGGCCTGGACGCAACGCTGAGCACGGGACGCGCAGTGTCTTCCACACTTGATCGCCGAAGCCAACTATCCACATGTGTTTCTTGAGTGGAGGGATTTTCCATAAACTTCGCAAATATCACAACAAACATGTCCTAAGACTGGGTCATCAATATATATATAACCCAAGGCTTTCTCTAAAATAAAAATGCATGTTTAAAGTATTTATATAATTTTCTTAGTCACACAGTATACACTTAGATGTTTGCATTTTAATTTCAGGGTGATACCCCTGACTTTCACAATATCATAATTAAAATGATCTCTAGAGTTTTTTTTTCTTCCACTAAATGCATTTAAC
This sequence comes from Pteropus vampyrus, assembly GCF_000151845.1. Lineage (NCBI taxonomy): Eukaryota > Metazoa > Chordata > Mammalia > Chiroptera > Pteropodidae > Pteropus > Pteropus vampyrus. The sequence continues at coordinate 590,239 of NW_011889166.1, read as the reverse complement.
CCAAAAAAGCCAATCGAATGAAAAATAAGTCACGGATTTTCTCTGTTACTGCTGACTTTGATCTGCCCTCGTGATCATAATGATTTATTAGAGAAGCAGATTACTCTAACTCAGTTTAATCTAACAACAGTTACTAAGTTGGCACGGCTGTCCTTCTGCAATGAAAATGAACACAGGAGACATTTTGTGGCAGAGACTCAGGCGAGACCCCGCATTGGTCTCTGGCGACCACAGACCAGTGACGAGCGAGCTGCTAGGCTTAGGGGCCGAGACGCAGGCCTGTTCTCGTGCTCCAGCGCCAAGTCCGAGGTATTTCGAAGACAGAATGTGGTGTGATGACTGTGTCCCCCAACGATGGGCCCCTCCGAAGACCCATTCTTCCCAGGGGCAGTTCTGGGAATGCGCCTTTGCCCACCCAAGTCAGGGCTAGCGTGAGGCTGATTCACAACGACAGCGTAGCTTTCATCATTGTCATCATCACCGTCATCATCGTCATCGTCGTCATCATCACCATCATCATCGTCATCATCATCATCATCATCATCATCATCATCATCTTTTGGCCAGGGGGGGCAGAGAGTTAGGCTCATCATAGCCCATCAGTCCGTGCCAGGCCCGTCTTGCCCACGGAAACCCACTCAGGTTTGAACGGGCATTCTTAATCATGCCTGGATCCTCGTAAAGCGCGTGGGTTGTCTGAGCACATGTGTGTTTTCAGTTGTCATGGACGGGATTGTCCTCAGGGCGTCACTCTGAGCCATAGCAACTTCACCCAGAGCTCGGCTTCGTGAGCCGTCGACGGGGCTCTTGGTGTGCCTCGCTGGTTGCTTCTCACGCCGTGTTGTGTTACACGGTGAGCGGGACCACGGTTACTCACCGTTTCCTGCGGAAGGCCCCTGTGTCCCCCCGACCCCCCACCGCTGTCACATGAGCCCTGTGGCTCCCTCCTCCAGCTGGCCGACTTAGAAGCACACCTGCATTTTCTCTGGGATTCGCACCTAGGCGTGAGCTCACCGGGGCACTGGCCTGTGCACACCGGCATTCTCTAGGCATTGCAGAATTTTCCAGAAGGGCTTCCCTGGCCCTCACACGCCCTCACAGCCCCTCGGCATCGATCCTCCATCCTGAGCTTCACCCTCCGACAGGCGCTAAGTGGTCTCTTACTAGTGTGTCAACGTGTGGGTCTCTGATGACTGGTAAATGTGGGCGTCACTCACACACTTGTCAGTCATCCAGGTTTTCTCTCCTTTGCGTGGCCTGTTTATGTAGTTTCTCTACTTTTCTTCGAGTTTTCTGGTTGTCTGGCTTTTTCTTGTCAATTTTCAGGAATTCTTTCTGTTTTCCAGATATTAACTCCTTGTGTGGGTTTTAGACACTGCAAATATTTTCTCCCAATATATTCATTCGCTCTTTCTCTCTCTCTCTCTCTCTGTATTTTATTGAAAGACATAAATTTCTAATTCTGAGGTACTTCCATTCATCCATCTTTCACAGTGAAAACTGCGAAGACTATTTCCTCCCCATTGTATCACAAGATAAGCCGTATAAGCCGCTGTATTTTCTCCCATTGGATTTCTGACTCTATATCCTCCTTTGCATTCTAAGTCTAATCCATTTTCTTCACGTGCACTCAGGTAGAAGTCCGGCCTCAATTCTTCCCATGTAGGGAACTGGCGTCCTCAGCCCTGTCTACTGGACCAACTGGCCCTTTTCTGAGGCCTTTATTTTTCTGCCATTTGTATCCTGCACAAGTCCCATACGAATACGATTCTCTTCAGTTTACTCACCTACCCGCCTGCTGCTGTGCGAATGTGATACTGTCTTTAGGGATATGGTGTCCTAGTCTGTGGGACATCAGGCAGGGGAGACCCCCTCTTTGCTCACCCTGTTTAGAATCGTCTCAGCTTTTTGTGGGTCATTGATGTCCCGTGTAAATTTCGCAGTTATTTCTCGGGGATGTCACGGGTTGTGCTGAGTTCTCTTCTCCACAGAGTGCACCTGCAACCTCAGCATAAAGCAGTAAGCTTGTCTTTCCTGCACCGTCTGAGGAAGCTTGGTGCCTGCTCCATCTGGATCACGTGGCCCCCAAGTTCACAGAGACGCGAGTAAGAACGGGTGAGCACATCAGCTTCGAAATGTCCCCACCCAGAATGAACAAGTGTCCCTTCTGCTCACAGCCCGCTGGCCAGAACCAGCCACAGGGCCACACCCTGATGGGGAGGGGCCGGGACATGTGAGCAAGCACGTGGCTGTTTGCGGACACCAGAGTTCTCTACTACATCCACGTTCTCAAAAGAGCCGCATCGTAACTAACTCGTCAAGGGGCACACGTGCAGTGTGTTCAGCTGTTTGTATGTCAGCCTGAGCTCAATAAGGTGGTTTTTAAAAAACATGTGAACCTTTAGGATTTTCTGTGTAGGAAATTCTGTCATTTACAAATAATGAGTACTGCCTCCTAGTGGTCCAGAATAACTTACTACCACGAGAGGCGTGAAGCGAAGCCAGAGCAAAACTCTTATTTTTGCTACTTCGAATGTGAAGATTGAGTAAACCTGGTTCTGGTATGTTTGAATCTTAATGCAAGCCAACATAAATACAAAAGAACAAAGCCAAGAAAACTAATGGGTACCATTGTTCTTCTGACATTCACTCTATCGCTGCAAAAAATCCCTGGAACTAACTTTCCTGTTAACTGGGAAGAGACGGCTTTGATGAGCAACTCCTGTGCTCCCTCGGCAGCCAATTAGCGTCCACCCCAGCGGGCCCTACGCAGAATCATTGACCGCAAACTCAACTGCACATTGCACGAGGCGTTTTTGGTAAAAATGAAAGATTTCACTCTGAAAGTCCAGTTTTCCGGACACGTGTACCTTATTAAAGACATGCACTGGGAGCCGTGACCAGACCGTGAACTCCCGTCGAGGTTTTCGGCCTGAGGGGCTGAAACGACGGTGGCCTGAGCACATGGGACCCAGTGCTGCTGCCCACTGCCGTGCGGTGACTTCAGAGACATTACGTCCCCGCCAAGGCAGCCATTCCTAGGCTGTTACTCATGACCGGTGCGGGTGGGGGCGGGGTGTCTGTGGTCAGGCAGGGTTGGCACAGCCCGCCTTATGCAAAGTCGTTGAAAATTCTTAGAGCCAACGATATGCTTGTTATTTCCTGTGACTGTCCAAGTACAGGTTCTAAATGCACTGTTTCCCAAAATTTTGCATCATAGGATTTCAGCCCTAATTCCGGGAATAGGCTTGGGCTGTTGAGGGACAGTGCCATTCGCGACCTCTCCTTTATTTTTCACTTGATCATTTACAAAGTTGCAACAAGCGTGTCCGCCTCCTAGGTGAGCTAACGTGTAATATGCCATGTGGGACACGTTCTGGGAAGTGGTGACACATGCGCTACCTTCTCTTCGGAATTCTACCTGGGATCAGCTCATTAAGAGACGTGCAATTCCTTCCTCAGGAGGCTTGAGCACCCACTGGGTGCTGAGTGTGTGGTGCATGCTCGAGCTGAGGACTTCAGAACCCAAGATAATGAGTGCAGATGCAGTGGCCTTGAGTTTTCATCATGACACATAATAAGGAGTGTTTTTGTTCATCTCATGTCGTCCCCTAAGTTCAGAGATGTGAAGAAAATAGATGACTATGGGAATTAAATAACCAAAGCTGACATGAACTTGCAGTATACAGTAGATCCAGCCATTATATCTGTGGCTAAATCGAAATATAATTTCCTTTATTTGTAGTACGCTAGCAACTGACAGCCAATCAGGCATTCTCATTTTTCCGAGAAAATTTGAAACCAAGAATTCTTAGAAATATTCGATGTGTGACATTGTTTAATCTGAAATCTTATTGATATAAATTGCTTCGTTTAATTTTTATTACATTTTTGATATCCTGAGAATATATCTGTGTTCAAATTTAAATAGTTTTCATTAGGCTTAATATCAAGTTCATCATTTAAATAAGTCATGCATCCACAAAACATGCTGTTTGATTGCATTGTGTTCCTATTCATATCACTAGAATTTCAAGGCTATGTCTTTACAGAGGAGCCATTTGGCCTCCAGTGGCTAAATCGGTTTTCTTTTCTGCGTTGTTATTGTGTTGGTCAATTATGTTGACGAAATAATTACTCAACCTTCTCTTAACAGAGAAAACTGAAGTATCAAACTCACCATCCTGCAGTGTTGATAATGAGATTATGTAGCTAATCATGTATAAATTAGAGGTTCATTGTGGTCCCACTCCTAAAATCCCCAATATCCGTGGGGTTTGGTAGGATCTAGGGAGCTGCTGGATAATGTGGAAGGAATGTTTAGGGACGTGATTGCGTTCCTGGCTGTAGCGTATCTCCTGGCTGTAGCGTATCTTAGCAGGGTGAGCATGTCCGCACCTGCCAGCCGCCTTCTCTGCTCCTGTATCAGGGAAGACGATAGTTGCTCAGTCTGCCACACCAAGGAGTGAGATATAAACGAGAAAGGAGATTTGGGAAGGGTGCAGAAACAATAGCAAGCATTTCGGGGATGATCAAGCCTCAAGCTTCCTTTATAAGGCGTCGTAGATCGTAGAGCAGAGGAACCCACAGGTGGAGCAGAAGTAAGCCTGGCAAGCCCGCTCCATCATGGCGCCTGCCATCTGTGCTCTAACGTGCTCATTCACAACCAGGACATGTGACACGCCTGACCGCGAGGGTCTGTGGCTGCTGTTCTCAGCACTCACATGCATTTTGAGACTAGAGGAGGGGAAGGGCTTCTCCCTTTGTCCCCAAACCTCAAAGCCCGTGTACAAAAGAGGAAAATTAATTTGGAGAAATGATGAAATGAATCAAGTATAATCCTGATTGGGTATGTGGTGGGCATAGGGAATGAGGCTAGAAAAGCACCTAACTGTCTGATATAAATAAAATGACCCTTTATTGTTGTTTTCAAAAGACACAAGTGCAATTGGATACACTGCTTAAAAATCTGGTTAGCATTTAAACACGATTGTGAAATACTCAGTTAAAAATTGCACCAATATCGTGCAAAGCTACTGATAATCCAGGCACGTTTGGGTGTGGGCGACGACAGTGGCCCCCAGCATTGAGAATTTCGTCATTTGTCATTGTCTTTTCTAGTACAGCCGAGCGGCTATGAGCATGGACCCCAGAACCCAACTGTGTGAGTTCAGATTCCTGCTCCATTGCCTACCTGCCGTGTGACCCTGGGTGGTTTAACTCTGTGCTTCAGTGTCTTCATCAAGGGCAAGCTTATGGCCGTCCATCTCGGGGAAGGACTGGGCTCATTTATACACGAAAAGTCCTTGAAACACAACTGGCACACGCTTTCCCTGTATTGTACGATAAAGTCTGTATTGTTTGAAGATCCCCAGAGGCGTTTGTAAAACTCATCGACTGAATTGCTTTCTCTACTTATTCTAATTCTCACTCGGTCAAAGAGGAAAGATTCTGCAGCAATGCCCTTATACAAATAAGAGAGTTGAAATCAGAGCATCCCCGAAGAAATGACCTAAAAGTAATAATAGCCATCCCAGTTGCGTATAGAGAATCACTTCGTAATTTTTATTAGGTCAGCCAAAATCGGTCCCTCAGCTTTCTGAGCTTTTCAGCCCGAGTCTAGAAATGTGAATGCAGAACCAACTTCCTTTCTTGATCACCATCTGAAGATTTCTTTACTTTACGGTAATAGAGCACCGCATTTTCCAGAAGCATCCCGACCCCTTTGCTTTCCCAACCCCGCGTAAACTAGTTTCTGCCATTTCTTTGCCCTGCGTTTTCTTGCAAACAGAAAAAAAAGCATGTGTTGGGTTTTATCTATACTGGAACCTTCGCAGTGTGGCTCCAGAAAATGGGGAGAGGTGGGAGGGCGGGGAGTGTGTCACCCTGAAATGGGTGGAATCCTTTACTTTTACCCACTTAGTTATTCTTAGCACACGGTCAGGTGGACTCCGAGCTCAGAGACCAGGCAGATGCAGAGTGGGAGTCGGGGACGGGAGCAAGGGTTGGGCCAGAGGAGGGGTGACAGGGAGCGAAATGCTGAAGTACAGGAAATGCGGAAGTGAGCAGCTTTCCAGCGCAGCCCCCGATATGGGCGGTGGATGTCGCCGCAAAACCCTCCAGAAAGTATGTTTTATGAATGACACTTAGTTTTTTAATTGTATTAAGTTTATCAGGGTGACATTGGTTAATTAATGTGGGTTGCAAGTGTACAGTGCTATAACACGTCATCTGTACAGTGCATTGTGCGCTCACCACCCAAAGGCAGATCTCCTTCCATCACTGTATATATTCGAACCCCTTTCCCCTCCTACCTCCCCTCCCCGCTCCCTCTGGGAACCGCTAAACTGTTCTTGGAGCAAAGGTACCAGGCAGGGGTCAAGTTCATTACAGGGTGTTTGGTGATTCAGAGTTTTCAGCACATAAGGGGCGTGTTTTCCTGCGAGGGGGAGCACCCCAAGGGAAGTCTGTTCTGGGGTCGGTGCTGGGGGTTGTGGAGTCTGGGCCCGGTGACTCATCATGGGACAGTCCCATGAAACAGAGCTCGGGGCGGGGGGTGGGGGGAAGTCACACGCAGTGTCCCTCGAGTGCACAAAATCTGTTCCAGAACTCGTGATCACATGCATGCAAATGCTACTAAGCAGAAGTGTCCCGGGGGTGCACAGCTTGTTCCTGGGGACAGCTTTTCGGGTCCTTTCATACGTGGAGTGACCTTCGGTCATGTCCTGTTTGCGACGTCCACTTGCTAATTAGTTTCCTCAGCAGGAGGACACACTTGGGATTTGTGAAAGCAAACCGCGTTGTCCCCACTGGACGCTAGTTGCCACCAATTGTGAGTGGCCGGTCACAGGGCAGGAGTGGCCCCCTCTTGAGGAAGAGAGAGACGGAGACATCTGTCCCCCTCAGAAACCAGTGTGACCCCAACTCCAAGGACTGTCCACTGCCAGTATCCTCTCCCATGAGCCCTGGGCCCCCCTGGGCTCACATCAGTGCCGAAGACCATGGTCACAGGAAGGACCTCCACCCCCTGGGGGACACAGGACCAGCAGGGCAGACTCTCCTACATGCCCCCACCCCCCACGGCCTCCTGCCTCAGACTGAGCCAGCATCTGTCCATCTGCCCACTGCCCGTCTCCAGGCCACCTGTGTGTGCCCAGCAGGCTCTACCAGGCCTCACAAACAGAGCTTGGCTCCAGGCTCTGACCCTCTCCCAGCCAAACTGACGTAGGAGGGGGTGCCCCTGCAGCCAAGCTCACGGTCCCGGCCGCGCCCAGCCCTCCCCTGGAGCCAGACTGCTCAGGGTCACTGCAGGTAGGATGGGCTGAGGTGGCACTGGCAGGAAGCCGCCGGGACGGGTGTGACTGTCAGCAGGCCTCTTTGGCTGAAGGCAGGGGCTTTTGGTGACATTCCGGACGTCAAAGAAATGGTTGACTAGAAAGCTCAGTGGGCTTTGTCCAAAACAGGTGAAAGAGAAACTCTTTGGGTGGAAAGGTGATGAGTTTGAGCTCCACGCACGGGCAGCGGTGGCTGGTCCAGTGACAGCAACTGGCAGGGAGGGACTGACATTGAGGAGCGAGGTGGCAGCTGAGGGTGACAATTCCAGAGTCCTCACCATGGCACATGTGAGCCGAAGGCGAGTGCACTGGTGACCAGGTCTGCGTGGTTCTTTGGAGAAAAACTGCATATTCGTGGCTGTTCTCGGAGGCTTCATCCGTGTCCCCATAACGATGGGCTCCATCTTTACTCAGAACTTCAGGGAAGAAGACAGGTCTGAGGACAGAGCCCGGCCTCTCTGCAGGCCCGTCCTGCTCGAACCAGGAGGAAGGCAGGCGTGGGAAGCGAACTTCCACATCTCCACGAGCACCGCCCCGTAAAAGTAAAGAGAGACAGCAGAAATAACCCACGTGAGTCTTTGTTATTGCTATGTTTTTACAGCAAAACAGACTCTTCTCAAAAGTAATATGTGTTTTAGAGAATTTGAGCCCACATCATAACATTTTCACATTTGTGTTTCTCCAGAAAACATAGCTTAACAGTGATCCCCAAATCTCAGCGGCCTTACTTATTCAATGTCGCAGAATTACCTTGCGTATTTTAAAGTCCCTGTGTTAACTGCATTGTGGCGGGACCTTTCTCTGGCATTACAAGTCCCGCTGCTTGGGGAAGACGGTGAAGCTGTGAGATGTCACCGTAAATTGCACGGACAGACGTGCCTCCGGAAGCGAGAAGCCACCTCGCGGGAGAACGCACGATGCCACGGCCATCGGTTCCCTGTGACATTCTTGGGTTACTTCTCGACGCAAGTTTTGCAGAGCAACGCAGTTTGGGACTATTTTGCAAACTCACGAGCCCCTGCGAGCAGAGGCGCAGGCCGGGAGGTGGCCGTTCTCTGTCATGACAGCTTTGCCTGATTCCTGCCCCGTCTCCTAGAGGCCATGTCCGTCTCCAGCATTGTTTGGCGCTGCCTTCGGCGGCCTTGCCTTCTGTCGTCTGGGCCAGCACAGAGCCGCTTCTGCTGATGGGAGTGGGTGTCGGCATCACCTGGAGGGTGTCAGGGTCACCTGGCTGCGAAGGATCATAAAATCAACAGCAACCCTGGGGGAAGGGCACCTGGCTGGAGGCAGATCGTCTCCCACACACATGGGGTGACGCTCTCGGGAGCGAGTGATCCTTATTGGCATGGCTGCTCTCTGTCGGGGTGGGCAGAGGCAGGAGGTGTGGACGGTGGGTGTTTCATCTCGTCTTGCTGGCGGCGGTCAGCTCTGCTGGTCCTCCTCACAGCCCAGGGTCCTCCCTCCCTGGAAGAAATGAATACCTGGCCTCTCCCACAAAGCCCCCATCCCCAGGCACCCCTTCTTTTGTTCTGACTCCCAGCTGCGGGAAGGCTCCGCGAACCCCGTGGCCCGTCCTTAACCAGGGCCACATGGTGGGAGGGGGACACCCTCAGGTGCCTTGGTGGCAGGAGGGCAGAGCCAGCAGGGTCCCAGCCCAGAGTGGGCTGGTGGGAAGGGGGCGCAGGGAGGATTAAGCAGCTGGGAATGACCAGTGCGCCGAAATCAAGGGGAGACCCCTGATTCTCAGCCTTTACCAAACGCGTTCCAAGGAGGGACGAGATGGCGCCGGCAGCGCGGTCGAGCGTGCAGGGACGAGGCTGGCCGGGCTCTGCCCTAGGAGGTCGAGTCGGGTGGGAAAACACCCCCGTTTCTTGTCAGGGCCCCCGAGCGTGGAGCAGAGGCGGAGCGTCCTCCGTCAGAAGGTCGGGGCGCTGAGCCGGCGGGCGGACGCGTTTGTCACGGAGCCCGGGCTCGGGAGGAGCGTTCGCGTCGGTGAAGACGGGTCCCTGCGGATCGGCTGGTCGGGCCAGCCCGCCCGTGACGCCAGGGGCAGAGGCGCTCGCGGGACTTCTCCGGAGCCCGCACGGAGGCAGCTGCAATTAGCCCGAAGCGGGAGCCACGGCGGGAGCGGCCGTGCGGTGCTAAGGGAGGGTTTGGGCCGTGAAAATGGAGCGCGGTGTCCTCGGCCCGGCTTAGGGGCGGCAGCCAAACTGGAACGGGAGACTGCGGCTCATCCGCGGGAAGCAACCGCGAGCGCGGGGGGC
>NW_011889166.1:575727-579573 GCF_000151845.1 Pteropus vampyrus | reverse complement strand
CCCACCAGCAGTGGATGAGGGTTCCTTTTCCACTCCATCCTCTCCAACACTTGGTATTACTTGTCCTGTTGACGACAGCCATTCTAACAGGTTCAAGGTGATCTCTCAGTGTGGTTTTGATTTGCATTTCCCTAATAGCTAGTGAAGTTGAGCATCTCTTCATATATCTGTTGGCCATTTGTGTCTCTTCTTGGGAGAAGTGTCTGTTCGGGTCCTCTGCCCAGTTTTTAATTGGATTGTGTTTTTCTGTTGTTGAGGCGAATGAGTTCTTCATGTATTTTGGGTATTAACCCCTTATTGGGGGAGTTGTTTGCAAATACTCTCTCTCATTTGGTTGGCTGCCTTTCTGTTTTGTTGACGGTGGTGTTTTTGTTTTTCGGTTTTGCTTCTTTTTTTTTTTTTTTTGCTTTTTGCTGTGCAGAAGCTTTTAATGAGTGTGTTCAAGTCTGTCCTGGCACGCAGCAAGCACTTGACAGAGCCACCATGAGTGCCTTTAATTAAGTATGTCTAGCTGTCACTTACTGTGCTCCAGTGCAGCTAATGAAGCCCACTGGGGCCTGGCTGCTTAAGCAGAAGTATAAGCATTAGTGAAATCTCCAAAAAAAAAGTGTTTTTTTGACATGATTATGTGATATAATTTAAATTTTTAGCAAAAAGTTCCTTTTTCTCTGCCTGCTCATTCCAAGAAAATACAATCTGTCTCAAAACAGAATCAATAATTGCTAGAACTTCTTTTTTTTAATGTAGAGAGAAGAGATGCTTATGTTTTGCAAGCATCGAAAATATCCGTGAAGTGTACCTTTGGTGCTACCAGTAGCTTGAGGGTTTTTATGATAATATTGACTATTATCCAATTTTATTGTACAAAACTGATGTGACTTTGTCCTCTGAGAGATTGACAAATTTAAGAGCAAATATCCGAGGATGTTTATTACCTAATACTTGAGAAAATATTTTAGAGACTGTAATAGTCTGTGGTTATATATTTCTCAATGGAAAATTCTAGAATGTTCCAGTAGGGAAGCATCCCTTCTCGAGTGGAATGGCTTTACACCCTGGGCATTGCTCTCATACTTTGCCCTGATAAAGTAACCGGCACAGGAGAGCTGCTGGGGGAGGGAGCTAGAATGTGGTGGGTTACACTCATTTAATTTCACTCATTCATTCATTCACCCACTGCCACCACCCACCAGGCCCCTGGCTAGGCCTGAGCATCTCGCTCACCTGCTGTCACCTGGCGTCTCCAGGAAGGCGCACGGGGTCTCTTGGGTGGCAGGCACTTAATAAACCTGTGGTTGCTGTGTTTGGACCTTTTCGTTATTAAGCTTCACTTTTTTAAAGAACCAGATTTTTCTTTAATGTGCAGAGATTACTAAAAAAAAAAAAAGTCAAGAATTTTTAGAGTTCTGATTTTATTAATAATCAAGCAAGCATCTCACTTCTGAAAAGACTATTCCCTCTTAAGGCGATGCTTTTCAGGTCACCCTGTATTGGGACCCCCACCGCGCCCTCCCTGATGCCCCTGCCCACACCCCTTGCAGGCCCAGCCCCTGTACTGGGGGCCTTTCTGCCTCTCCCCTTGCCGTTCCCCCTCCGGCTCTCCTCTCCCCTTCCCCGCGTCTCCTGAGGCATTTCCGCTTGACCAGGGGCATCTTGCCACCGCGCACGCCCAGCCAGCGATTCCTCCTTCTCCACTGGCCCACCTGTGCTGCAGGTGCCAGCGGGCACGTGACTCAGACGTGGAGACAGGCGCCGAGAGGGCGACTTGCTCGAGAGCCTGGAGCGAGCCCGCGGAGCGGGGGCGCGGCCGCTCCCTCTCCTCTCTCCTTGCGCCCCTTGGGTGGACCCCGCGATATGAGAGCGCCAAGAACTACGTCCAGCGGCGTCCCGCCCCATGTGCCCAGATGTCGGGCGCGCCCCGCGCCCAGCCCACTCACAGGGACGCAATGGCTGATCTCAGGAGCCTGTTTCCTCCCAGGTCAGAAACCTGGGTGCCCGGGGTCACCTCCCCCTCAGCGTCATTCCTCCCAAGCCTGGCTGGCACCGCCTCCCCTGCCTCAGCCCCTTCCGCTCCACCTGCATTGCCTCTGCCCCAGGCCCAGCCTTCACCTATCTTCCCTGGACAGGTGACAATAACCTAACTGGCCAACACCCCGACCCGATGGCCTCCCACCTGTCCCAACAGACAACCTGACCCAGAAGAGGCTCAAATCCTGGAGGAGAGAGTTGAAGGCCTTTCTATCAACCTTACCTTTTGTATCCCCTAAAGAGATATACTGAAGTCCTGACCCTCCCCCCACCCCCGCCTGTGAATGTGACCTTATCTGGGGCTTTTGCAGATGTAAAGTTCAGACGAGGTCACACTGGGTTAGGGCGGGCCCTAATGCAATGACTGGTGTCTCTGACAAGAAGAGGGAAGTTTGACACAGACACAGCGAGACACACAGGGAGAAGGAATGTGAACATGAAGGCAGAGATCACAGTGACTCGTCTACTAGCCCAGGGATGTTGGCAATTGCCAGCAAACCGCAGGAAGCCAGGGGATGGCGTGGAACAGGTTCTCGCTCCCCTAGAGCTTCCTGAAACAGCCCCGCCCGCACCTGGGTTTTGGACTTCTGGGTAAATAAGAGGCCCCCCCACTGTGGCACTCTGTTTAAATGGCCCCAGGGACTGATACGCCTCCCACCCCTGCCTGCTCCCTCTCTCTCCTCCCGAGATCACCTTCCCCTATTCTAGCTGGATGGTTCCACTTGTCTTTTGAGTCTGGCCCCTGAACAGCCTCCTCCGAGAAGTCTTCCTTGGCTGAAAGGAGCCCAGCACCATTGGAAACCCGCATTGCAGGGGCTAGGGTTTGTGCATCCCGTTAGACCAACAATTATACTTTCCGAGACTGTGGAAAACAAGTAGCCGCTCTGCAATTCAGCCCAGGAAATGAGCGAAGGAACCTCAAAACTTTACATGAGTCGTCTGGAAATTCTATTTTTAAACAAGCAGCCTGTAATTCATAGGCAAACGAAGCACAAAATGCCACAAAAGCATGTTTGCAAAAAAAAAAAAAAGTAAAGAAAATCTAATCAAGGGAGAATGGACGTCTGTATGTCAACGTGTTAAAATAGATATTATCGAAAAGGGTGAGAAATTAGCCACATCAATGCCAAATATTGGATTTGCCTGAAGACATTTTTGTGACCAAGTGAACGAAGTCACAATAATAACACTAAAGACAGAAAATTTTGTGTGTCCTTTTTTTCAAAAGGACTTTGCCTCTTTATTTTAAAAAATAAAGTGCGCTCTTTATTATGTTCGCCCTGTGGCTGGCACTGTGCTAAGCATCTCATCCACCCTAACATATTAAATCTTTATAAAAATCCAGTGTCATATAATATTATCATGCATATTTTGCAGTTGAGGACATTGAGGTTCAGAGAGGTTAAGTAACTTGCCCAAGGTCGCACAGCCAGGAAATGCTGGAGCAGGGATTTGAAGTCAGGTTTGTTGAGTCCTGCACTACCCATCCAACACACGCACACACACACCACACATGCACACATGCACACGCACACTCTGTGCTCCCAGCTTAACCAGGTGTCTGCCTATCGCTCTCTAAATGCAGTTGGCTGTTTCACCCTGTGCTTTGGGACCCCTTATCCCTACCACCATGACCTGGTAAACACCTACCCACCCATATTCTAAGGCTCGGCTCATGTCATTAGACATAGAAATCTTTCTGGACGCGCAGGCAACCAAGACTACGCCTCTCCACCTTTTTCTTTTTCTCTCCAACATAGTAGACCCTCCCCCGCTCTGAGCTGTGCGAAGACCAGAATCATCTCCACCTGGGACAGC
>NW_011889166.1:567578-574047 GCF_000151845.1 Pteropus vampyrus | reverse complement strand
TTGGTCATTGTGATCAGCCCCCAAATGGCCATAAGGAGAAAATGGTCAAAGCAAAGCACCGACTAACAGTTTGGTTTGACAGACGCAGCCCCACAGGACTGCACGCTCTTTCCCACTGTTCTGCGCCCATGGTGGGATTTTTCAGGTTCTTAGGGCAAAGTCCCAGGTTGCTTATAACTCTACATTTACAGCCTGTGGCTCAGGGGAAAGTGGTTCCTCGTGTAACTTCCTCATGAAAACACAAAGCGATCACTGTGGGTTGAGTCGATGGTCGCATCCAGGTCTTTGAGCATTAAATACAAGCAGCTGTTTGAGGGGAAACGAGTTATAGGAAGGCAAATGTGCAGACTAGACTCTTTGATTATTAGTTCAGTGGAAACAGACGAGGGAGACCTACGTGTGTAGTGAGAACGAGAAAAACAGCTCTTACTTGTACATACTCTAGAATTCCCAGCGCGCTTCCAAATTCGGCATCTTACCTGAGCATCACAGTGATGCTGTGAGCGGGTGTCATCCCCGCTTTATAAAACACAGAGGAGCAGAGGAGTTAGGCTCAAGGTTTCCTAAAAGTCCAGACCCAGGAAGACTGACCCTCGGAGAGAGGAACGGAGCCGGTGCCCATCGGCGTGGCCGTGGCCGTGGCCGTGGCCGTGGCCAGTGGGCTCTGGGTTCGCACCTTCCTGTCCTGGTGCCCTGGGCACCTCTGGGGCGTCTGGGCTGAGAAGGTGGGGCCAGGCAACGGAAGGGGGCATTTTCAAGCTCAGCGTTTCACTGGGCGATATCTAAACAGCCAATCAGAGAAAGACAGGCAATCTGTGAAAAGATGTCCCTCACCTGCGAACCGGGGTGTAGACCGCAGGAGAGGAGGGCAGAGCCCTCCATGCCCTACCACGTGCAGGGACCCGTGTCCCCGACCGCAGACCACAGGCTCTATCTTGCGCTGGGCCTTCTCTTCATGGTTCGTCCCCGAAAGAAAAGGCAGCAGGAGTGGTCTGTTCGTTTGGGTTCTGTCTGAGGTTTTCTCTGACGATTGGGACCGGCAATGTGTGCTCGTGCCAAAAGCAACAGAATATTTCAAGATTATCGTGAGCCTGTACTTGTCCGGCTGCTTTTAGTTCGGAATTCCCAAATCGCACCATAAATTTTCAGAATTACAGAAAAGAATGGTAGAGATGGTTAGAATTTGTGTTTAATGTGAAAAAATACATATTGGTATTCACTCTTCCTTACGTAGAAATCGACGCCGACGGCCCACACAGAGGCCTTCGCTATGTTTAGTGAAGCGACTGCACGTCAAGCGCCGCCATGTTAATGACGATCACAAGCATCCTAGCTTTTCGCGGCCCCGTTTCATTGTGTAATTACGTTCCCACGTAAGCGACGTGCGAAGTTACAAAAAATTAAAACCAGGAATCATATCCTGGTGAGGCGTGGAGAAGTTTCTAGAAGCTGGTAGGCGGCAGCTCCCTTGTCTTCCCCGCCAGTCGTCACCCTCTTAACAGCTCATTTGCTCTGAACCAAGCAGCAGATAGAAAAAGTAGTTCTGCCCTTGATCGGCAGGTGGTGGTTCATCTGGGGGTGTCCGGAGGGAACAGGTCACAGCGGTGACTGGTTTCTGACCCGTCGCTGGGGCATTGCCTCCGGACCCATGTTGAGAAGGAGCAGCCCAGTCTTTTGGGGGTGTTTTCACCCTAGCAGCAAAATGCGTGCACGAGACACTCAGGAAGACAAGCGGATCTTCCAGGAGGGGCTGAGGGGCTGAGGGACATCGAGTGACGGGAAATGCGCCCAGCTGCCAGAAGCGAGGTTCGGTGGATCTGCCAGGGAACATGGAGGAGGCATGAGAATGACTGGGGTGTTCAGAGCAGCAGCGACTCTGCCTGACAGTGTCCAGCGCTGCCCAGGCTCCCCACTGTCTTCAGTGTCTCGTTGCCGCTGAGGCCAAATAAACGTCATTTCCCAGGGCTCTCTGGGAGGGTGGCCATGGCCTGAGACGCAGTCCCACAAGCAGCAGCTCCTGTGTCCTTCTCTCGTGGTCCAGAGCCTTCTGCGCCCACCCTAAGAGGAAGCAGACCCCTCGTCCACTGAGACCCGAAGGCCCGGTCTTCAGACGGGAACATACCTGGGCCCTGAGAGGCAAGGGGGCGTGGACGGGGAGGGGCGGGCAGCTTTCCCCTGCCACGACAGTGGCTCCACCGTCTTCTCAAGAAATGGTTCCCCAGTGACATGGCTGACACAACGTTCGCTGATTGCCCGAGCTTGAATTTTCAAAGCCTGATTTTTAAAATGCATGTGTGAATATATAAATTCGCTCATCCGCACATAAACATAGATCTCTACTATTAGGGAAGGGGAGCCAAACGTTATCATTAAAGGCGTTCTTTGGTGGCAGGGAAGGAAGTTAGGACCGTATTTGCCTTGGGGACAGCGTGCTGCAATCTGCATGGATGCTCTGTAGATAAGGCTGGCCCTCCCTCTCGGGGCCTGGCAGAGGGTGCGTACGCCCCAGCGCTGCACGAAGAGCCAGCTCAGAGGGAGCCAGGGCCCAGCGTTTGAGAAGGCAACGGCCGTGTGTCTCTCCTGTCCCCTCCCCCAGGAGCTTGCCAGCCATCTGCCCTGTACCGAAACTGCCATGTCCCGTATGTGTCCACATGTCACACTGACTCAGAAACCAAACTCCCACGACTGCTCGTTTCAGCACAGACGGTGGGAACGGGGGTCCCGCCCGGGTTCGTTCTAACCTGGCTTGTCTTTCCCTCTCGCGCAGGGGCGGATCTGCAGAAAAGCCGGAAAATCAAAAAAGTCCTTCAGTCGCAAGGAAGCGGAAGCCACCTTTAAGAGTCTGGTGAAGACGCATGAAAAGTACGGCTGGGTCACCCCGCCCGTCTCCGACGGCTGATGTCCGCTCCGCCAGGCGGATCAGACGCTTCAGCCACCTCTCCACACGCACAGACACCCGCCATCTCCTCCCGACACCGAGCATCGCCACCCTTTTCTACTCCAGCTGGAACAGAATCCTGAATCCAAGGAGACGTTTAAGTTATTTATGAACGGATGCGTTTACAGAGAGAAGGAGGGAACGGACACAGTTCGGGATTACGTTTCGGTTCTAAACGAATGATCATCTCTAAGTCACTTTAGAACAAATGTTGAGATGGTGACATTCCCCAGCCCCAGTCACACTGCCCTTAGCTTCTTTCCGTGACAGCAGCTCCAAAGAGCAGGCAGGAGACCCGAGGCCCGCTGCTCACGCGACCCGTCCGTTCACGTCCGCTGTGCCCTGTGCCTCTCTGTTCCCCTCCCTGGCAGGGCAATGTCACTTGAAGACGTGTCTTTCTGTGGCCCCGTGTGACAACATGTAGACCTCATTCGTGCTATGACCTTTGGCTCATGAAAACAAAAATTTAATATCGCCAGGTTCTAGTGATTTAAAACAACCGCCCTCTCGGTTCTAATGTGCTGTGTACGCTGATGGGGTGGTGAGCGTCTGTCCACAGAGAAACCAGCGCCCTCATGCGACAGGCGGGGCGCCATGGCCACGATGGGACGCAGAGTGCTGCGGGCGCCGGGCGCGCGCTCCCCGCGGACAGCCTCGGGTGCCCTGAGATGCTCCTCCAACCCGTGTTTCTGTTCCCGTGTTCTCTCCGCTGAGCACCCACCACCGAAAGCAAAAGACGATTCCCACTCACCGAAGTCATCTGACTCATTGTATCACGTGTGCTAGTGACAGGCGATGCCAGAACCGCCAGAGGGTACCAGGTGATCCTGCGATGATTTGCATGACCGGGTTTAACTCTTCACCCCGTAGTCACTTGTGTGTCCCCCGAGGCTGGGATGCCCAGGCCCCCTCGCTGTGACGTAAACTTCCTGCTACTTAATCACCCCACAGTTTCATTTCTCTCTTCTGTTAAGTTACTTAGAACTTTCTAAGAAACTCCATGAAAGGAGGAAACACTGTTTATAATATGCAGGAAGAGGGAAAATGTTCATCCAAGTGGGAAATCTTATTGGACACATTTTAATAAATCATGCATACCGACACACCGCCTCAAGAATCCAATCATTGCGGGCTATGCGTCCGTCTAAAATATTTAATCTAGTTTCACAACTTTAGTATTTCGAGTAATGCAGATAGCGCGACAGCATCCTGCATCGGGGTTCAGGGAATGAATCTCAGGAACCCACAGTCTTTACAAAAATCCGGTGAGTCGAAATGGTCCCCAGAAGCACCCAGCAGATAACTAGAAACTGGAGCATGAAGAGATGATTTGGCCAAACTTAAATGTTGCCAATTATATTTTCCCACCATGAAGGATGAGAGGTCTTTGCTGATTACATAAAGTTCTTCACGCAGTCTTGGCTACTTGGGGCCCTGCTCACCGCCCAAGGTGGTCGGGGATCTGATCTCTTCTCTGAGGACAGGGGGTCCAGTCTTCCCCGTGCGACTAGTCATTTGCCAAATCCACCCTTTATTGCCGCTTTTATCATTTCGCCATATTCTTATGCATCCCAAATACACATGCAGCTTTGTCCGGCCAAAATGGCAGCGTACCGAGGATGCGTGACCTCTTGTTCAAGCTCCCTCTGAGGACCAGTAGTCATGAAATCTGATGACAATGAACTTAAAGCGTCCACTCATCCGATCCTTCGTCCTGGAGCGTTGACACTGAGCGGGCAGGGCAGTCTTCGGGCCCTCGGCCATTCGCCGTAATGGAGTCACACTGGCCACTGAAGCTCCAGGACAGGAGCAGCTTGCTAGGGGAGGCGCCTGAGTTTGCTTCTTTCCAGACAGCTCCCTCTCTAATGTAACATTAAAGGTCGCGTCCTTCAAGGACCCGTATGTGTGTATTTGGAGATCTTTCTATTTGTCCAGAGCTCGGTCACCCAGCTGTCTGCCAGCTGCGTGAAGAGCTCATGCACCGTTGTGTCAGGGGACGCCATCCTCAAGGAGCAGCCACGAGGGGCCTTACCACCCAGGGGCGGGCCGACCGACAGCCGACAGCAACGGGGGACATTTGGCTCAATTTCCACATCTCCGTACGCCTTGAATTGCATCTCTTTTAAATGGCACTTCCGTTACGTTTGTTAGAAACTGGAAGTTGTAAGAGAGATATTCTTTTTTTTTAAGCCTACAGCACCTGGTCTTCCCAGGTGGTCTCCCATCCAAGTACTAACCAGGCCTGACCCTGCTTAGCTTCCGAGATCAGATGGGATCGGGCTTGTTCAGGGTGTCGTGGCCATAGATGGGAAATATTCTTTAGTGAAAAAGATACCATTTCTCACTTAAATTGGTAAGACTGCTTCACTTTAAAGCAGTGGGGAATAATCAAAAACTGCACTATTGCCTTGACCCTTAGTCACAAGCAAGAACTCGCTTCCTGGCGGTTGGAAGCTTGTAGGCAGACATGGCGGTGTCGGCCAGATATCAGCCCTTCCGATGTCCTCGCAGTGGGTCGTGCCTGCCTTCAGCTCATCCCAGCCCTCCGAGGTGGGCACCTGCCTGCGGGGCCCGGGGTGGGAGGAGCCAGACCCAGAGCCAATGAGCCAGCTGGCTGGGGTCACGTTCCCACACAGGCCGAGAAGCCCATCCCTCCAGAAAGGCAGCAGGGGAGAAATTAGACCCAATGCGGACGTGTACACCCCGCCAGCTCGCACCCCAGTTACTGGCAGGAACACCAACCCACCCAGAGGCCAGAGCCAATGGAAGGAAGAAATACAGACATGCGCACTTCCAGGCTGCCCCAAATCCTTTCTACCTGGCAGTTTTCCTGGACCAATAGCCTCTATTCCTGGGTGCCTCCCTCTGCAGGCCACTGTGTATGAGAGCTGCATGTATGCGGTTCACTGTCTTTCTGGAAGAGCAAGATGACTTATGCCTTAGGAAGTTCCATGTGAGCAGCAAGGTTACCATGCATTTCCACACGTACACACATGCACACGCATACACACGCACATGCACATGCATACACACGCACATGCATGCACATGCAAGCACACACACGTACATATTCCTTAGAAGGCTCACAATCTCTAAAACCCATTACTCAGAAAAAGCAAGAATTAGGCCTAAATTTGTTGGCTCCCAAGTTCACTCTACCTATCAAAATTAGACCTTATTTTTTAAAAAGGAAATCCGTGGAAAGGAAAAAGACCCAGCTAGACAGCCACGTGCCCGTTCTCCTATCCGAGCCTCGGCATCCCTGGCTGTGCCCCTGCCTCCAGGTTGGAGTGAGAATTCACCCACACATGAGGGAAAGTACTTGGGAAACCAGACTTTGTCGTGTGAACTTTAGGGATTATTTTTACTGTATCGAGGAATTTGTATTACGACAGGCTTTCACCATAACACGCTTAGATCAAGACCAGACTGAACAATCACGCTGGTTCTGATACGAGACCCTTCTCATCACGTGCTGGCTTTCCGTCTCCAGCCCCTACTTTAAGTCAACCATCCAAGCCTGTTAGCCAT
>NW_011889166.1:563370-565038 GCF_000151845.1 Pteropus vampyrus | reverse complement strand
CAAAAACGTTACATTAAAGTCGATCCTAAAACCACATTTAAACCTCTGACTCCAAGGAATATTTGTAGCTACAACTTTTCGGAGGTTTACCCCTTTTCAGTAATGCAGATCACTTTGCATTTGAGAGTACACCTTACCTGTACCAAATTCTGTGTATCTACACACACACACACACCTGATTTCTATAACCTCATTCTCATTGCTTAGAGGGCTTGCTTCTCACTTGACTCTAGTTCCTACATTTTATGGGGCTGCTTTTCTGTAAAACATAATGAATTTCTGAAACAACTCGCAGCTCTGTGCCACGCTGCCCTCTGCATCCTCTGCCCTTCTGTGATCCGGGTCTTCCCGGGCCCCACCCTCCCACCCGCTCCAAGCGGTGGGCTAGATGCAGCTTTCGGTAAATAACAGCATGGAGCTCCCTAAAATTTACTCTGGAAAGTTAGTGTCAGAAACGAAAGCGAAGGCTCTGACTTCTAATTTCCAGGCCAATTATTTACATAATACGTGAGCTGGAGAGGGTCCTGTCATTTAATTTGGTTTGGTCTGTCCGAGGCTGTGTCTTCAGTTCAGACCCTGTTCCTGTCACATAGGTTTTAAAATTAGCCTGTTCCAATGAGTTCTAATAGTGAAAGGGTTCTTCACGCAGGGGAAGTATAACCTAGAGACCCCGTTTTTCAGAAGGGTGTTGTAAGGCACAGGGAGTTAAACGCACGGTCCAAGGTCTTCACGTAATCTGTTGTAATGCTGGGACCAGAAACGTGGCCTTGTTTCTTCTAGCCATGTTGCCTTAGAGCATACCAGGCATCTGCACACACGTGCATGTGATGCATCTAAGAACCGGGTACTACCTGAAACGCGAAGAGAAAGAATTACAGGCAAAGTAGCGGGGTGAACGGTGAAGCCCAAAAACATATGCCCACGTCCTGACTCCTGGAAATGGCAAACATGACCGTATTTGGAAAGAAGAGTCTTTGCAGATGTGATTAAGCTGAGGATCTCAAGATGAGATCTTCCTGGACTGAGGCTTGGCCCTAAGTCCAATGACAGATGTCCTCATAAGAGAAACATGGAGGGGAACAGACACGAGATGTGAAGACAGAGGCAGAGATTGAGGTGACAGGTCTGCAGCCGGTCGGGGCATCACCACAGATATGGAAGTCACATGCACACTCGCCTCTCAGCCCGTCCTGGCAGGGACGTCCTGCCCCACAGTGCCTGTCCAGAGAGCACTGTCTCTGCCTCTCCCCCAACAGCCTCCATGGTGGGAGCCAGGCCACCCCCTCGGCAGCCCAGCGCTGGGGCGCAGGTGAGTGCGGGCCTGGGGGTGCTCTGCCCCTCGGCCGGCCAGTCACCAGGCCCTGCCACAGGAGGGCCACCAGACCGCTGCTTCTCCGGGGGTGCTTCGGGGTGAAAGGGGGTGGTGTGGCCAACAGGCTCCGCCTGGGCTGAGGGTCACAGAGCGCCTCTGCAGGTCGGCTCATTTCAGCAGGAGGCCCACATCCACTCCCTCGGGGAGAAGCACCACTGCCCACCGCGCCTCTTCCCTGTTCCCTGTCAACTCTGCTCTAGGTCATGAGCACCCGAGGGCGGTGTGTCACCCCAGTCTGGCTGCTTGGTCCTGCAGGCGCCTCCCCTCGGTCCTCACCCATCACCCACCGCCGGCTC
>NW_011889166.1:547423-562805 GCF_000151845.1 Pteropus vampyrus | reverse complement strand
GATGGGGAGGGGCAGACGTGCCTCTCCGGTGGGACCTGGTCCCGGTGCTTTCCACGTGGGGGACAGTCCTGGAGACGACACCGTTCGGAGTCCTGGGGTCGGCTGCCGAGGCCCGTCCACAGGCGGACGCGTGCTCCTGTCCCCAGACTAAAACGGGACACGCCCGTCCTGAGCTCACCCTGTGCTTCGCCTTCTCTCTCGTACGGAGAACTCTGTTTTCTCTTTCAAACGCTCCCTTTCCTTCGCCACGATTTTGAACATTGGGCGGAGGAGGAGACGCGTCGATAAAGGACGTCTGTCCTGCTCGGGCACGTGGCGGGGACCTGTGGTCCCCGGGGCCCGGCGGGGTGCTGGGACAAGGAGGCCAGGCCGAGCGAGGCGGCGTGGGCCTGGAACCCGCGGAATTTGCACGGACGACGCCGACGGCCCGCTCGCGCTCCCACGTTCTGTTTGTAAGCTTCTCTGTTTTTATTTTTATTTTTTTCCATTTCAGGAGAAGGAAACAGACATATTCCCTGTAATTTTTTCAGTCTAGAAACATGGCGAGGCAGCGGTAAGAACGCAGAAAGGGGGAGGCGCCCACGGTCGGGGCCTGCGGGAGGCGGGCGGGGACTCACACGCGCGAGGTGCTACTGCCATTTCAGGCACGCGGGGGACGTGCGAGACCCCCCATTTTCCTCCAGCCTGGTATGGGGGGGAGGGCGGGAGGACACAAGGGAATCAAGGAAGGTTCCAGATAATTCCGGCAGGATCGTTTCTCCGAGTCCCCTCGCGGCCCCTGCAGGAGTGTAGCATCCATGTGTGCACTTTGCATAGGCGTGGGGTCCCCTGGGGAGGCCCCCTGAAGTCCCTAGCAGAAGCTCAGGTGGGCCTGGGGACCACCGGTCACAGTGCCCAGTTGCCTGGGTTGCCATTCTTCAGGTGACCCAGGAGTGGCATTCTCAGCGATGAGGATGAATCCGAAAAGATGGCTTACACTCTGGGGCTGGGCCCACGGCGGGGGTCGGCGGGGGATTGCGGGGCAGCGGGACACACCTGGACCACGTGCAGGCACGACCCACACAGGGCCGTGAAACAGGGGAGTGGCCCAGTGTGGCTGGCAGACCCACGGCCCCCGAAGGCATCCTAGTGGAAGTTCCACCCCCCGAAACCTTGGCAGCGTGGCTAAGGTTCGTCCAGGAGTTTGTTCTAACGAGGTGCCAAAGGCCGAGTCATCGGTGGACAACGTGTGAGGGCGACGTACCCTCCTCTGCTCCTTTTGTCCTGTGTCCTGAGGTGGCACAGACACAGGCAGTGCGCATGCGCTTCCCCGGCCTCTCACGACGTCCTGTGGGCAGGATCAGAGACGACGGAGTGGACAGCAGCATCGTCCAGAGGACTGAAACCACCGGACAACCATCCCCGAGAGCGCTGATTAATGGTGCGATGTCAGCCCAGCCTCCCCCAGTGTCCCAGAATACGCCCTGTTCCGCTCAAGGGCTGTCTCGTCTCGCCGCTGGAACGTGACCCGGACACCTGGGGGACGGATGGAGCTCACGCCCTGAGAACAACCTCCGAAAACCCTCTCCCTGCCCCAGCAGGCCCTGGCGGGCCCGTGGCGTCACAGGTTGCGGCATCGTGGGTGGCGGGGTGGTGGGTGGCGTGCTCGTGAGCTTTGCGGACAGCAGGCATGTGGCAGGGAGGCCACGGTACACGCTGCAGAATGAAGGCCTGGGACAAGTCACGGGGCCAGTCCGGGACAAGCTGAAATGTGACCTACGCACACAAAGGATCCCGGACTCTCACTACACGACGGAGGCTCAGAGGCCTTCTCTATAATTTACAGAAGACCCAGAATTCAAGAGTGACACACTCGCTGCCACCAACACACTGTCCAGACAGGCTCCCGTGGATCCAGGAGGTAGAGTTGCCGCGGCTGTGTTGCTGGGACCATGAAAAGCGGGTTGATTTTAATTCCAGACTCCGTTTCTCTCCTGCATATGAGCTGGGACGGGTGAAACCCTCAGCCCACACCTTCTCCGACACACGCCAAAAGCCTGGGCATTTTCCACATATTAATGCTTACATGCATACTTGAGCTTGCAGGAAAGTAAGGAAAATTCTCTGAAGAAACAAGTAAGGTCAGACCCCAGACCCAGAGAAGTTAGGAGGCCCTGACCCAGGACACTGTGATTCCTGTCTCCAAGACGTCGTCCATTTGTGTAGCTCTGTGGGGACAGGACACACGCCCTGGATGAGACACAGCGGGTACACCCGTACACCCACCTCCAGTTAGCGGGGACCCAGGGAGAGTTTCTTTAGGGTCCACACGGAGGAGCAGGACTGTTGGGCCCTAGGTATCCAAACACTTAATTTTTATTAAATTCTGATGGATTGCACTAGAAAATTTCACCAGGCTATGCTCCCCCGGAAATGCAAGTGCAGCCTTCAAATATTTGCAAATCTAATGGGTGTAAAGTGACTGCGTTTTTTTCAATTTGCAATTCTTTAATTAGTAGTGGGTTTAAACAGCTCCTATTGTGTGAGTCTTTGAAGTTTTCTTCTTCTGTAAATTGCCTCTTCGTACTCTTTGCTCATTTTTCTGCTCAGGTTCTTGACTTCTTCGTGTTAATTTTAGCGTTTCCTTGTATAACTTATTTTTCCGTTATTCATTTCAGGCCATAGATGTTTTGCCGCATCGGTACCGCACATAAATCTTTACCACGATATCGCTAAATTCATCGGTAGTTTATTTTGTCTTACAATACCTGGGGATTTTATTGAGCGAGTCCTCTGCCTCCACGTTACATGGGTACCGTTGACACCCTCCTCTGTTACGCTTCCTGTGCAGAATACTCTCGTGTGTGCAGGCTCTCCGGCCCTGTCTTCCACGTCGTTGGGCCTTTTTCCCCTTCAAAAACAGCGTATCGTGTTTATCGCAACATCTTTGCAGAATGTCCTGATATCTAGCAGGACAAGTCCCCTCTTATTCTTCTTCTTCAAAGTCTTTAGAGATTCCAAATAAATTTCATAGCAAGTTTATCAAGTCCCTAAAAAAAAAAAAAAGTCAACTACGAATGTGGTCGGTCTTACATTAGATATATGGCTTAATTTAGGGGGAAAAAATGTCTCCTTTATGATATTGTCATCTCATCCTGGAGCATGGATTGTTTCTTACTTATTCACATCAACTTCTGGGACCATCACTAGAGTTTTAAGAAGTTTCACATAGTCTTAGATGATTCCCACACACTATAGAGTTTTTGTTATTATTGAGAGTAACATCTTAATATTTTATTATATTTCCTAGCTGATTATTTCTGGAGTCAAGAAACACAGTTGATTTTTAACTTAAACAGGTATCTCTCAACATTTCCAAGCCTTCTGATTGTAATCATGTGTTTACGCTACTGGTTTTTCTTGCAAGGTGGTCATATAATTTGCAAACGTTCACCTTGTATTAAAGTGATTCGCGTATTGACCTTTTGGAGAAGGCAGATTCATGTATGACCCATTTTTATCACGATGGCACCAAGCAAAGGGCAAAGATGTTCAATTAACATTTACTGAATGCATAAATGAATGACAAGTCATCAAAAAACGAGGTGAACGAACCGAGGCCATTCAGAAGTGAACAATTCAGTCAGATTGGGTTGATGTCCAGTTGACTGTCACGGGTGTCTGACTGAATCTAATTCGGGGCCCGTGTCTCTGGGGACTCATTATCTAAGAGAAATCATAGTCTACCCAACAGAGGTAAAGACAGAATCAGTGAGTGAATAAAACACAAACGACAGGCAAACAAGTCATGCAACGGCACAAGTCAGCGCCACCTTGAACTTCTCTGCCTTCGCCAGGTGGGGCCAGCAGTGCTCGGGGCGCTCCAGCCCAGAGGGACTCTGGGACAGGCCAGGACGGGGCCAGGCTGGCGGCCCGCTTTGTCTTCTTCTGGGTCCACAAGCCCAGAACAGCCAATCGTTCCATTCTTCCTGGAGCGGCTTTTTGGGCTGGTGATCAGGAGGAAAGGACTGGTCCCCTGGGATCCGAAGCGGACCGGCCTTGGGGGGTGCTGTAAGGGCACACGCTCAGCCACGCGAGGGCTGGCCGCCGGCACTGCCGTCTCTGCTCACCACGTGGGCTCCTCACCCAAGGCTGTGGGCCCAGAATTTCAGCCTCCACGAAGACCTCCACCGTGCCCGCTAACATCTCTGATGTCCTCTGACCTCCCAGAGCTGTCGGCCCAGTGCCTTGTGTCCCTCTCCACCAGGCAGGGACCGAGAGCTAAAGTCGGCTGTGGCGAGGCCCACTGTCCTCGCCCCGCCTGCAATCAGCCGGGTCCGCCGTT
Source organism: Pteropus vampyrus (assembly GCF_000151845.1). Classification (NCBI taxonomy): domain Eukaryota; kingdom Metazoa; phylum Chordata; class Mammalia; order Chiroptera; family Pteropodidae; genus Pteropus; species Pteropus vampyrus. The sequence continues at coordinate 558,481 of NW_011889166.1, read as the reverse complement.
GCTCATACTGAAATGCTCTAGGACCCACCAAATGAGGGATTCTCCTTTCTCTGGGCTGTTCTGAACTTGAAGCGGCTGTGACCACAATGAGTGGGCAAAGACCAGCCCAGCGGTCTTCCTTATCCTGGGCCCTCTGCCTACAGGATCCCGTGTCCAGCACAGCTGGTTATGGCTGGCTGTGCTCCTGCCTTCTGCCCGGGGGTTTAGATTCTCATTCCTCAAGTTGTCCAGGCCCTTGAAAAAGCTCCATCTTTCGGTCTGGGACAAAATGACAAATGGCCCCCGAAGCCGTGGCAGAGCCTCTGGTGGCATCGACAGGTGGCAATCCTACAGCTTGAACACTGTGGTCTCTTTCGCTGCCCTCCCGCCCTCTTATTTAGGGCTGGCTTAATAACCCACTGGGTCACCATGAAGCAGTTTTTTTCCAGTTCTTTAATAGAAAAAAAATACAATGCTAGCAGGTCTAATTTTTAGGCGAGCAGATTCTCGTTAGAAATTTGCAAATGCAGGTTCTCTTCTCTGCGTGGTACATAACATTTATCTTCTTTCATGAAGGGAATGCACTGGACCTTGCAGAGCTTGACTTATGAACAATGGAAAGTAGCTCCACGTGTACTGAAGGCGGCCTTCTAAAACTCCCCCCTCCACACGGAAGAGAACGCGGGGCCCCTTCCCACCCCAGACACAGCGTCAGCCACCAGGAGGGAACGAGACAGTGTGCAGCTTTCATGACATCTGCTCAGCTCCTTCCCACAGCTCAGCTCCCCAACACCCACCCCCTCCCCATCCTAAACACTGGCCCTCAAACCCTCTGGTCTGTTCCTGTGCAATAGGCAGGCAGCTCCTGGGAGCATATGAAGGTTAATTTTAAGTGTCAACTTGCCTGGGCCATGGGGCGCCCAGATATTGGGTCAAACGTCATTTTGGGTGTGCCTGTGAGGGTGAGTGAAGTTTACTTTTAAGTCAGTGATTGCTCTCCGTAGCGTGCGTGGGCCGCATCCAATGAGCCGAAGGCCTGACTAGAACAAAGGGCTGACCCTCACCGCAGTAAGAGAGAATTTCTCCTGTCCAAGCGCCTTAGATCTGGGGGGTTCTCACTGACCGCTGAAAGCGCCAGGCGTGGAATCAGGACATGTGCATTCTTTCCAGCTCTACTGCCCCCTACTTCCTGATGGTCAAGTCACCTTCCTGGGTATCACTGTCACTAACAGGACAAATCGCTAATGAGAAGGGGTAAGATGAATATCTCACATCTCTTTATTTTTAACATTTTTTCTAAGTGTCATGAAGCATGGCTCCTGGTCTGTCATGTCCATTGCTTATATCAAATGCCTAGCATGTCTGGCACACAGCAGGTGCTCAGTGAAAAGCTGTACGATGGATGGATGGGTGGTGGGTGGACAGAAGGATGGATGGATGGATGGATGGATGGATGGATGGATGGATGGATGGATGGATGAAAGAATGGATGGATGGATGGAAGAATGGATGGATAGATGGATGGGTGGATGGATGGATGGATAGATGATTTGATGGATGGTGTGATAAATAATTTATGTGGCAACTTGACTGCATTACAGAATGCCCAGATACCTGGTTAAGCATTATTTCTGGGCGCGTCTGTGGCAGTGTCTCCAGAAGAGATTAGCATTTGAAGTAGTGGAATCTATGGTAAAGCACATTGCCTTCCCAGTGTGGACAGGAGTCACGCACGCTGCTGTGCACCTGTGCAAGTCCTGAGTCTACAGCACAGAGTGACGATGGGGAAGCAGGGAACAGGGATGGGACATGGCCCGTAGTGTAGACATAATCCTAACAAAGCGACACGGAATCCAGAGTTAACCGGTGTAGACCTTCTGAGTCAGTCTGGCTGGGAACTGGGATTCTCAGCAGCTGAGTTTTCCTGGGGCTGCCCTGGCCAGCTATCCCTCACGGAGTCCAGAAGGACCCCAGTCCTGGACTCCTCCACTAACAGGCGTATTGGTCAGACCAGCCTTAGACTCATCTTGGACTATCATCCCACGAGCTCATTTTCGATGACCCTTTATTTCCCAGCATCGTTGCAGGTTGAGCTGGTTCACAGAGAAGATATTCCAGGCCAAAAAAAAAAAAAAAAACTTAAAAAATGTTTGGACAGAACTTGAAGACTTTTAGCCATCTCTGAGGAAGGCATTCAAACATGGATGCTCATAACCATACTCCCGACTCAAAAATTCAAACCCTGTTTAAACATGGCGGTGATTAAGTTTGAGCCCTGAGAATGACAATTGTCCTGACACCACCCAAAGCCCACCCTCTGGTGCTGTGGTCTGCAGGGAAGGGCCCCTGGCACGTAGCGGGCTGGGACCTTTTGAGTCCCTGGGCTGCTTTCTCCTTTCTTATTGCAGCCTTGGTTCTGAATGTGCCTCCTCTGCCCCATTTTGATTCCCTGCATCCAGCCTGTGGCAGCCTGGAGAAGCAGCTTGCAATATTTATTGGAAATTTACCCAAAGCCAAAGTCACAAGCGGGCTCTGAGAAAGAATTGGAGGGAGTTTTCTGTGTTAAAAATACACACATGTAAGCAAGCATTCTCGGGCAGCAGCAATATCACCATCAACATCAATATCCTCAGCATCACCAGCAGCATCACCATCAGCAGCACCATCTACATCAGCATCATCACCAGCAGCAGCAGCAGCAGCACCATCTACATCAGCAACATCACCATCACCATCAGCATCACCATCAGCAGCATCAGCAGCACCATCTATATCAGCATCATCACCAGCAGCATCAGCAGCAGCATCTACATCAGCATCAGCATCACCAGCAGCAGCATCAGCATCACCAGCAGCATCAGCAGCAGCATCACCAGCAGCAGCAGCAGCAGCATCTACATCAGCATCATCAGCACCATCTACATCAGCATCATCACCAGCAGCATCAGCAGCAGCATCACCAGCAGCAGCAGCAGCAGCACCATCTACATCAGCATCATCACCAGCAGCATCAGCAGCAGCATCACCAGCAGCAGCAGCAGCAGCATCACCAGCAGCAGCAGCAGCAGCATCACAAGCAGCAGCAGCAGCAGCACCATCTACATCAGCATCATCACCAGCAGCATCAGCAGCAGCATCACCAGCAGCAGCAGCAGCAGCATTCTCACCTAGCTCAGGGTGAGGCATTCCTGGTGGTGCCTCTGCGCACCTGCACGGGAGTGCAGAATGAGATTGATCTTCCCATAACAGACCCAGTGTGTTGTGTGGCTTCCCATGACCTTGGATGTGCCGTTCGTCCACCTCTGAGGGCCCACTCTGTTGCCCAGCCATGGGATCTTCCCACGCCAGTCCTGTCTCATCCTCGGCACGTTCCAGCCCCCACGTCTGTGTCTGTCCCATGCTTTCTCTTCCCTGAAATCCCTTTGCCTCCTGCCTCACTGGTCCAGCACCGGTCCATCTGTTCCAAGAAGCCTTGCCCTCCCTTCGCCCTCACTCAGCTAAGTCCCTCCGTCTACACCTGCCCTTTGGGAAACCACTCGCTACCACGGCCTGCAGCTGGTGACTCCCCTTGTCCGCACTGGACAGCCCCCTGCCTCACCTAGCTCTTCTCCCCAGAGTCAGGGAGCAGGGGCGGGGATGACCTCATCGGAGCTGCCAGCCTTGGCCGGGACCCCTTTCTCCACGGGCCTCTACTTCTCACATCCATGTCCCTTTTCCCAGGATTATTTTCAGTGAGTTACATTCAATTAGTTACTGAGTTACCTGCTGTTATTATAAATTGTAAGCAGTTTATACGATGCTCAGTTACCGTTGACGATTTTATGTGTATTTCCTTTCCATAGCTGCAACTAATTGTTCTGTCATCTAGTTGTTCAGAGTGAGCCCCTGAGACCAGGCTCTGCAATTTAACTTTAAGGACGTGGAAGGTGATTGGCGTCTAATTTCGCATGTTCCCCGCCGAGGCCTGCTGCACCCTCTTGGGGCTCTCAGGCGATACCTGGGGACTGGTGGACGGGGTTGTGCAACTGGCTTCCGGAAACGAAGGTTCGCCCCCAAACGCCCCACAGATCAGGCTCCCGGCCCCCAGTGGCCCCTGAGCTGAGCCGGAGCAGATGGGCGCTTCACCGAGTGAGCCGAGAGGCGAAGACGTGCTTGCCTGAGTGAGCGGAAGCCGCCGGGGACTCCCGTCTGGGCCAGGCTCACCCCGACCTGCTTGGGAGGCCGACGGAACCTGGGGCAGAAGGGCCCAAGGGGAGAGGGTCCTCATTTTCTGTGCCCTGTGAGGGGCTGAGAGGTCGGAGGGGCCGGTGGGCAGACAGAAGCCTGAGAAGTGGGGCTGAGCTGTGGAGACCTCTCTGACACGCCCAAGGTGGTCGTTGTTTTGTTTTTCAATGTTGCCCGAGATATGAATCTCACACCATACAACCTACCCGCTTACAGTGTATAATTCAATGGGGTTTGGTATATTCATTGCAGCCTGTTTGGGGACATTTGTTGTCACCTGCAGAGGAAGTCCTGTGCTCCGCACGCCGCACCCCGCCGTCCCCTACTCCCAGACCCGGGCGACCACTGTCTCCACCTCGAGAGTCCCCCGTCCTGGACACTTCGTGTAAACGGGGCTGTTCGATACTGGATTATTTTCAGTGAGTTACACTCAATTAGTTACTGAGTTACCTGCTGTTATTATAAATTGTAGGCAGTTTATAAGATGCTCTGCGTCTGGCCCCCTTCACTCAGCGTCATGTCTTCAAGGTCCATCCACGATGCATCAGGATCCCCTCCTCACCATGGCCGAAGAGTATTCCATCGTGCGGACAGGCCACCCTTTATCGTCCATTTGTCCACTGATGGCGGCTTCCACTCTTTGTCTGTTGAACGGCGCTGCTATGAACTTTGTCGTGCTGGCTGCTACGCATTGTTTGTTGTCTTCTAGAGGAAGGTGAAGTGCGAAACAGCCTCTCCCACCCCTCTGCCCACATAACACTGCCCGACACCGCACCCCCTACCCCACTGCTCTACCCTGGTCACATGCTCATAACCCGCCACCAGGCACGGGGCTGACCCAGGGCACAGGGGCAGAGGGAACCCTCAGCTGCGTGTCACTGCATGGCCCCCATGCTGGGGGAAGGGGCACAGCTTAGGGACCGATGTCTGCTGGGGAGGGCAGTGTGGTCTGTCTTCCCCCAGTGCCACCCCCACCCCCAGGCACTCCCGGGCTCCACCCTAGGCCCCTGGGTCAGAAGAGGGACCAAGCTCTCCCCAGGTGTCTCGGGGTTGGCCAGGTGAGACGGAAGGGGCAAGGGCCTGGCCTGGCCCTGGAAGAAAGGCTCAGGACTTCGGGCCCCTTGCAGTGTCGGGGCCTCTGTAAGCGAAGTCAAGCTGTGGGCCCCGAGGCGGGAGGAGAGAGGCTGGGGAGCCACCCGGCCAGGAAGTCTGATGCGTTCCTGGCACTGGGCTTCCAGCCGGATGGGACTGCAGCCCCCCCGTGGGTGCAGGAGGCTCTGCAGGTCCTGCGGGGAGCCTGGTTACCCCACTAGAATGGGGTTCCCCGCCATACGGATTCAGACCTGAAGGGGGAGGCTGCTCAGAGCACAGCCTGCTCCCCGCTGTCCCCCCATCGAGAGGCCAGCTGTCCCCCAAGTGACCCTGTGCCACCTGATCAAATTCCCTTCCCCCCACCTCCCACCCCACCGGCCTCCCTGTGCCGTGTCCCTCAGCCCAGGGGAGCTGGAGGGCCCGGGGCTCGGGAAGATGGACCCCTGGCCTGCAGGTTGTTCATGGTTCTTCCAGGATAACTTTTTCTTTTACCCTAAACCATAGACGCCCGGGAGGAGCGGGGAGCTGCCAGGCATGCCGAGGCCGCTGGCGCCCGGGCAGGACCAGCCCTGGAACTCCGTGACTCCCTGCTCCCTGGCCGGTGAAGAAGCGGACAGGATCCCTGCTGCCGAGGCTGCGGAGGGGAGACAGCCGACAGACCCGAAGAGTGCGCAGAGCGGGGCGCTCGGAAGGCCCAGGGTGAACGTCAGCAGTGGCCTTTGCCTCCCTGGCACCGGACCCCGCACGGGCCCTGCACTCAGACGTTGGTTGAATAAATAAGTTTACTGATGTTTCCCCCTTGCTGGAAGACATCAGTTATTTGGGGAACCCGATCGTTTCTCCAGATAGAAAATTTACAAACGCGTCTAACTGTGGAGTTGGAGGAACCCTGGGCCTCACCCGGCTCCACGCTGGCCACGCAGGGGAGCCTCTGAAATGCCGATGCCCAGGCCTTGCCCAGCATGTTCTCGGGGTGGGGGGCTATGTTTTAAAGGTCCCCGGTGGCTCTGAGGTGTGGTGCCAACACTGGCTCTTGTACAGATGGAGAAAGCGGGATCAACCAGGACGAGGACCTGTCAACGAGCAGCCAGATGGGGTCTCCGGCCCTAACTCCTGTCCGGCGCGCCTCCTGGCACCCCCTGCACGGATGCCCCCACTCTGCCCTCCCGGTCACTCTCCATGGCCTCTGCTCACGGGATGTGCCTGCGCCCGGGGTGGCAGGCACCCAGGCAGCTGATGCCACAGTGCCCACGGCCCTCGAGCCTCTGCACAGAGCCACCACGCACAACAGGGCAACGGACAATCCGAAACCCCGTGGACATCACGGGCACAGAGTGTCGGGCGGACACAGCCCTGGGCAGTCTGGGCAAGCACAGAAGCAGCTCGTCCCACGTCTCTCGTGCAGCCTGGGGACAGGGACTCGGAGGCGCTTGACCATCGCTCTCGCAGGACAGCAAGGCAAGGGCGCCAGACAGAAGAGGAGGCCGCCGGCCTTGGCCTCCCTTTCACTCACCTGCAGAATTTCCGTTGTTAACCAACGATGAAATGAAAGTGCCCTGGGATGCAGAGCTGGACCCCGACCAGTGCTCGGCGTCAGCTGGGACCAAAATGAAGACGGAGCGGCGTTGGGAGTCCCTCCCGTGTCCTGTGCTCTGTGCCTCGATCGAGCTAATGAACAAAGAAGCGGGTGGCAGGGGTGAAGTGGTGGGGGAGGGACCTGGCTGCACGGCCACTGGCTGTGCGACCTGCTGAAGCGTCTACACCTCCATGCACCTTCGTCTCATTTGTGGAGGAGGCCGAGGGGAGCTCTGCCGGGGGGAGCTCTGCCGGGGGGAGCTCTGCCGGGGGGAGCTCTGCTGGGGGGAGCTCTGCTGGGGGGAGCTCTGCCAAGCGCTGCTGTGCACGGGGAATAACCCGATCCGTGCTGCCTGCTTCATGGTCGCCGCGCCTGCCATACGTGCGGTCGAAGGCGGGTCTGGCTTGGAGCCCCTCCCTGGCTTTGCGAACTTCTCTGCTTTACTTCCTCTCCCAGCCAAGAATTCACTTCCTCTCCCAGCCAAGAAGCCCCGTCGCTGCAGCTCCGTTAGCTTCCTTCACAGACCGTGCGTTTGTCCCACAAGCACATTCGCCCCGCTGTGGGCAAGTGCCGGGGTGCCGTGTGCACGATGGCCATGGCGAGCAGGCCGCACAGATAGGCCGGTCCCCAGGAGGGACGGGGGGGTGGAGGTGAATAAACTAGAAAAAGATTAGGTGGCAACAGGCACCGGGCAGACCCTGGGAGAGGTGGCGTGACAGCCTGGCTGCTCAGAGCAGGCCTCTTTAAAGAGGTGACTCTGATTACAAAAAGGCACAGTGGCTCTGCGGGCCAGGCCGAACAGCGCCCTGGGCAGGGGACACAGCCAGGCAGGGGCCCCAAGGACAAAATGCGGTGTATCTGGAGGCTCACAAGACGGCGAGGTGGCTGGAGCAGGGGCCTAGGGGGCTGCAGGCGGGCGTGAGCGGGCCAGGTGGCAGGAAGGGGCGGCACGGTGTCCTGAGCTCCTGAGGGGGCAGGCGTGAGCTGAGATTCCTGGGCCTCGGCGCCACCTGTCGTGTCTACGAGAGGGCTGAGCTGGGGTCTGTACCCCCCTCCCACGCCCACTCACAGTGCCAGCGCTGGTGGTTCTCCCAAATCGGTAACAGCGCGATTTGTTTGGTAGCCTCTGATGTGTTCTACCTGGAGCTCTTCCAAAAGACACTGAGCTCATTTTGATGCAATTTGGTGAAAGCCAACTAATAAATACTCACTGCAGTGAGTATTCCTTTTTTGTCACCACGACAGGAGAAAAGTTTCCATAAGATGCGAGACAGTCTTTACGTGCAAGGGGTGACTGTGGCACCGAGAGCGATTCTAGCCACGTAGTTTTGCACGATGCTATTATGGGGCCTGTAGCTAGTAGCTCGATGGTGGGGCGGAGCAAGCGCAGTGGAAATTTGGAGGGGGAGAGGGATCGCGGTGGCAGTTCTGGGAGGTCTCACGAGCGAGGGGCGGTGTGAGCTGGGACGGGGGGGCTTTGCTGGGGGAGAAGAGAGTCAACGCCTCGACCAGTGTGTGTCAGGGGCCGAGGAAGAGGGAGCAGGAGGGACCGTGTAAAGGCCGCACGCTGTGCATAGTCACAAGTCGCCCACAGTGTTAGAAGCAAGGATGGTGCCTGCCTCGGGGGAGGGAACAAGGGCCTTCTGGGATGCTAGGAATCTCTGGCCTTGGGGTGGCGTCCCCAACAGGCACGACACGGTGAGCTTGAGGGTGGACTAGAGGTGAAGGCTTACGTTAGGGAAGAGGTAAGTCGGAAAGGGAAGATTTGGGGTGACTTTGGCAGAGCCTCGGCCTAGGTTATAGATCTAGTCCATGACCTAGATCAGCAGGTCACCGTTTATCCAGGGAGGTGACAGGGTGGCACCTCTGCTGTGGGAAGGCCACTCCGGAGCAGCGGGCAGCATGGACCACAGGGGAGGACGCCAAGTTCACGGTGGCAAAGCGACCACAGCAAGGGTCTGAACGAGAGGCTGGAGGCCCGTGACTCGGATGCTGGCATGGGGACAAGGGCTCGACGTGGTCACGGGCCACTTCCTGGAGAAACTGCAGCCCTCCTCCACTGCTGCTGGGGACGGAGAACGGCGGGAAGCCGTCTGGTGGTTCCAAGAAGTACAGAGTTACGGATGGACCCAGCCGTCCCAGGCCTGGGTCCCGAGTCCAGTCCCTGTGCCCGAGAGAAGTGAAGACATGTTCACGCGGAACTCGGACGTGAGCGTCCACAGCGGCAGCGCCCGCAGCGGCCCGACGGCGGGGGAGGGGCGGAGGGTGGCGGACCCGCGCCAGGGCCGCTCTCTGCCCCCGCAAGGGAACGGAGCCCGTCACGCTGCAGGACGCTGGGCCGTGAAAGCGTTGGTGGGGGACAGGAGCAGGAAGGACCCACGGCACCTGGTTCCATGCGCGTGAAATGTCCAGAATGGGAAAATGGGCAGGGACGAGGCGGAGTCGTGGGGCTCGGGGCAGGGGCCGTGGGGGGCGGGAGGCCAACAGCTGCGGGGAACGGGCTTCTTCCTGAAGGGTTCTAAACTGATTGGGGTCACATATACCTGCATCTACCCAAATCACTGAATTTCACACTTCAAATGGTGAGTTGTGTCGCATGCAAATTCCATGTCGATAGAGCTATTTTAAAAAGTCATTTCAGGGGAAGCGCTGGCAGAATCTTGTTACAAACTGGGTATGAGAGACAAAAAAAAAAAAAGACAGGTGAGCAGTGCCCCTGGGAGGCAGGCGCAGCGTCTCGTCACAGGCGTGCGCCCCGCGCTTCTGTCTGTTCTCCCCCGTTCCCAGGGGGTCTCGGCGGCCTCCTGGCTCCAGAGCACACGGCAGTGTGGGGGGCGGGGAGGGACTCGGCACAGCCCGGCGCCCCCGGCAGGAGGCATCGAGTCCATTCGGCCGCAGCCAGCAAACACACGGTCATGAACCTGCCGCACAGTCGTTGCCAGACTAAGGCTTTGAAAGCTGGAGCGAGAGAAGACACCCCCCCGCCCTCACCTGGGAGCATCTCGTGCACGTGTCTCCAGGCCCCTCCGTTGGCCTGAGAGGTTTTTCAGGTTTGGACAGGAAAGCACTTTGGAAGCGGCAGGTAGACGAATGAACCCGAGAGGGACAGAGGCCACGTGCAGCCCTGTCCCCGTCTGCTTTCCAACTCGGAGCGAGCTCCCACCCCGTCGTGCCCAGCTGCGCACTGAAGGTCACAGACACAGATCTTCGGATGCTTGTTTCTGCTAAGAACGCAATGTTGAAACCCCTCCCCGATGATGCATCTTACAGAGCAGCAGCAGAGGAAAGTAGAAAAAACTCCTAATGAAAACTGGGCATGTGGAGCAGGCCGGGAATTTTCCCTCGACATTTTCCAAATTGTAAATCTTCCTTTCCTGCTGCAGCCGCGAACGAAGCTTAGCCAGTCAAGTGAAGGAGCTTCCTTCCCGGGCAAACGGCTTTCTTTCCTTCCATGATCTCTTACGATCTCTGTAGCATCCCTCTGCAGTGGGCTGGAAGGGCCGGCCGTAATCGGTGTCTATGCGGGCGCCGCTGTGGACCCGGTCACGGCCGGACTCGGAACCAGACGCCCTGGTCCGACTCGCTTAAAACGAGGATCCCGGAAGAGGGGCCAGCTGGTCTGGGGCATGCACGCCGTGTCTACTTGAGACCGCGCTGGCAGGCCAGCCCCCCATCTATTTCCGAAGTGACAAATGAAGAGGAGAGAGACGGAGATGCAGGGAAGGAGAGAAGCGAGCCCTCCGCGCGGCTGGAGGGGTGCGGGCTGCTTCGGCCACTGTGGGGAGCAGCATGGAGGTCCTCGGGAAATTCAAGCTAGATCTGCCATGGGACCCAGCAATCCCACTTCGGGTCTCTGTCCAAAGGAAATGAAATCGCTACCCTAGACCACTACCACAGGGACAACCCCATGTGGCTGAGGCTCATCCTGCCGCAGCGGTGGTTCGGTCGGGGCCTGGGACGCACTCTCCGCAGTGGGTGGCCCGTGCATGACTGCAAAGAGGTCTCCCATGCTCACTCTGCAGACAGTCTCTTCCATGCAGCTCTGCATCTTGGCTTGCTGGGGAGTGCAGGGGGCCTTGGAACAGGTCAGCTCCAGAAAGAGAGGGGAGCTCCCTCCCGCATCCCTGTGGGCCACAAGGAAGCTGCCTGCAACCTCCCACTGGGGCCATCTGAGAGGGAGGAGGCCT
>NW_011889166.1:535349-545334 GCF_000151845.1 Pteropus vampyrus | reverse complement strand
CCCCCGCCACACACACAGGAGGTCAGGAGGCAGGGCCCGGAGGGGAGGGGAGTCTGGCATCCAGTGGGGGCGGAGAGGAGCGGTCCGGGGGTCTGGTGCTTGAGGGAGGTGAGCGCTGCCGGCCCCCACCTCTGGAGTTGGCCCCTCCCCCTTCCCACCCCGCACCCTCCCCGTTGGGCTCGCTTTGGCGGAGGAGGTGGCCAGCTCCAGGCCCCAATCCTGTGTATGATCTGGTGGTCTGACCCAGCCTGGCCATGGGAGCTGTGCCCACACCAGGTCTCCTGGGCAGCAAGCCCGTCGCGGTTTTCCGGGTGGACTGCAGTCAGGACGGACGCTCTAAGCCAGACGGGCTGCGTACGCACCTGCGTACCTGCGTCTTAGCCCGAGGCCCCCACAGGCACCCCCTCGCTGGAGGCCTGGCTGAGGCACCGGCCCACGCCCACCTCACACTGTCCCACTCCTCACGCCCCTCACCCCCACCCCACAGGTCCCCAGGGCCAGAAGGAGCCTGGATCTGGGCCTCCTTGATTTTCCAGGGGCCTGTGATGCCCGGGAGCAGAGCACTGGGGGTGGGGGGTGGGGGGGTCCTTCTGCGGCTCACAGGTCGACTGAGCGAATGGAGGCTGTTACCTTCTGTCTGGCTCCCGGATCTGAACGACCGCATCCCCCGCCCCCCCACCTCCACCCCACCGACGCCTTGAGCCAACAGTCTCGGTTTTCGACAGCAATCTACGGGCCTCTGATCTTTGGACACCAGGCGATGGTGCCGGCAGAGCCGGCGGATCCAGCTGCAGGAGGGAGCTTGGGGCGCAGCCGCCGGCCACCAGGCGGAATCCCCCGGAAAGGCCCCCCTGCTGCCAGCTGCAGGGGGACTCGGGGCCGGGCGTGCTCACAGGCACAGTTCAGCCCGCCTGGTGGGAACGAGGGTGGCCATCTTCACACACTAGACCTTAAGCCGCCGAGGGCCACCTGGGCCAGCTCTGTGCTCCGTCACTGCTGAGTTTCAGCACCTGGCACAGGGTCCAGCATGACAGTCCCCAAATCACCACTGAGCCACGGTTGGAGGAAGCCCAGGCCACGCGGAGAGGCCACGGGAGACCGACAGCCCAGCTGGGATCCGCGCTAACCGCCCGCACTGGCCGCCAGACGTGTGTGGCTGGGGACGGCTTCGCGATGGCTCCCGTTCTGCCACCACTTAGTGCAGTCACACGCGAGGCCGTTGGGACCACCCGGCTGAGCCCAGTCAACCCCTAAGGGAGGAGGGAGCCGATAACACGGACAAAAAAAAAATAATAAAAGCATCGTTTTTGCTTTGCGCCTCTGTTTTGGATGATGAGATATTCGGCAATAATAACTGGAACCAATAAGTAATAATCGAAACTGCAGTCAGCTCATCGCCTGTCCGTCCTCGAGGAAGCCTACTCAGCCGCAGCGCCAATAAGCTGTGCCCGCTCTTAGCAAAACCACAGGACTCTTCCTTATCCCTTTGAATATTTTTTGAGGGACACCACAAAACGTCACCGACATTGTGCCCGAGCAGAGAGAAGGGATCTTTCCATTTTAAACTGTCCATCTGCAAAGCACACCCTGAAGGCTAACTCGGAGTCTGTCCAGTAAGTTCATAATACAGCTTTTTCTGTCAGGTTCTCTCTTTGAGAGCAGCATAAAGCTGCTTGCCCGAGGACCCAGTATTCGAGCATGAACGAGGAGTCTTAAAGATTGATAATTAAATAACTTCGATACAGAATAAAAGTTAGAGAGAAACGTGAGATTCGTAAGTGAAACAGAACCGGGTTAAGAGCATCACTGCGGAAGACACCCTGGTGCCAAGCCAGTGACCTTCGCTTGACAAGAAAAGCCAGCTGCCTCGCACAGAGGGTCAGAGCACGTCAGCCAAGCAAGGGACAGGCAAGGGACAATTTAATGTCTGGAAAGAAAGTTCTTCGCATGCCAGCAGGAACTTCTTCAAAGAGCGAGCGTTCACAGAGAACACACTCCACGACACGCTCGTGGGAACACGGTGCCACTTCCTGTCACCAGGAAGATAACGCCGAAAGAGGTTCAGGTAAGTCATTGACGGCTGTGAGATGGCTCCGTGCAGGCTCTGTACCTGGATTCTAGAGCTGCACAGAAAAAAATGGTACGTTGCTTGGGGTGGGCAGAATCGAGCCTGTCTGAAAAGTAGCATGTTGTTTCAAGTTCAGGCTTTCCCAGTACCTCCTGTCAATCCAGAGTATCTGCCAGTCTACATTACCTATCTCAGTGTTTTTTCAACCCCGGCTGAAAAATACAATCGCCTGGAGAATTTTTTTTTAATTGGCACACCCAGGCCAACTAAATTTGAATCTCCAGGGTTTGGCCCAGTCATTGCATTTATTTTATTTTTTTATTTTTATTTTTAGGTGAGGCAACCCTTGGTTGACCTCACAGATCGCAAGGACCTTGTATTCCCTTTATTTTTTATTTTGATGCCTACAGCGCCTGGTCTTCCTAGGTGGTCTCCCATCCGAGTACTAACCAGGCCCGAGCCCGCTTAGCTTCCGAGATCGTTGCATTTATTAAAAGCTCCCTGAGGGAGTCTAATCTTCAGCCAGGATTAGAAAAAAGTGGCACATAAAAATCTGAATTTTCCTTTCCATGAAGCAGTCTCACAAGTCTTCATCTTATTCATGGACCAGTCTCTCGATTTATCAACCAGTGAGTATTTGCCAACTGTCGACTTATTTCTGTATGGCGACAACAGTGCTCGTCACAGCAGGAACACGGGCACTCCACGACACGCTGCGGCTGGCGGATAAACAAACGACGGCTCACTTATTCCATGAAATCCATGCAGGCACCTACAGAACGTTCTGCAAAGATCTTAGTAATCTAGAGCTCATGCAGATTACAAAATAATCAGTGCCGATCATAACATTTTGTAAAATATTTAGATACGTAAAAACAGTTTCATGGGTAAGCCACAAATAACCACGCCGATGGCTTTGTGTCGAAAGTAAGAATTGTCCGAGTTTGCTTTAATGGGTTTCCCCTGCCCCAGCCTGTTTGAAATGCATAGAAATTTCTGACGCATAAAGAAAAACAAATGCAAACTACAATCCGAGACAGTTACATGGCAGCTTATTTTATTTAAGGCACTTTCGCTGCAAGAAACAAATTCGCTCTGGTGTGGGGGAGCGGAGGTCTTTTGTGTGGGAGTCCCACAGACACCAAGAACGAAGTCGGAGCCGGCGAAGGAGCAGGGCCTGGGAATCCAGGAGCAGCCCCTCCCGTGGGCTCCTGCCTCCGTCTCCCCAGAAGTCCAGTGTACCCTAGTCCAGAGCCGGCCGTGGAAGGTCTCAGGTCTTCTGAATCCAGTGCTGTCCCTTTACGCAAGTTGTTCAGCCTCCCCAAGCCCCAGTTTGTCATTTATAAACAGGAACATATTAGCGAGACCTCAAATATTTGAAAATAGAATTTCTAGCAAAGCTCCTGTTGCATCAAAAAATACTCAGCAGTCATTCACGATAGAACGTGAGGTGTCACTCATTGTGGAAGACGTGTGGTCGGACCCCAGCGTTTCCAGCGGGAAGGAGGGAAGGAGGACACTCTGGGAGGGCAGGACAGCAGAGACAGGCCTTGGCCGTCCAGGAGAGCCGCGGGAGGGAGGCTGCAGGCGCAGAGGTGGCAAAGGGAAGAATGGGCTCCTTGCGAGTCGGAGGAGGAACTAGATGTGGAAGGACCAGGACCCAGAGCCCCTCCCCCGCGCGAGGCTGGAGAGGTCAGGGGCCATCCCCGACCTTTGCCATCACAGAGCCGGCAGCACCGCCTGAGGAAACAGACGGGCTGGGCTCACTAACAAACAAGGCTGGGTGTCACCTCCTCATGGGCATAACAGACACCCCAGCAGAGTCACGGGCGCTGCCTGCCGTCCGAGAATCTTGGGGGTGGCCTTGGAATTCTGCTCACACCTTCCTGCGTGTGTGAGAGGTCCCACCAAGTCTGCGACAGCCGGGAGATGACGGGCGCCCCCTGAGTTTTCTGCTTAGCTCACAGGGCCTCCTGGGAAAGAGGGTTTTACTGTGGGACAGAGAAGGGACAAGGACGAGTCTTTGCGCTCTCGAGGGGCTGGCCTGCTTGAAGACCTCAGGAGTACGACACAGGGGACCAGGAGTCCGGGACAGGCCACTCCATCGCCACGGGACAGGAAGCCCGCTGTGGTTCTCCATTAACTGCGCCTGCTGGCTTACTGGCCTGGCCCCAACTACTGTCCAGACTTAAAAGGAAAAAACTAGGTCAAACTAATGGCTTCGAGTGTTCAGGGCCGTTAGTGTCTCTGCTGATCGTCGTGTCTGTGCTTCGGACACGGTCAGGGCTTGGAGGGTGGCTGGACATGGGTGCCCACCCAGGCTGCTCGTCTGAACCACCGGGGACCCCTCACCCAGCCGCATCGTACGAGCCCGCAGTCGGGGGCCCTGGTGTCCTCAGAGCTGCTCGGGTGATTCACATGGGTGGCCAGGGCTGAGAAGCACGAGGCTGGACCATCATTTTGGGGAGTAATTCCTCGTCAGATAAACATCAGGGTGCCTGCTGATTTCCTTGAAGGGATATTCAGCTTATTGGAGCAGGAAGTGAAGGGTGGCAGGGGGTGGGCGTAGCTTATTCCGGGACATCCGCAGTGATCCGCCGGTGGTATTAGAGACCCCCAGCATGAGCTGGAGAGACGCAGGCAGGCATGCCTCGTAGGGGACAGTGGTCCCCTGGGAACACCCAGGAGCAACATGATGTGTCGGGGAAGCTGCTAGGAGCTTCGTTTAAAAAAAAAAAAAAAGCTGGAACACAACATGATTCAAGTCTGCACCCTGCACCTCGCAGGCGAGAAAATCGTGTCACGGTGTGTTAAGAGAGGATGTGTCCTTTTTTAATCCCCTAGAAATTTATGAATGAAAGGATAGAATGTCTTGGGTTTGCTTTAAAATAATCTGGAGCAGGTGTTTTGGGGAGGGGGGTAGTAGAAGGGTCTGTGTAGACATCATGAGATTAGCCCAGTGGCACTTAGAGCCGGGTGACGATTACCTGAGGCGGGTTCATTGTACCGTTACCCCCACGTTTGAAATTTTTCACAATAACCAGTTAACGGTAAATTAATCTGATGAATCAGGAGACGGAAGAGTAACACGTCAAAACTTACTCTGAAAACAACACATCCCAAAGCAAAACGCAGAAGAGCGGCAGAGGATTCGGACGCGACGGACACGTGAACCCCGTGGTGGCCGGAGCCCTGCTGCAGCCCCGACTCGGGACGGCCCGTTCCGCTCCGCTCTGCGCCTCCCTCGGCCCGGCGCGCGCGGAGAGCAGCAGCTGCATCCGCGTGTCCGCGCCCTGGGCGTGTGGCGGGCTGCAGGCTGCGGGCCCCGGACGTGGCTGCAGAGTCGGTGCGTGTCGACAGAGCTGAAACGAAGCCACACAAGCGCTCGATTTCCTCCCCTCCCACGACGTCCGGTCAGATCCTGGTGGAAACACTCTGGGGGGCCCCACTTTGGGAGAGCGTAAACATGGAGGAGGAGGGTCAAGACGCTGAGAAAGGAAGGCCTTAGCCGTGGGAGCAACGGTCAACGGCAAAAGTGCCCAAGTGTGTGACGGTCTGGATGAGGGCGGCGACTGCCTTTCTCCTCTTGGCAGAAGATGAACGGGTCTCTATTCAGGAAATGGGGCGAGCCATGTGGGGCGCAGTACAGATCTCTGCCGAGTGGTAAACCCCATGGGCCGGAGCTCATGCCTTCCCCCTCGCCAGCCGTCTTGAGCACAGGTCACCATGGGCACCTGGGAGCCTGAGCCACGTGGAAACAGCTCCGCATCGGGGAAGGAGGCCTGTGGGTCTCAGGCTCCTGCCCGCCCCAGCTCTGCGACTGTGGACAGACGCCCTTCTCTGTGCAGACCAGATGGAGGGCGGAGTGAGCGCTCTCGGCGGATGATGATGGTCCCTCCTGTGACACGGAAGTTTGCCGTTGCCGTGTTTTTGTTTTCATGGCATCTTCTGCTTTGGGCTGTGAGGTATTTGATGCCCTTGGTACGACAGGTGACTCCCAGTCGTGTTGCACCATCTGTGACCCCCACTGTCCTTTGGGGAGACACTGCCTGCCTTTCACAGCAGATCTGGGAATGCGCTACTGCAAAGCCCGTCTCTCCTGCTCACCCGGGTGACAGAGCTTTGGCTGCGGTCAGGTCAGTCTGACGGTTTTCTGCTGTGTGCGACACCGCAGGGCAATGGCTTTGAAGGTGCATAGTCATGGAGGGGCTGGGGAAGACAGGCCGAGGTCACATGGCCCTTCGAGCCGCCTCCTGTCACTCAGGTGCCGTGCTGGGGGACGGGGCAGTGAGATCAGTCCTTGTGGCAAGTTCACGCGTGTCTGGGAAGCTGCTGGAATGCCAGCATGTGTCACCCTCAGAAGAAAGGCAAGATCCAGCAAAAACAAAGTTATCGTCCGCAAAACAAAAAAATCTCCCTCACCCATAGCGCATCCAGTCCTGGCACAAGGACCTTGCACGACAGCCGGTGACATCATCACGGTGAGGTGAACGGGCATCGCGGGTTTGGGTTGAAACACAGGGTGGCGTGGCGGGTCAGCCGGAGAGGGTGGGACCGAGGCTCGGGGCCCTTCGGTTCTTCAGTGGCTCCCGTCCACATTTTATTTTGTGTCACTTCCAAGCTGTCCACTTCTAGTCTGCATCTCCGTGGGCAGGAGCCACAGATGAGCCTGATGTCTGTGGCTGTCCAGGCGGCTCTGTCCTGACCCATGCCAGGCCCCGGCGGCCGGGAGGTTGATGAGCCACAGGGCAGCATAGTAAGCACACACACTACAGGAATTTGACATATGCATTTCATGTCCCTTCGGGAGACAAGGGGACCAGTTTGACAGTGCACATGGCAATTCCGCTCGCCGTGGGACTCGGGGCCAGGCCCTCGGCATCAGCGTGGCACTTCAGCTCCCACGAGGGCGTCGAACTGCCCAGAGCTCGTTCTGGAGTCTGAAGACGTGTTTCCTCGACCCCACGTCAATCTCTCGTCTGAGACTCAGCTGAAGGAGGGACCTGTTCCGACGCGGGGCGGGGGAGGTAGGGAGCCACGCCCACCTCCCCTCGTCCCCTTCCCTCGCATGTGTGGTCTTGGCCACATGGACGGTTTGCCACACAGGTGAACTTGGGTCTTGGTCAGCTCGGCTGCCATAACGGACTACCATAGACAGGGCGGCTTAAACGACAGACATCGGTCTCTCCCGGTTCTGGAGGCTGGAAGTCCAAGGTCACGTGTCAGCATGCTCGGGGTCTGGAGGGTGAGGGCTCTCTTCCTGGCGTGCGGACGGCGGACTTCCTGCGCTGTTCTCACACGAGGAAGAGCAGAGAGGACGCAAGCTCTCCCCAGTCTCTTCTCTAATGGTACCTACCCCATCATGGGAGCTCCACCCTCCCGACCTCATCGCCTCCCAAAGGCCCCGCCTCCAAATGCCATCCGCTGGGGAGTAAGGTTTCAACCTACGAATTCTGAGAGGATGTGAACATTCGGTCCATGGCAACGTTGTTATTTTTAAGTGTTCTATTTATTTTTAATAAGCAATACATGTACACAGAACAAAATTTGAAATTGAAAAGCATACGATGTATTCCCCTCCACTTCCTGTCCCCCGGATGTCCAGTCTCTCCCCTGGAGTCGAGCACCGTGACGAGCCCCGCTGGCGTCCATCCTTCCAGAGGTATCCGTGTCTAAAGTGCAAATGCGGGCAGGCCATCTGCGCCATTCTGCATGTGGCTTCTTTGTACTCACCAGTATATATTGGAGATACATGTCGGCAAACACAGAGCTGCCTTAGCCCGTTAGCAACTGCGGAGTACCATTCCACTGGGACACACGAGACTCTATGTCAGCGAGTCCCTCGAAGCCAGTGGGTTCCGATCCTCTGCTCTTAGCATGCCGAGGTGACTAAATCTGCATGCACATCCTTTCACACGCACCGAAATATTTGTTGGATAAGTTCCTGGAAGTATAATTCCCAAGTGAAAGGAGACAGGCACTTGAAGTATGACAAGAACGGTCGAGCGGCCATCCAGAGTGTAATCAATGTGGCCCCCCCAGCAGCGTCGGAGGGAGCCTTGCCACAGAGGAGAGACAGATCGCATCTCACAGCTTCCATGTGCATTCTCTCGTGAGATTGAGCACATTCGTGTGTTTATTGGCTATTAGTACCCGCATGTTTCCTATTTCTCTGTTTGTTGATCTTTTTCTTCTTGATTTGAAGGCATCATATTTATCGTATTTATCAGAGAACCTAGCTCTTTGATTTGGAAAGCCTTTCAATTTGTCTTTTGTCTTGAATATTTTATAGGGTTTTTTTTTTTCCTCCCATGCAGAAGATTTTTATGGAGCTGCATTTAGGAATCTTTTCCATCATGTTTCTGGATTTGGGGTTGTATTTTAAAATCCTTCCCTCACTCCAAGATAGTAGAAATCAGCTCTGACTTTAAATCCGTGCCCCCCCCCCCGACACACACACGCACTTGCATACTGTATTAAATATAACTACTACAGCTGGATTGCTGTATCCACCCAGAGCTTTACCATCTTCTGAGCTGAAAAGGGGATCAAAGGTCAATATGTACAGCCACCTCGTTTTAGCAGTGAGACAACAGAGACCACTGGGGTGACTGTTATCGCCTGATGTTGCTTAGCCAGCTGGTCATGTGGCTGTGTGAGCACAGGCCACGGGGAGGCCGCGCTCTGTCCTCTGAACTCTGCCCGGCTCCACATCACCACCGTGTCTGGTATCTCTGGAGAACCCAGGAGAAGAGCTGAACTGTGGCTTCTACTTTGTAATCTACACGTACAGCTTCTGGTTGAAATCCAGTTGATTTTAAAAGAATGCAATGCCTTAGACTGTGGGTTTTGGCAGGAACTTTGAGATACAGATACGGTTCCAGAGACCAAAGAGGAGAAATGCTTTTCCTGCCAATTCTTTTTAAGGAGAATAATAATGATAATAATAATGAGTTCTTGAGAGAGCCGTCCTGGCCGTGGTTTTTCCTGGGAGAGTGACAAATATAACAATACAGGATTGGATTAAGAGCTCAGAAAGGAGGGGCCACACTGTGCCACCCACACACGGCCCTTGGGGAGAAGCCAGGGGAGGTCAGAAGTCGGAAGACTCCTGGGTGCCTGACCAGCTACTGGTGGTGGGTGCAGGGAGGGGGGTGAGCATGGAGGGGTAGTGGCCAGCGAAGCTCGTTCTGGATCCCGAGGATTAGCTATTGCTGGCTGGCAGCTCAGCGGAATCCAGCCCGCCAGCCGTCTAGCTTCGCTTTGAGAGCTGCCCCAGACCGGGGTCGGCGGGTGGTTTGCTTCGCTGGCTGCTTTGTTTCTTCCTCTGTAAATCAGAGTCATTCATTACTGGTCCTATGGGGACAATTCACTTCCTAAATCAAAGAGCCATACTCTCTAACCTGGCCAGATAGACCCACGTGGCCTTCTGTCTACTCTGTAAGTCTCAGAGGGAGGGCACAGTGCCCCAAGTCCACTTAAGGGAGGGCAGAGCCACCACCCACCTGGGGAGCTGGCCACTGCGAACCTGGTCAGGCGCGGTCAGGCCTTAAAGAGAAGCATCTTTAGTGATTGTCCCAGGCAAAGGTGAAAACCGGAAGGCAGGCTGCGGGGGAGGGGACAGTTTGTTCAAAGCGTGATGTCAACCCCGGTGGGTCTGATCTGTTTTTCAGACCCACTGGGGTTGACATCACGCTTTGAACAAACTGCGGGGTTCCCATCACCAGGGAGCCCTGCGGGGAGTCTGTTGCCAGGCCCCACCCCGCAGCAGTTGGCCCCGAACTGGAACGTGAAGAGTCTATATACCTGTGCGGCCTTCTAGGCTTGGGGTGCACCGTGCCCACCACCCCTGAGGATCCCACCTTCCCAGGTGCCGGGGGCTCACCCTGCTCATTACAGAAGAAGCCGCGGGACACG
>NW_011889166.1:533489-534264 GCF_000151845.1 Pteropus vampyrus | reverse complement strand
AGGCTGCGGGGGAGGGGACAGTTTGTTCAAAGCGTGATGTCAACCCCGGTGGGTCTGATCTGTTTTTCAGACCCACCGGGGTTGACATCACGCTTTGAACAAACTGCGGGGTTCCCATCACCAGGGAGCCCTGCGGCAAGTCTGTTGCCAGGCCCCACCCCGCAGCAGTTGGCCCCGAACTGGAACGTGAAGAGTCTATATACCTGTGCGGACTTCTAGGCTTGGGGCGCACCGTGCCCACCACCCCTGAGGATCCCACCTTCCCAGGTGCCGGGGGCTCACCCTGGTCATTACAGAAGAAGCCGCGGCACACGCGTGCACCACACACACACACACACACACTCACTCACTCACACACACTCACTCACTCACACACACACTCTGTTCATTGGGAACCAACCTGTCGTAGCTCACCTGGCATCCCCACCTCTCCCCCAGGGGCAGCCCAAGGCACCTGGGCACACAGGCCCCTCCCCTAACCCAGCCCACCGGCTGCGACTTGGGGCTGCCGCCTGCTTTCCTGTCGCAGCCCGAGGGCAGCCGCCCCGCAAAGCCAAGCCCGCAGCGGCAGTGACCCGTGGGGCCAGGGCGGGCCATGGGCGGAGGGCCGGGGCATCTGCGCGGTTGCGCATCCTCCTGGCAGCCTCTGGGTTTGGCGCGCGGTTTGTCCCTAGAGACACGGGTTTCAAAGCCGCATGGGCTACAACTGCACATGCGTGCTGACTGGGGGGCGGGGGGAGGCGGCGGGCTGTGAATGTCACTCCAGACACTGGTA
>NW_011889166.1:525016-531944 GCF_000151845.1 Pteropus vampyrus | reverse complement strand
CATTTTACACATCCGCAAGACGAGGAAGGAGACCTCCCGGGTCACAGTGTTTGTCATTCTTTTTCAGGGCATTTATTCATCTTCTCAAATGGTACTTCAAAGTTCAAAGGGAACAGCGGGTTTTAAGTGAAAACTACATCTCCGTTATCACCCACCTGCAATGGCGACCGCTGGTTCCCATGGGTGGCTCTTCTTCAGATGCTGTTATGGGCGAGAAATCCTTCTACCGAAGCCCTTTTCTTTTGCAAGGCCCCCATTTTTGGAGATGCCCCCAGCCAAAATATTGGTTCAAATTGGAGAAAGAACTTGCAGTGTCTGTTCATGTTCGGAACTTTATTTTTTAAACTGTCTTATCAGGCTTGGCTACGTGACATTAAAGCCCTGCTTAATGAAAGGGGTTTTTACGCTTTCTCCCCGTGTGGTCTGTGTACCATGGCTGCTCTCTCCCGTTCGCTTTGACCCCTGTATTCAGTGCCGGAGGCCGCTTTCATATATCTGGGAGTCTCTGCTTTCCCATTCTGATTAAGCGAGGGCTCCAAGGCCTGCTGGCAGCACTGTTGGTGTGACTTGTCATCTCTGAGGGGGATGTGAGGGGGCCATTTCTTGGGATCCCCAAGGCCACTATCCTTATCTTTTCTCTGGAGCGGGACAGGTTCCCCAGAGAGGCGTCTGCCCGTAAGCTCCCACCAGAGACAGGTCTGGCCGCCGAGGGAAGGGCAGGGTGTGCAGTCCTCACCCGCTGGGGACAAGCGCCCGGTGTGGCACCCAGGCCCCCCATCATGCAGATGAGGGGGCCCCAAGATTCAGCTGCTTCTCAAGCCGCCTCAGCCAGTCTTGACTCAGCCAGGTGTGAGTCTTTTACGAACCCTGATACACAGCGGACAGTTTCTCCGTGGTCCTCGCCACGGGCTCAGGGTCCATCACCACCTGTCCATTTGCTTCCCTGCTTCCAAACCCGTGTCACTTCTAAACTCCCCTTCCCTGTTTCTGCTCAAATGTCATTCCCGCTGTGTCACGAGGCCTCGGGAGGCAGTGAAATTAGATGCATGGATTCGACCCGTATCTCGGTCCAGACAGACCCTCCTAATTATCTTCCATTTGGAGAAAAGTTCCTAAATTTACATTCGACCAAAAAGCTCAGAGGCTTTCAATAGCCTGAATGTTAAAAGAAGCGGGAAAACACACACTCGATTGCCACATTTGTCCCTGTGGAGGTGCACTCGTTCCTGGCAATTTCGAAAAGCTGCCAAAGCCATAAAAATGTGATGACTGAAAAGTGGCCGTTGCCACGAGGCCGTCCGCTGAAGGGAGGGGTCCTGGGACAGAGGCCAGCACTTTCTGCTGGACCCCTGGCTCCGCCCCCGCGGCTCGACTTCTTAAACGAGAACTCTGGCTTTGTCACTGCGACGTCCGGTTACTTCGTTTGCCTCACGTATATGTACGTAGGGGTAAGAACAACCCCCTTCCCGTGGGTTACTGGATTAAATGAGTCACACACCAGTTGTCAGCTCGCCATCTCCGGCTCCACACTCAGCCCATCCCCTCTGCCAAAATGCATCCCGGCCCTCGAAATGCTTTTGCCAGCGGGCACCACATTACACTGTCAGTAGAGGGCGCTAGAGACAAGGCAGGAAGACCCGGTTTCGCTTCTTGATTCTGGTGTCCTAGATCCCCAGGCTATGCTCCGGCGTGAGGGTTCCAGGTGCTGGGCTCCTGCAGTGCAGTGGCCGGCAGCACCTGGGTGTCAGCCGTCTTCCCCAGTGTCCCCTTGATGCTCCCATAGCAGGGTGCGTCTGTGAGACACTTCACAGATTCCCCCAGCAGCCTAGAGAGCGACCCAGCGGGTTCGGCCTGTGCAGAATGCCATGGTCACTCCGTGAGCCATGGTCACTCCGTGAACTGTGGTCACGCCCTTCCCAACAAATCTGGGGCAAGGGGAGGGGCCGGAATTCTTGAGGTGCTCTATCCCAGCACTGGGGTAACAGTGGTTTTGTTCTTCAGTATTCTCTGCTTTTTACTAGCCAATCTCATTACCCCATTCGAGTTAGTAATTCTATTAAGTTTTCCTTGTGCAAATTGTGTGGCTTCTCCTGATACCAGTTAAACATCATTTGCAATGGTCAGGCACTGTGTTCTATTAAGTATGTTATTATCTGGGCCTTGGTTTGCTTATATGTCAAATATGTAAATTCACAAGGATGCTTTGTTGTCCAAATGAGCCCACGGTAATTAGGATGAGTGGGGACATACCTGGATTTCAGTCTTGGTTCTGCCACGCAGTATCTGCCCTACATATAACTACACGAAACAATGTTTGTAATGCACCTCAACTAAACAAACAGCCATTTTTACTGCAAAGATACACCAAGGGTTATAATTCATCGTTATAGATGAGGCAAGGTTATTTAAACCCAAAGTCCCCTAACCTGGACGCACATTAGAACCATACGTGGTTTAGACTCCACCCCAGCTGCATGAAACAGAATCTCTAAGAAGCAGGCCCGGAGAAGCTTGAAGAGAACTAAGAACTTTGCTGAGTTTGACTTTATATAATATATTCCAAATATAAGTGATACCACACAGTACTTCTGGCTAATCCCTTGACATAATGCCTTCGGGGTCCATCCATGTTGTCAAAATGACAGGATTTCCTCTTTCATGGCCCGTATTGCAGTGTAGACGTTGTACCACGTCTTTATCCATCCGTTGACAGGCGCGCTGACTTAGCTAAGTTGTTGTAAACAATGCTGTCAATATGAGGGCACAGACGTCTAGTCAAGATACTGGTTCCGTGCCCTTGGGTAGACACCAGAAGGGAACACTTCTCATGTTATCTGTTGGCCATCTACCTGTCTTCTTTGGAAAAATGCCTATTCAGGCCTTTTTCCTGTTTACTTAAATTGGGTTGTTTTTCTGCTACTCAGTTGTATGAGTTCTTCGGATATTACTTGATACTAATCTGTTATCAGATACGTAGTTTGCAAAACTTTTCTCCCACCCCACGGGCTGCCTTTGCACTTTGTTGGCTTCCTTTGCTAAGCGGCTTTTAGTTTGATTTGGTCCCCTTTAATTTTTTGACTTCTTGAACTCATTGCCAGGACCCACGTCCAGGAGCTCGCCCACTGTTTTCTTCCAGGTCTGCTATTAGGTCTAACCCGTTCTGAGCCGATTTTGCACGTGGTGTAAGACAGAGGCCGTTCCACTTGTCCACGTGGCCGTCCGGTTTCCCCATCGCCGCCAAAGACTGTCTTTCCCGTTGTATATTCTTGGCTCTTTTGTCAGAAATCGACCACACGGGAGCGGGTTTGCTCCGGGTCCCTCATTCTATTGACCTAAGTGTCCGTCTCCATGCCAACAGCATACTGTTTTGATTACCACAGCTAAGAAAATATAGTTTGAAATCAGGAAATACGATGCCTCTAGCCTTACTCTTTTTTTCAAGATTACTTTGGCTATTAGGGGCCTTTGTGGTTTCATACAAAATGCTAGGATTGCTTCTTTCATTTCTGTGAAAAGCGCCACTGGGATTTTTATGGACTCCATGATCACACTGGGTAGCACGGACGTTTTAACATTAATTCTTCTGACCCGCGATTACGGAATATCCTTCCCCTCATTCGTCTCCAGCACCTTTCGCCCGTGTGGCACGGTTCTCAGTGTACAGATTACTCCACGTGAGCTATTTAATATTAAGGAATTGTTACTATTTGGGTACGACCTGAGGCTATTTTTCACAAATGTTACTGGATGCAATTTATTTGAAAATAGTACAAACAGGTGGGGCAGGGAAACAAGGAAAGGTCTTAGTATGTTTAGTAACGATGACAGCTAGGGGACAGGGCCTGCGGGGCCACCACCCACCCCCTCCCTTCTTTTCTGGAAGCCTGACGCCATCTGTCCTGGCCCGCTGCCCCCCACGCCTCTGACCGGTTGAGATAAGAATGTTTTAATTCTAACATTTCCACTTACCCGAAAAGAAGTTTGTTCCTTCTGCCTCGTGAAGAATAAAACAAGTCACACACACGTACACATTTCATTAGTCTCTTTAATTAAACGTTCCAGGCATCCCAAACCCCATTAAAAAATTAAAACTGCAAAGTGCTTCGTTTCCTAAAAGCACATAAAACCCTCATGAGCCTCACAGTTCATGACACAGGTCTCTCTGACACGACAGGGTACATTTCACTCTTTGTTATAAAGGCACAGAAGCTGTCTGACAGCCCGGATATTAACCCACTGTGCACCAACGTCGCACTGATACGCAACTTAATTCAATTATTAAAGCTTACGGCATGGTTTCCGACGACTCGTAAGGACGTACAGATCCTCCCTATAAATAATAATTAAAAGAAATACTGGACTTTAAGACCAATGCAGGTGTAATGAAGGGACCTGAACGTTTCTGCGTGGGCAGTGACATTTCTTGATGGAAGCGAGACCTCGACCACGAAGCCTCCCACCGGCGGCAGGCGCTGGGCTCAGCTTCGCCAGAGAACAAAGTAAAAGGAGCAACGAACAAGCTGAAAACACACTTTCCTCACACGCCGTGCGACAGCAGGACGGCGGTCACTCGCAGAAGCTTCTACCATCCCGTCCGTTTCCAGCCGTTAAAATCGTGCTTTACAGGTCAGCAGTTCTGGACTGGGGTGCAGACGCCCCAGGACCCCCGGCCGGGTCACCGCCTGCGCCAGCGTCCACACTGGCAGCCTGCTCTTCGTCCCGGTCGGCACTCGCCTCGTCCTCCGGTGGCCCGGAGCCTGCGGCACTGTCGCCTGTCAGGACAGGCGCTTCCTTCTTCTTCTCTGCCAGCACCTCCAGCCCCATCATCCTGAGGTAATGCAGCCGCTCATTCTTGGGCACGAAAGTTCGAATTGAGGCCTTTCCCCGCCATCCACACAACACGATGGGACACTGCAGGGTGTCTGGTTTCCTAGAGACAAAACGGCTTCGCGTAAGTGTTAAAAGTCCCCGTGACTGCACCTGAGGATGTGCGATCGCTCCAAAAAAACACCGACCGCTAAACCGTGGGGAAGCCATTTAGCCTGCGGGCTACGGAGCGTTTGCGCAGAGGGAGATCAGCTTCCTTGTCCGTGCCCTGGGGACCTCCGACACCTTCCGGCTGGCCCGTTTTCCCGTCTACAAGCTCACAGTGAGACGGCGCCCGAATCTGCAGATTCTACGCTTTCAGCGTTAGAATTTCCACGTACTCGGTCCTCCTCTCAAACGGGAAGACCCATCTGTGACGCTTCGCCCTGACAACACCGGACATTTCGGTCCAGTTGCTGCACTGCCCCTCACGGCTCACTGCCCATGTTTACAGATGGACAGACTGAGCCTCCGCGGAGGCTGGGCACCTTGACCCAAAGCAACAGCGCTGGCAGACTGGAGCACCAGGCCTGGCACCCAGAACCACCCATGCTTCTGAGACTCAATGCGCCACGTAATTTGGTCTGAGTGACCCTCATTAGCTCTTCCTGGTTACCCACCCACATAGCAACGCAACCCTCCAGGGAACACCATGCCTGTTGCCAGCGCGCACTGCCACCTGGGTCCAAAGCATCCCTGCCCCCAGCCTGCTGGAGCCCGCCTTCCGAGCGCCTACCTACTCGCCAGCCCACGTCACCTCCCTTTTCCATGCCCGAGACGGCGGAGAGGTCTGTCACTCTGTGCTCATCGCGCACCACGCACGTCCCTGCTGTGCGCGCCGTTATTTAATTTCTTTCAGATGTGACTCTGGCGTAGCTTTTAGGCTCCTAAAGGCCCTGTATAATGTAACACAGGTCCCAAACCTACCTGACGCCAGGCGTCAGTGACAGAGGCTAAAGAAGGAATGGGCACAGAAGGCTTCAGTTATATTTTAAAAAACAGAGAAAGGTAATGGAAGGGCCTGAACGGAGAGAGGAAAACCACTAAAAAGAGCGGGGGAAACCCATCGGAACTTTTCCATTTTCCCCAGAGTAAAGCATGAACAAGGAGTTCGAAAATAACCACCAAAAAACACAAGAAATCCTCAAACTCCCATTCTTTTTTTTTTTTAGTCTAATAATTCTTGGAGCTGTCTTTTCATTGGTGTACTTCGACTACTAGAAAACTAGTGTTTGCATGGGGAAAAGCAAATCCAGCTTTTAAAATATCCTAGTACTGTTCCTTTAAAAAACAACTCTGGCCAAACGGATTTGTAAAACCACGTGCATTCCTGAGACATTGGCCGTGCCCTCCGGTGTCTTGGTTCTCCCGTGAGCGCAGAAGCCACGAGACACTCTGACCCTATCCTGACCCGACCCCTGCCCGGGAAACGCCCCCACCTATGTCACAGCAAACTCCGAGAAAGCGTCTACACCCGCTCAACCCTGCGGGAAAGCGTCTACACCGGCTCAACCCTGTGGGAAAGCGTCTACACCCGCTCAACCCTGCGGGAAAGCATCTACACCGGCTCGACCCCGCGACCCGCCACCCAGCCTCGCCCTGCGCCTTCCTCGGCTCTTCCCCAGACTCGTCTATTCTCCCCACAACCCCCAGGGTCCCAGGGCCCTCGCCCCTGGGGCTCTGCAATGCTCTCCGGGCGAGGTCCGGCCCCCGCGGGCCCCTGTCCCGTCCACCTCGTCCGTCTTCCTCAGGCGGGCCCGCAGGCCCCCGGCTCCCCACAGGGTGGGTCCACTCACGGAGCCCACGGGCCTGTCCCTGGCACTCCCTCCCGCTCAGCGCCTCGCATGGCTGCTCAGCTGCCCAGCCTGCATTTCACACGCACCGAGTTCCTCCCTCCTGTTCTCAGGGGACGACATGTGCCCGACGCAAATACCCAGAAGCCACTGCTGAGCGCCCGTCGCGTCACTGCCCGCAGTCTGTCCCGTCTGCTCCATGCGACATACGCCCCAAAGGGACGCACGTGCACCACTCTGCCCTCGTCCCCCGTCACCTCGCCTGCCGC
>NW_011889166.1:520341-524431 GCF_000151845.1 Pteropus vampyrus | reverse complement strand
CTCCCGTGAGCGCAGAAGCCACGAGACACTCTGACCCTATCCTGACCCGACCCCTGCCCGGGAAACGCCCCCACCTATGTCACAGCAAACTCCGAGAAAGCGTCTACACCCGCTCAACCCTGCGGGAAAGCGTCTACACCGGCTCGACCCCGCGATCCGCCACCCAGCCTCGCCCTGCGCCTTCTTCGGCTCTTCCCTAGACTCGTCTATTCTCCCCACAACCCCCAGGGTCCCAGGGCCCTCGCCCCTGGGGCTCTGCAGTGCTCTCCGGGTGAGGTCCGGCCCCCGCGGGCCCCTGTCCCGTCCACCTCGTCCGTCTTCCTCAGGCGGGCCCGCCGGCCCCCGGCTCCCAACAGGGTGGATCCACTCACGGAGCCCACGGGCCTGTCCCTGGCACTCCCTCCCTCCCGCTCAGCGCCTCGCATGGCTGCTCAGCTGCCCAGCCCGCATTTCACACGCATCGAGTTCCTCCCTCCTGTTCTCAGGGGACGACATGTGCCCGACGCAAATACCCAGAAGCCACTGCTGAGCGCCCGTCGTGTCACCGCCCGCAGTCTGTCCCGTCTGCTCCATGCGACATACGCCCCAAAGGGACGCACGTGCACCACTCTGCCCTCGTCCCCCGTCACCTCGCCTGCCGCCCTGTCCTGCCGCAGCACGCTCGCCCCGCCCGCCTGCCCGCCCTCGCCGTCCAGCTCGTCCCTGCCTCAGGGGTGGGAGCCCATCAGGCTCTTCCCACCATTCAGACTCAGGTCACAGGCCACCTCCCCAGAGAAACTGCCCCGGCTCGGCAAAGCGCCCCCCACCCCGCTCCGGGCCGTACTGTTTGACTTCCTCCCCACAAACAGTGCTTCTTGTCACAAAGCGGGGACCGCAGTAAGTGAACCAGTCTCCTGGGAGCACAGCTGACTCTGCCACGCACTCACCGAGCACTCTGGGCAAGTGCTGGCAGTCCACGACCCACTCCTCCCAGCCTCCCTGGGGGGTGTCATGGGAAAGCACAGCACCACAGTGGCTCCGAGGCAGCTGTCAGTGAGCTATGCGGGGCCAGGCCTGCCTGACCTTGTTGGGCGCCCCAGGCCTCCTCGTACTTGACAGGTTGGAACCCAACCTCGCTTCGCTGTTTAACCTTTACACTTGTTCTGTTTAAGACAGAAGTCAGAATCCAGCTTCCAAAGCACAGAGAATAAGCACTATGCGTTTTATTCTCTGAATAAAAATACATTTAGCCTGAGCTAAATGTTCTATAAAAACATACCTGTGTGATGACACACAAGTCGTTCGGTTACAAAATTTTCCCAGTCCTATTTTTAGGGGAATAGTCATAAAAGGCTTCTAAGACCACTCACAGTTCATCCCCCACCCCACGAAAATGTGACTTCCGGCATCCTCACTTACGTGGGGTCTGGCTCGTACTTCAGGACGACACTCCCCTTGGCTGGAAGAGAAACACACGAGCATTGGCCAAGCGTTCCCACCTGTGGCACGTTGGCTGAGCACGTGTATGTGCTCAGAAAGCAGCAAATTACCCACACTTGGTCTCAAGGACCTCAATGGAGAAAGGACTTTCTAAAATCCAAAGCCACCAGCCAGCCAAGCACCAAGCAGGGCAGCCAGGACAAGGCAGTCAGACCACCAGGGGTCTGGGTGGAGCTCCCCAGCAAGTCTCTCGCCGGGGTGGGGGGGTGGGAGGGGTGGCGGGGAGGCGTGGGGACTAACCGCTTGTTAACCCTCAGAAGTCAAAGATAAATAACAGCTCCAACTCCCAGAAACGGCATGAAACGACGGACAAAATAAAAAAATGCAAAAATTATACTGTAGTCACCTAAATGAAAGATTTAAAAAGTACAAACAGTTCCTTTATCTTTCAAAATAAACTCTCCTTTAAACTGTGGTTGTGTCTGAGGAAGGAAGAGGAGACAGACTCACACGGCAGGCTTTACACGTTCGCGTGAGACAGGGTTATAAGCTACAGGAACTGATGTGTTCAGTTGTCATCAAACTGAATCAGAAATACTGAACAGTAACAAAAAATAAACGAGGGAAACAAAAATCAAAATTAAAACTCTTGGTGGTGACTTTTATGCTCAGGTGCAAACATCACCAGAGTAGTCGGCAGTGGAGACTCTGAGACGTCAAAGCGACGTGACTGGCCCGCTTTGGCTGGCAAAGCAGCGGCAACTGCTGGCAAGACCGCAGACTCTGCTTCAGTGGGATCGATTGAAATGCCACGCCGACCCGGAAGCCTGTGCTGGCTGGTGTCCTGCGCCTCATACGCAGACCCCAGCCCCACACTTTCTTCCGCTTCCACGCAGGCCCTCCCCTGGCTGCCTGCTTGGCGACGGGCAGGAGGCTTGGAGATCGTGGCCTGGAGCCTGGGCTGGTGGGCTGGCCAGGCCCCAAGACCTGCAGACCATGCAGGTGACTAGGGCCTCCACCGGGGTCCGCAAGGGCACGGTGAAGTCAAAGAACCCCCAGAGTGCCTTCGACCCTCAGTACTCCGAGACGTCAGTTATGTTTTCACAAAGCCCTCTGGAGACTGAGTCAGGTCGAGAAAGCCGCGATGTACTAAATGCAAGACTGAGAGCCCCACCAAGGGCAAACGCCCACATCGGAAGCCTCCGTAAGGACAAGTTACGTCTCTACGCGAGTCCGACGCTTACCCAGGTCCTTGGCTTGGCTGTACGTCTCACTGCTAAGTTTTCTAAAAAATGGATTTTCCTGGGTTAACAGGATTTTAACGTCTTCCAACGACACAGTAATGATTCTTGAATTAATAAATGGATACAGTGTATATATTCCCTGTGGAAAGAGAGGGCGCCATTAGGGACAAAAAGGATCACCCTACGCCAGTGTCGAACGGGCACCGGAGCTCTCGGGGCCTTTCCCGCCGCAGCCCCCGGGCAGGTCAGCGCCTGCAGCCCGGGGGCACTCGCGACACGTAAGCAAACCCCCCGGGGCAGGGGACCCGCCACAGAGAGCTTGATGACCAGCCCAAAGGGTGGCAGGCGCCAGCTCAGCTGAGTCTCCCAGGCTGTCGGGCCCGCTCAGAGACCCCGTCTGCGCCCGCGCCGCCCACATCTACCCCCACGTACCTCCTGTGCCAGCCGGAAAGCACAATCGAACTCTTCTCCACTGTTGTTTCGACACCAGACTTTTATCCCGGTGTTGATAACCTGTAAGTGGGAAAAATAAGCCGAAACGCGCATATAAATAAAAATCCAGGTAACTGATTACAATGTTCCCTTCCACCACGAGGAGGCAGAGCTGAGCAACAGCTGAAAAGGAGGAGGAGTAAGCGAGACACTCTGAAAAGTCATCTGACTGAACAGGGGCTCACAGGGGGTCTCCAGGCCCGACTGACGCTCTCAAGTAGCTTTGTGTTTGTGTGGCGTATGCTGCCTAACGACCACAAGAGACGTCAAAAACAGGAAACTCTGAAAACGCAAGAACACGTAAGCACACATTCCCCGGGCCCTGAGCAGCAAGGACGCTGTCGCCCCGGAAACCCCAGTGGACACCCAAGACTGGAGAGGACAAAGGCAACTAACGTCCTCGCACTGCCGCAGGGACGCGTCAACCCGCGGCCCTCCAGACACACCTGGAGATGCGAGGCTTGAAGACACAGCCCAAGGGCAGACGAGCCGGGGGACAGCGAAGCGAGTGAAGACGGGCTGAAGGCAGAACGACAGAAGTGGAAACGGCCACCACCGAAGGCCAGAGCAGCAGCACTCGACCCCCGAACCCACTGCTCCTTCCTCCCAGGACACAAGCAGTGAGTGACACTCCGACAGGGGCACGCAGGCCACGCGGCCTGGGCCTGCCACGGGCTCCGAGAGCGCCCGGGCCCCCAGCTGTAGGGGAAGCAGCGCTGCCACGCCCGGTGCCATCTCCCGCGCCATGCCCGCGCCCTCACCTTCACCCGCTCGCTGTTGTTCAGCAGCACGTTCCGCAGCTCCTTGGAGACCATGTAGAGCTGCCTTTTCTTCCCTTCCGTCGTTCGCGTCAACAAATTCATCCTCGGGAACGAAGGGTCCAGAGCGTAAAATTTCCTGTTTACAGGGAGCACAGGCCAAACTTTAACGTACGG
>NW_011889166.1:517071-519156 GCF_000151845.1 Pteropus vampyrus | reverse complement strand
GATGTTCCCGCCCCACCCGCTGCAACGCCACTGCAGAGAAGGCTCGGGACCCCGGTGAGCCTGTGCGGCTGCGGGGACACCAGACGCGAGGCTCGAGACACGACCGACCCTGTTTCTCACCCACACACGCCATCTTTCTTGTTTCCGTTATCGTCTAAGTTCTCAGTTCTTTCGATTACTTCCGCGTCACCCATTCCAGTGACTGGTGTCCTTTCCAGCTCGGAGGGACCCGCAGCTGTCCCTCCCGTGGGACCTGGAGGGCTGGACTGCGCAGGCGCCCTCAGCTCCGCAGAGTCTCCCTGCAGCTGTCACAGGGAACGAGGCCGTTTAACTCGGAGAGCAGCCAGCCTACTTTGCACTGCTCCAGAAAATCATGAACAAAATTAAGCTCACAAAATCGACCTTAACGATTCTCTATAGTCCTTTACGTGTAAAAGAAAAACAAGAATTTTTCTAAAAGGTATTTTAAATCTATTTCCTATTAAAAACGATGCGTGGACATTGTTTCTTTAAAGTTAAAATCAATTCTACATCAACCCCATAAAAAGCACAGACGGCCCGTTTCGTAGGCAGAAATGCCAGCCTGTCTTCATCTCGGATCTGCTCTGTGCACGGCACACTGCGGGACGCAAATGCCTGAACACCACCACCCCTAAATGTCAGGGAGGCCGAAAGCGACAAGTCCCGAATAACCGCAGCCGGGGGAGGGCAGTGCACCCTCTGGGACGCCCGGAGACGCAGGGGGCAACGAAAGGGTGAGCGCATGCTGGGGACGAGGGCGCAGCCTGCTGCATGTCGGGCTTTCGCACTGGGCGGCCGTGTGAACTCGGTTTTAAGAGTGAGATGTTTCACTTAGGTTAAAGTTTGTACATGCATTTTATACAAAATCTTATATAAAAGTTACTTAAAACTACACGTCTTTCTAACAACTCACCAGACGGGTAACAGTACTAACCCCAAACCCTATGAAGCGAGTTCACAAATGAGGGCACTGGAGCGCAGAGTTAACACGCTCCCCGAGGTCGCAGAGCCAGCAGCACAGGGGCTGCTCAGGTTCCAGAGCGGTTAACACCAGGCAACGCCGCCTCCCCGAGAGCAGTTTAAGTGCAGGGAAAAAAAAGAAAAACGCAACCTCCCAACCCCTGTGACAAGCCTGGCTACGATGGCACGCCCCTCCCCCATCTCCGCCCTGGCACGGCCGCCGCCTTCCTCGGGGCCCTTCTCACGTGCCCCCACTCCAAGGAGCTTCCTCAGTTCATCTCCGTGATCTGATCTTCCCTCCCTCAGAATACCAGCCGCACTTGCCAGCATGGCTCTCTCTGACATAAATTCTAGACCCATGTCACATGCCTTCACTTCAAATAGATTCCAGTGTCCCGGGGACAAAGCACCTGAGTTATCAGCATGGCCCTGGCAGCGCCGAGCTGGGCTGCCTCATAGGACAGGTGACCAAAACATAGCTACTCAATAAAATGAGTAAGAAGTGATATAATAACAGAAAACGGGAGAAGTTAATGTTTAAATGGCACCACGTGGTTCTAAAAAGTAAGACGCCGCATCTCAGGAGGTGAACTGAAGGAAAAGTTCAAAACCCGTGTACACAGGCAACCACGTGGCAAAACGTCAAGGCGGCCCCAGTGCAAGGGAGCCCACAGCACACGCGCGGATGCCGGGCCCTCAGCCCGGGCCGTGCGCGCAGCAGCCACCGGCCACGCGTGCCTTCTGACCCCTGTGAAGACGCTGAGTTAACGAGAGAGGTAAAATGCACACTGCTTTTAAAAACTTACTAAGAAAACACATGAAATACCTTAACTTCTAATTCTGGATACACGGAAACGACACTTTAAATATACTGGAATAAGTGAAACATTAAAGTTAATTCCACTTTTTTTTTGCGTTTATTTTTTAAACGTGGCTGGGGCTCTGCTTCTGTCAGCTGTGCTGCTCTGAGCGTTCCCAGCTCTCCCGCTCCTGGCCAGGACGCAGGGACCGTGCGAGTCCAACGCCCATGAACACTCCCGCCATCCGAGGGGAACGCTCCCTGGCCCGCACCCACGCCACGGGGACTGCCCGGAAACATGGGTC